>NC_080170.1:30074747-30393801 GCF_950295315.1 Erinaceus europaeus | reverse complement strand
ATAACACTTTATTAGTTTCATTTGCCATACCCAACAGCATTCTGTGTATTAAGATGTTACCTTGCAGCGGCTGGGTGATGGTACACCTGGTCAAGTGCACAGTACAGTGTGCAAGGACCTGGGTTCAAGTCCTTAGGTCCCACCTGTAGGCAGAAGCTTCATGAGCCATGAAGCTCTTCCCTTTCTATCTCCCACTCTGCTGTCAATTTCTCTGTCTCTATCTAAAATGAATAAATAAACAGTTGTTTTTTTAAGAGAGCGATATTACCTTGCATCCCTTTCATATAGTGTTTTAGGCAAGATGTCTCTGTCCACATACACTGTGTTGGGGTAATACCACACTGTAAATCGAGTATCTTGAAGTCCACAAAGGATATTGCATGTATCACTCCACGCCAAAGTATGCACCATTGTTCCTTAATTTAAAGATGTGAAAATACTATTAGCTCTACTATATAGCAATTAAAAACAAATATTTAAAACCAGCCAATATAAAAGAACTCATGGGGGGGGCAGGCAGTGGAGCACCTGGTTAAGCCCAAACATTACAGTGAACAGGGACCCAAGTTCAAGCCCCTGGTCACCACCTGCATGGAAAAGCTTCACAAATGCTGTAGCAGGGCTGCAGGTGTCTCTCTGTCTCTGCCCCCTCTCCCTCTCCCCTCTCAATTTATGTCTCTATCCAATAATAAATAAATAAATAAATAATATTTAAATAGTAAATAATCTTTAAAAAAAAGAGCCTATGTAATTTCTGCTAAGTATGGCACTGTTTTCTGATAACATAATGGTGCCACCACATGCAAAAATTCACCTTAGGATTTACAGAAATATTTTGATATTTGACCTAGAACCATTTTATGATTAATCTGCAAGTTTTTCTTTTAATGCCAGTTTAGTTATAGCAGCTAAAGACTTGCTTTAGAAAAACAAAGGAGATTATAAGGGGGTGAGGGAGGGTCCTATTGACTTTGGTGGAGAGATATTGGTAGTTTGGTGGTGAACATAGTGTGGTAGAACACATATGAAGAGATACAAAACTGTATCTATCAAACATACAGAGGCTGAGCAGTAGTGCAGCCAGTTAAGCGCACAAGGTACAAAGCACGAGGACCAGCCCAAGCATCACAGAGCCCCTGGCTCCCCAACTGCGGGGGCGGGGGGATCACTGCACAAGCGGTGAAGCAGGTTTGCAGGTGTCTTTCTCTCCAGTCCTCTCTCGATTTCTCTGTCTTATCCAACAACAACAATAGCAATAACAGCAGTAGTAATAATAACAACAATAAACAAGGGCAACAAAAGGGGGAAAAATGGCCTCCAGGAGCAGTGGATTCGTAGTGCAGGCACCAAGCCCTAGCACTGGAGGGGAAAAGAAAAAAACCACACACAGGCTCAGGTGTCTGCAGGTGTCTGTCTTTCTCTCCCCCTCTTTGTCTTGCCCTCCTCTCTCCATTTCTCTCTGTCCTATCCAACAACGATGACATCAATAACAACAATAACTACAACAACAGTAAAATAAATAAATAAAGCATTGGACTCTCAGGCATGAGGTCCAGAGTTCAATCCTGATAGCACTTGTACCACAGTGGTGTCTGGTTCTTTCTCTCTCTTCACCTTTCTTTCTCATTAATAAATAAAATCTTAAAACGAACGAACAAAATACACCTGCTGGTAAAATGGAGTCAAGTAGCTAAAAATAGTGACAACAAAAGATGAATAAACTCATCCATCAAATAGTTATTTAATGAGAAAGAATAGATATAGGGGCTGAGTAGTGGTGCACCTGGTTGAGGGCACATATTACAGTGCACAAGGACACAGGTTCAAGCCCCCAGTTCGCACCTGTAGGGGGAATGCTTTGCAAGTGGTAAAGTGGTGTTTCAGGTGTCTGTCTGTCTCTTCCTCACTCTCACCCCCTTCCCTCTCAATTTCTGGCTGTCTCTAGCCAATAAATAAATACAAAAAATATTTTTTAAAAAGAATAGATATAAGAAATTAAATTTTTTAATTGAACTAATTGTATTATGTATTGAACTTATTTTACCAAGTTTGATAATTTGTTCTTCCTTCCCAAATCGTTTTACTGAGGTGATATAGAGATCTCTGTTTTTATCAATGAAAGCAATTTTTCTATCATTGGTAAGTCCTTTTTGATCCAGAGCAATTTCTGAAATTTCATTCTATAATTGAAAAAAAATTGGATTAGGTTTGGTATTTAGTATCAGATCATTTAAATTACTCAGTTATAAGAACATTATTGGGACTGGGTGGTGGTACACTTAGTTGAGCACACACAACCAGGCACAAAGACCCATGCTGAAACTTCTAGTCCCAGCATGCAAAGAGGTAGCTTTCCAAGCAGTGAAGAAATGTTGCAGGTGACCGGTGAGTGCAGACACATGTGGCTTGTGGACAGGGAGGAGCCTAAAGAGAGATTGAGCAGCTGGTAACATTCCAGCAGTTTACCAGTTGAGGCACCACCTCCAGTCTGCTTTACCAACAAAAAGACTGCTGAAGGGAGGAGAGGACTCCCCTAAGACTCAACAAATGCAAATGTGAGTCTCCATTGCTACTGCCCTCAGAGGCTGGAGCAGCAGGGGGAAGGCCCTGTGCTGACATCTGGGAACAGAGAACTGACCAGCAAACTCAGGAGAAGAGCTACACCTCGATGGCCTAGCAGTGGGGCTGTATAGTGGAAGCCTTCCCATATTGTTCTCCTGATAAGAACATAGTGAAATAATTGCCTCAGAACCTACAGACTATAAAACAGCACTTGTTTAGAAACTCACAGGGCCCAGCAGTGCTGCCTGGCTTGGCAGAGAAGCAGAATTGAGTCTGGAGCTTTGGATCCTTGGGGTGTGAGGGTCACTTTGCATAACCACCGGACTATCTCTGCCACACCCTGCTTTATCTCTTGGTCAGAAGTCAGTGATTAAGCTAAGAAGCCTACTTATAGTTTAAAAGCCCTCAGACTCCCATAGCCTACAGGGAAGAAAAACAAAAGAGGCTTTTAAAAGCCTCTGTGCTCCAATGCAGGGATTGAAATAATAGTGAAACAACTGTTAATTTCCACAACTGTGAACTCTTTTAAGGATCTTACTTAGACACAAGGCAATCCAGGCAAGAGTGATCAGTAATTTGAAAAGTACTAAGAGAGGGACCTCATAACTTACTATATAGAATGGTTAAACCAACAAGAAGAAATATTGGAGAAATGAACCAGGACAAGAGTCCAGCTAAAATCCTTCCAAAGGCTGAACCAAAATAGTGAGGTCCACATCCAAATGCTTGTTAAGGAAATAGTCACAAGAGTGAGTAAAGAGTTTGAAAGAATTGTCATCAGAAATGCAGAAACAACAAATGAGACTCTGGAAGAAAATACTGATTATCTCAAGGTTACTAGAGAGCTGAAAGCTGAAATAGCTGAGCTAAGAACACATTAGCTGAACAAGCTAAAACAGTATCAGAACAGGGTAACAAAATAGATGAACTATAGAAAACAGTACAGGGGAGAAAGAATAGAATAAATGAGGCTGAAGACAGAATTAACAAGACTGAGGACAAATTAGAGACAACTAAAAAGAAGTAAGAGATTTCAAAAAGAGATTAAGAGATACTGAAAACAACAACAGAGACCTACGGGATGACTTCAAAAGAAATAATATATGCATTACTGGCTTACCAGAGGAAGAGAGGGAGGGGAAGAAAGCATTCTCCAGGACATAATAGCTGAGAACTTCTCTAGTCTAGACAACATCAAAGACATAAAGATTCAAGAAGCCCAGAGGGTCCCAAACAGAATTAACCCAGACTTAAAGACACCAAGACATATCATATCTAAAATGGAAAGGAATAAGGATAAAGAAAGGATCCTGAAGGCTACAAGAGAAAAACAAAGAGTCACCTACAGAGGAAAACCCCTAAGATTAGCAGCAGACTTCTCCACACAAATACTACAGGCCAGAAGAGAATGGCAAAATATCTATTGAGTGCTCAATGAGAAAGGCTTTCAACCAAGACTACTGTATCCTGTTAGGCTGTCGTTCAGACTAGATGGAGGCATAAAAACCTTCTCAGACAAGCAACAGTTGAAAGAATCAACTATCACCAAGCCTACCCTGAAAGAAGTTCTAAAAGGTCTCCTATAAACAGTCAGGCCACCATAAATAGGCCATATATCAGAACACTCTAAAAATCTACAAGAATGGCATTAAAATAACTTCAATCTTTGATATCAATAAATGTCAGTGGCCTGAATTCACCTATGAAAAGGCACAGAGTAGGAAGATGGATGAGAAAACACAACCCAACAATATGCTGTCTACAGGAAACCCACCTAACTCAACAAGACAAACACAGACTCAAAGTGAAAGGATGAAAAACTAAGAAATGTTGCAGGTATCTTTGTTTCTTTCTCCCCTTCTTTCTCTATGTCTCTATCAGGGAAAGAATAATGATCACCAAGAACAGTGATGTCATTATAGAAGCACCAAACCCCAGTAATAACCCTGGTGGCAAAACAAAACAAAGCAAAACATTGGTAATTTAAAAATCAATTAGACATCACTCTCCTATTTACTTATTTTTGTCATTATCAAGGCTTAACCACTCCGGGCAATTTTTTTTTATAGAGATATGGAGATAAAGAGAAAGGGGGAAGGACACCACAACAATGCAGGGGGAAGTAGGCTCAAACCTGAGTCACACAAACAGCAAAGCAGGTGCACTCTCCAAGTGAGCTATTTTGCCAGTATTCTCCTACTTATGATAAGATGTCCCTATTTAACAAGGACAACAAAATGGAAAAAAAATAGCCTCCAGGAACAGTGGATTTGTAGTGTAGGCACCTAGCCCCAGCAATAACCCTGGAGGCAAAAAAAAAAATGTCCCTGTTAAATAATTTTAAATTGGAATACTAATAGTTCAAACACTGCACTAACACAACTCTTTCTTCTTTACAAGGAAAAAATGTCCTTTAAAATACTGTAATGTGGTGTGTGATGTGAAGCTGTTGGCTGAGAAATATCTCCATCTGTACTGTTCTCCCTTTAGTAGACATGGTGACAGGGTGAGGCTTATTCTGATGAAATAGTTTCTCATAGCATAATTTATTCTATGTAGATTGCCTATATTTTAAAGATTTGTGGCAGTATGTGAAAATGCCCTCTGCTTTTAGAGCCTCAACCTGTGTAGGGATTCTTTCACATTCATGTCCTGTGAAACAAAGCAGGCTTCTGCCATGTGTTATTGTATTTTGCAGATGAGGAATCTGATGGCTTCCACTGTCAGTGAGTTTGTTCAGAAAAAGCTAGTAACAAGAACATTTAGAATTTACAACCCAGACTCCTGGTTGGCATGAACAGTGTTTATCCATAGTAACAGGGTTATTCTGGCAAACTGCATTATTCTATTATCCTGAAAAGTAAAATAAATTGTATAATTTGGAAATGGTTCAGTATGGAGTCATTTCAATTCAACGTAAGAGGAACTTATTTAACCCAACTATGTCTGTATATTTGCTAGAAGCTGTGAATTCAACAAGAATCATGATCACAACACCAAGTTATTGTATCTAAGCATACTACCAGAACACCTTTAAAAAACAAAGACAGGACACACACATGCTCTATCCAAGCTGATGATAAGCCATATGCCAATTCATAATACATCTTAAAAACATTGTTCCTGGGGACTAAACAGCGGTGCACGTGGCTGACCGCACATGTTACCAAGTGCAAGTCCCTGGTCCCCACCTGCAAGGGGGAAAGTTTATGAGTAGTAAAGTAGGGCTGCAGGTGTCTTTCTTTCTCTCCCTCTCCGTCTCCCCCTTTCCTCTTAATTTTCTTTCTCTGTCTTATCAAGTATTAAGAAAAAGGAAAATAGAAAACTAATTTCCATAAAAAATTAATATATATATATGTATGTTTTTTTTATGTTTTTTTTTTAACTAGGGAATTGCTCAGCTCTGGTTTATGGTATTGAAGATTGAACCTGGGACTTTTAAATCTTAGGCATAACCACTATGCTATCTTCCCCCACCCCCTTTGATTAATTTTTAAAATTTTTTTATTTTACTTATTTATTCCCTTTTGTTGCCCTTGTTGTTTTACTGTTGTAGTTATCATTGTTGTTGTTATTGATGTCGTCATTGTTGGATAGGACAGAGAGAAATGGAGAGAGATGGGGAAGACAGAGAGTGGGAGAGAAAGATAGACACCTGCAGACCTTCTTCACCGCTTATGAAGCAACTCCCCTGAAGGTAGGGAGCTGGGGGCTTGAACCAGGATCCTTACTCTGGTTCTTGCATTTTGTGCCACCTACCTTAACCCACTGCACTATCACCCGACTCTCTCACTAATTTTTTAAAGATTGATTTCACATGAGATTGCGAGAGAGCCAGTGAACAGAACACCACTCTAGCACATCAGGTGCTGGGATAAACTGGGACTTCAGGAGAGCAAGTCCAGCACTCTACCAGCTGAGTTTTTTCTCGACCTCCTAGTTTCTGTTAAATTTTAAAGGAAATTAGAAAATCAGTGGCAGTTTACATTAAAACAGCTAGTATCCATTACCTTGTGAGAAAGAAGCTTCCCATCACCTAGAGGCTTTCCAGTTGATGCCTCAAAAAGGAAGATTACTTGAAAAGAAGTAAAAAAAAAATCAGTTAAGTATTACAGTACACTTTATTGGTAAAATTGAATGGAATAAGCATAATCCTCATGAAATCCCTTCATGAGAAAGTATTTAACTCTTTGGAAGACAACATGGAAGAGCAGTGACTTCATATTCCTACTTAATAATAAAGTCGTATTTGTTATGAAAATAGTGAAACTAAATATTTTTTCTTAAAGCATGCATTCCCTAATTGAGTTGCTATTAATGGTATGGCCCTATTCTTCATAGTATTAACAACAGCAAGCCTATATCTGGATATAATTTGCAATTTTGAAAATTCTGATTTAGACCAATATAACACCACAGACATTCATAGTTCACAAATGCCAAGAATATGCTATATGTAGTCAAGTTACTACTCTGTCATAACAAATAATTTGGTCTTTATTCTGATTTATTGGCAGAAAGCTTCAATATACCCCAGAAATTTCCAAGTGTTAAGAGTGTCTTTGTTATGGTGATAGGGGTGCTGGGGGCCCCTAGAAAGTTCCACAGTAAAGGACAGTCACCACAAAGACCACAAAGTCTGTGATTAGAGGGTTAAGAATTTCAGTGCCCTGACCTCTGAGAATGGTAGGGCTGGAAACCGAGTTCAATTCTAAGGTCAATGATTTAGTTAGCCGTGCCTACATATCAAAACCCCACAAAAATGCTGGTCCTGACTTGTGGGAGGCTAGTGATGTATTTCAATGTTAGTATGTTATAGAAACTGTAGGAAAGAACAGCTAAGAAGTTGGTTGCTGAAAACTGTTCTGCATAACTGCTCCCCACTTTCCCACCCAAACACTGGTTTCAAGTAATACTACACAAATATGTGTCTGTACAAGAATGATAGAGAGAAGGAAGTGACAAGCAGTAGATCTACTATTTAATCAATAATTTACGGATGTTCAAATCCATTAAGTGAGTATTTATGGAGCTTCTCTACTATGTATAGAACTGTGCATGTAGCAACGAATCCCTCCAGAAGGCTGGGGAGATAAAAAGGTTATGCAAAAGTCTTTCAAGCCTGAAGCTTTGAGTTCCCAGGTTCAACCCCAACATCACCAAAAGTCAGAGCTGAGCAGGCCCGTATCTCCCCACCCCTCCACCCCTTGCACTGCTCCCCAAGTCCTCTCTCTATTTCTCTCATTAAAAATAAACAAAGGTTGGTATATTGCATCAAAGTAAAAGACTCTGGAGTGGGGGAGGAAGGGTTCAGGTTCTGGAAGACAGGAGGACTTAGTAGGGTTTCAGTTGTTATGTGGAAAACTGAGAAATTTTACACATGTACAAACTATTGTATTTTATTTTACTGTTGACTGTACACCATTAATTCTCCAATAAAGAAATTAAAAATAAAGGTGGGGAGAATAGCATAATGGTTATGCAAAAACACTTTCATGCTAAAAATTTAAATAATAATTTTAAAAATTAAAAATAGAAAATGTTTTTAAAATTTTTATTAGTGATTTAGCAATGATTAACAAGATTGAAAGATAACAGGGGTACAATTCCATACAGTTCCCACCACAAGAGTTCTGTGTCCCAGCCCCTCCATTGGGAGCTTCCCTATTCTTAATTTTTTTCTTTTTTTTATATTTATTTATTTTCCCTTTTGTTGCTCTTGTTGTTTAACATTGTTGTGGTTATTGATGTCATTGTTGTTGGAGAGGACAGAGAGAAATGGAGAGAGGAGGGGAAGACAGAGAGGAGGAAAGAAAGACACCTGCAGACCTACTTCACCGCCTGTGAAGCAACTCCCCTGCAGGTGGGGAGCCGGGGCTGGAACCCTGATCCTCAAACCGGTCCTTGCACTTTGCGCCACGTGCGCTTTAACCCGCTGCGCCACCGCCAGACTCCCTCCCTATTCTTTATCCCTCTGGGAGTAGAAAATAGTTTTAAAAATCCCTCCAGAAAAGGGTTTTCAGATGAGCACTGATTCCACTGATTTCACATGTGAGTGTGGCCCCTGAAAGAAGTTGTAAGGTTAAAGATTCGAAGTGCTTCAATTGTGTTTTCACTTGCTCTGTTTAGCAAACTATGAATCCATGAATAATCGTGTGTTTAAAAAGGGACATAAGGGGGCCAGGTGATGGCACACACATTACAGTGTACAAGGACACGGGGTTAAGCCCCTGGTCCCTACCTGCAGGGGGAAAGCTTCTTGAGTGGTGAAACAGGGCTACAGGTGTCTCTCTCTATCTCTGTCTCTCCCCTGCTCTTAATTCTTCTGTCTCTATCCAATAATAAACAAATAAAAAGATTTTTAAAGGGGGGGATATAAGGGTGTACTGGGAATTAGCTATGAAGAAGAGCACACAAGGTGGGGGTAGATAGCATAATGGTTATGCCAAGAGACCGTCATGCCTGAAGATCCAAAGTCCCAGGTTCAATCCCTAACACTACCATTAACCAGAGCTGAGCAGTGCTCTGATAAAAAATATATATAATAATTAATTAATTTAAAGAAAAGTAGAGCATACACCTTTTCATGCACGAAGCCCAGGGTTTAATCCCTGGGAGAATTCTGGATCTGTCCAGAATTTCATAAGGATGAAAACAGGTGGAGAGAGGTCCATGGATGGTAGTACCACGCTGTGGTTTATCTAACCTTTTCTTTGAGTTCTCTCTGTCTGTCTGTCTGTCTTCTCTAAAACTATACAATAAAAATTGGACTGCTCAGCAACATTGCACATTCTCAAGGTCCTTAGTTCATACCCAGCATATTAAAGAGGAAGAACATAAGGAAAATACTTTCTCTCTCATTTTGTGTCAGTGCTATAATAACTTTGCTTCAGTCTTTTTTATTTTCTTTTTACAGCAAAACCAATTACATTATTATCTTGTTCAATAATCAAAATTTATATAAGTAAAACAGTAAAGTACCTTATATAAAAGGCATATGAGTATAATTTGTTGGTATATAAGTTCATATTTTTGAAAATGTCTATAATTCTAATTCTAGTACGCTATAAATTATCAAAGGATTAGAGGTAAAGAAAGTGTGTTTTAGGTATGATAAACTATAGAAAATTGAGAATAAGGTATATTCATTTGGAAACATGTACTATATTAAAGCTTCTATCTAAAATATTCCGTCTTAAGAAAAGCATAGACAACTCAGTGATCACTGAGATTTTCAAACTTAAGATGCTTACTGAAGAGAAAATTCTATATTTTCAGTTATTAGCAATTACTGGTCCATGTTAAAAACTATTAATATAAATACTGACTTTGGGGGAGGAGGCTGGGAGGCAGCACAACGGGTTAAGTGTACATGTTACCATGCATAAGGACAAGGGTTTGAGCCCCAGCCCCCTCCACACCTGCAAGGGGAAGCTTCATGGAGGGTGAAGCAAGTACTGCAGGTATCTCTCTCTCTCTCCCCTCTAAACTTCTCTCTGTTACATCACATAAAGAAGCCAGAAATGATTAGGTTCATTGTAAAGTAACCTAACCCTAGTGATAACCCTGATGACAAATAAGTAAGTAAATAAATAAATACAAAAAATAATGATTTTTTTTTTTTTTTTTTACCAGAGCACTGATCAACTCTGGTTTATGGTGCTGCAGGGGATTGAACCTGGGACTTTGGAGCCTCAGGCTTGACAAAAATAATTATTTTTTTAAATGTCATTATTTTTTTCAAAAGGGAAAGAGAAAGAGACCAGGGCCAGGCGGTGGCACACCTGATTGACAGCACATGCTACAATGCACAAGGACCAAGGCTCAAGCCCCTGGTCCCCACATGCAGGGAGAAAGCTTCACAAGCAGTGAAACAGTGCTGCAGGTGTCTTTCTCCCATGCTCTATCTCCCCCCTCTCAATTTCTCTCTGTCTCTATTCAATAAGTTAAATAAATAAATAAATAAATAAATAAATAAATAAATAAATAGAGAGAGATCAAAAGTATGTCCTATTGGATTGAACCCAGAGTCTCTCACATGCAAAGACTTACTCTAGTCCTTATCTCCCCAGTCATTAAAAACAGATGACCTCTCTAAGAGAAGGAGACTGAGGCATGAAGAGATAGTTCCAATAAGGAAAACTGCATTTCTCTACAGGAGCCAGAATTCCTACCTTCTGCTCCCCATAAACAACCTTGATCCATACTCCCAGTCAGGGAGAAGTGATAGGATGAAGGTAAGAGGGCTCTGAACTCCAGCTCCATCAGCAGCCAGAGAGAGAGAAGGAAAAGGAGAGGGACATATGGAGGTAGCTACAATGTCATGAGTGGTTAGAGGGGAAGAGAGGATTGAATCAGAAAAAGAAGGGACAAGTATGTATAAATATGGACAGAGAGTTATAAAGATGGTCGGACCATGTCTACAACTTTAAGGGAACTATGGTGGATTGCAGTGGGGAGAGTGAATATTCAGAACTCTGGTGGTGGGAATGGTGTGGATTTAAATCCTGTCAACATGTAATTCTGTAATATAAACATAAAAAATTTAAAAAAAAAGAAAACTGCATTTCCTACCAGTCAAGAGATGACACTATCTGAAAATACTAGAAATGAAAAAGTGGGACAGTTTCTTAGTTTCTGAATTAGATCTTCTATGGCATGAACCAACAAAAATTAATAGGTCTGAACTTTCTTTTTAACATGTCACAGTAATGTACAATATTTAGTAATACATTTTTGTTTTTACCAGAGCACTGATCAGTATGATAAATTTAGTTTTTAATTAGTATACATTTAGACAAATTTAAAAGCTCATAACTCTTTCAATTAAAGTCAATAAACAAATGATTAAAGTTAATTTATAAAAACTTTACAGTATTGAAGTTTGTGAATTTTAAACTTTTGACATGGAAAATTATGAAAATATGCTTACTCTTTTCATCAGTTTTGTCTTTTATTGCTATGGTATCATTACTAAGAGACACAGTCTGTGCATTCAGAATATCTGTTCTCATCCCAGGAAATTTTGGAGAAGAAATAAAGCGTCCCTCATAAGAATATAAGTAGATTCCACCACCATCTACAAGAAGAAAATGTCTGAAAAATAAAGAAAATATATTCTCAAATAGGACTTTACTATATTTTTCTTTAAAGACTAGTTTATCTTTTAGAAATATCTAATTCTTATAACTAAAGACAGGGGAAATAGCATAATGGTTATGCAAAAGACTTTTATGCCTGCACCTCTGAGGTCCCAGATTTAATCCTGTATACCACCATAAGACAGAGCTGAGCAGTGCTTTGGCAAAAATAAATAAATACATTTTGATTGAAAAATATCTTTTGGAGTTATTGTGTAGAATTTAAAACTCTTACTGCTGGGATTATATACAACTCTTAATACATTTGCAATACCACACAGGCAAACAGCAAAATTATAATATGCACTTTAGGCAGAAACCCACTGCTTATTTTATGAATGTGGAATCAGTTTTAAGGCACTGAAGATTGAGTGACAAGACAAAGATCCTACATCAGACACAAAGATTTGTATCCTACTGACTCTCAAATTAAAGTCGAACAAAGGAATTTAACAAGCTCGAAGACACAATCAAGACAATGCCTCCTGTGAGTTGAAAAATAAATTGTATTGTTGTTTTCTTTAAAATTGTATTGAAAAGCACATGGGAAGCTTTTCCAAGGGAAAAAAAATCATTTCTCTAGTCACTATCATATAGTTTATAAGTACCCATCACAAATTTTATGCATCACTCAATAGCAAAAAAATAATACGGTGATCATCAGTAAATGTATCCATACCTAAAAACACATTGTTTAATGTCAGGAATTCAGGTTCATCTGTTCATAGCTCTAAGATACAGAAGTTCTATATAGTTCTAATTTCTCATTCTATATAAATATTTTCCCCCTTTATCATTTCATGAACATTTAAAAACAATTTAAACAACACGAGAAAGCAAAAGATTTCTTATGGTCCAACTCTCACAAAGTTAACTATGGCAAACAAGATATGGAACTTAGTTAACTCATTCCTGATGGACATTTAATTTATCTCAAAATATCTACTCTTTGAAAGAGTGTATAGGGGTCTGGGTGGTGGTGCATATGTTACAATGTGCAAGGACCTGGGTTCAAGGCCCCCACCTGCCAGAGGAAAGCTTCAGAAATGGTGAAGCAGTGCTGCAGGTAATTTCTAGCTGTTTCTATCCAATAAATAAGTAAAGATAGTAAGTATATATTTCTTAAAAGAGTGTTTATAATGGGTATATATATCCCTATATGTCTACATTCCCTACTTCCCTTTTAAAAATGTTTCTGGTATTTTATTTATTTAATTTATTGGATAGAGAGCCAGAAATCGAGAGGGAAGGGGGTGACAGAGAGGGAAAGAGGCAGAGACATCTATAACACTGCTTCATTACCACAACAGCTTTCCTCCTTCAGGGAATCAAACCCTGGTCCTTGTGCATTGTAACGCTCAACAGGTGCACCACCACCTTGCCCCCACTCCCTATTTCCTTAATGCAGGTTTTAAAATGCCAACTACTGGATCAAAGGACATACACCTGCAACACTGCTTCACCACTTGTGAAACTTTCCGCCTGCAGGTGGGGGTTGGGGGCTTGAACCTTGGTCCTTGCACATTGTAACATGTGTCTGCCTATTTCTTCAATGTTAAGTACTATATATATATATAGTTCAAAGGCTAGAGAAATATTTCACCAAGCAAGTGCCTTGCTATGTGGGAAGCCGAAGTTTGAGTTCCAGAACAACATGGGAGATGCTATAGAAATGGATGACATTCTGTTCTCTTGAATGAATGAATGAAAAAATAGCCCAGAGCAGGGAAATCATGCATGTGTGGGGTCCTGCCTTTTCAAAAATGGAAAAACAAACCCTTATGTTTAATGTCTTGATATAACTGATTAAGAACTATTTCCTGATTCAAAAATTGTTGATTATTCACACTTGCTATAGGAACAAATATGAAAACCAATGATAGTATGTAATGAATTTCATTATTCACTAGTAATGTATATAGTTTATTTAATTGAAGGTTTTTGACTCATGCACATTAGTGTATAAAAAGAACATTTGTTAATGTTGATCAAATGACATACCATTTTTCTTTTTCTATACTAACAGCATTTTCTCTTCTAAACAAGACACTTCAGCTTTTAGTTTCCTCATAAGTAAACACAATGTTTCAAGGGGCAAACATTTTTAAATGAAAATAAACAATAGGTAGAAAGTGAAATATTCAGTAATTACCTAAAGATTTACGCCTGGTGAACAAATAATGCCTCTGAGGCATTAAAATGTCTCTGAGAGCACATTTAGTACACATAGTTACAAATAATGTATAATACATTTATTTGGAGTTGCTAGAGTAAAAAAAAACTGACATCTCTTTAAATGGAAAAGATAACTGTTTGCTTTGAAAACATGATATCACTAAATAGACCACATATTTCAACTTTATTATAGAGACAATACAAAATGTGACACTATTTTCTTGATCACTCCAGGTCATCAATATGATGACCATACTCTCCTGTAGCTTTTTCACAGATGCAAATCTGTCATTACATCAGAATATTTTTGCTCTGCAACTACATAAACAATTTTGTGCTTCTTGTTTTCTTTATGCTCTTTTCTGGCCAGTCACTTTTCTTCCTATCATTGTGTCAGCACCATTCCTCTTCTTTTTACTTATAAAAGCTTCTGAGCTAGAACACTTGACAATAACATTGGTAAGAGCTGCCTAGGCAATGAGTAAAGGGAGAAGTAAAGCAATTTATTATAGTGCAAAGGTTTTATGGGTGCTTATTTTAGGTAACTGTTGACTATATTTTCATACTTAACCCAGGTATTATTGGATTGGAGTTTCTAAGTCTAACTTCTGATTCAATGGAGTTTCACTGTACTTGAAAGATTGAGTTTCCATGGAAAAGTGTAAGTTCTTGAGTAATAGCTGTTCTACTTTACTCCAATTAATTGGCCTGGAAATTCTTGGTCCCTTATACACAAAAGTCTTGATAGAGATGCTATTTTTCAGATTTTAGGTCACAGTCTAATAGTAGCTTCTAAAATGAACATTTTCAACCAGTATTTAAAAAAAGTAGAAAGGAACAAGCAGTAGTGACTATAAAGTCAAAACTATTCCAAGTAATGTGCTTATTTTCCTGCTATTACTCTTAATATTTTCTCTTATGATTTTCTACTCATTCTCATAATTTAAATTAAATACCTTCTAACTTTCTCAATTAAATTCCTACTATAGTAAGTCTGATAGAAACAACCCATGTAAATTCCTTAATAACTTTTTAAGGGAGTAACAAAACTAGGAAACTAATAGGTCTCAGAAACTATTAATCTGAAATCTTATTCTCTTTATGAAAAAAACAGTAGCAACAAACTGATTCCAAATGACTAACATACCACTGACTAATATGCTGTAAAGAGCATTTTTCTACAATTTGAGGTATTATCATCCGATTTCACATTAGTAGTTAGGCAAGGCAAACAAGTTACCTTTCTGCTTGCAGAATTAAACTAACAGTTCCTTCTTTGAGATCAAAAATTAGTGGTGTATTCCAGTTCTTTGTACTAAAAGAAAAATAAGATAGATATTTATTAGCATTTTAAGTACTAAGTATTCTTCAATAAGCAAAAAGTACTTTTTAAAAATAAAGTATGGTCTGGGAGGTGGTGCGATGGATAAAGTGTTGGGCTCTCAAGCATGAGGTCCTGAGTTTGATCCTTGGCAGCACATATAAAAAACCAGAGTGATGTCTGGTTCTTTTTCTCTCTCCTCCTATCTTTCTCACTAATAAATAAATAAAATCTTTCTTTAAAATAATATCTTCAGTTTCACAGTAATTTTTTTGTTGTCACCTAGTGTTTCTCATCTAAAAAAATAGTAGTAACAAGGCATAGGAAAAGAAGGAAGGAGGAGACGGAAGGGGGGAAGGAAGGAAGGACAGAAGGAAGGATGGAAATAAAGAAGGAAGGAAGGAAGGAAGGAAGGAAGGAAGGGAGGAAGGAAAGGAGAGAAGAAAAATAATGGATTTTGGGTAGATAGGCCAGGATGAGAAATCTGGTTTTATCACCTGTCTGCCATATGATCTTAATAAGCATAACCTCCAGTTTTATTATTTGTAATGTAGAAATAATGGTGACTTACATAAAGTATCTACCTAACACTACCAGATATATAGCAAATGCTGAACAAATAGAAACTATAACGAACAGAATATTTTCTTTTTTTCTTTAAACTCATAAAAAGAATCATGCAGGGGAGTTGGGCTGTAGCGCAGCGGGTGGCGCAAAGTACAAGGACCGGCATAAGGATCCCGGTTCGAACCCCGGCTCCCCACCTGCAGGGGAGTCACTTCACAGGCGGTGAAGCAGGTCTGCAGGTGTCTATCTTTCTCTCCTCCTCTCTGTCTTCCCCTCCTCTCTCCATTTCTTTCTGTCCTATCCAACAACCACGACAACAACAATAATAACTACAACAATAAAACAACAAGGGCAACAAAAGGTGTTGGTATCTTCTAATTCTGCTTTTAAAAACCCCTTCTGTTTCATTTGGTTTAAATCCCCCCTGCTTAACACTATTCTATTTACATAACCACTTCATTCTATTTACATAACCTCTGTTAACAAGCACCACCTTCCCTCCAGGGCATTGGTGGTTTAGTGGTAGAATTCTCACCTGCTCCACCCCCTCTCCTTGTCACACCCTGATCCTCTCCTTGTCACACTCTGATTTTCACCAGTCACTTTTCTCTCCACCCTCTCTATGTCACATCCTGTTTCCACCCTACTTGGCAAGTATATATAAAGACAGCATTGTGAGTTTTAGGGTACTTTAGTTTAGTTTAGCTTAGCTCGTCTTAGATTGTGCTGTGTCCTGCATGAATAAAGAGATACTGCCTACAGCTCAACCATGAGTCCCTGGTCGTCTGTTACCCACCCATGAAGCCAGCGCGGCGAAAACAACATAACCCGGCGAAAACAACAAAAAGGGAATTAAAAAAAAAAAAAAGAATCATGCAAACATTCACTAAATGTAAGATCTGCTCACATTCTGTAATTCCTCATCCATAGCTTAAGTGTTATACTATTGTATCTTGTCTTTCTCTAAATTCTTATCAAATTATTTTTTTTAAGAAACAGAAGCAGTTATCAATTAGGAATACCAAAGGAGACCACCTGGGATCGTAACAAGACAGGACTAGAACAACTTCAGGAAGCCAACAAATCACCAGTGAGTGCAAACACGTGTGGCAGGTGGACAGAGAGGAGCCTAGGGAGAGATTAAGTGGCTGGTAACAGTGTGGCATTTTATCAGTTGAGACACCACCTCCAGTCTGTTCCACCAACAAGGGGACGGCTGAAGGGAGGAGAGGACTCCCCTAAGACTCACCAAATACAACTGAGAGTCTCCATTGCTACTGCCCTCAGAATCTGAAGCAGCGGCAGGGAGGCCGTGGGCTGACACCAGGGTACAGAGAACTAAGCAGGAAACAGATCTATACCTCAGTGGCGTATCAGTGGGGCTGTGAAAGTCTCTTTGCATAACCACTGGATTACCTCTGCCCCACACACATCTCTTGGTCGGGAGTCAGTGATTAAGCTAAGAAGCCTACTTATAGTTTAAAAGCCCTCAGGCTCCCATAGCCTACAGGGAAGAAAAAAGCACAAAAGAGGCTTTTAAGCCACTGAGCTCCAAATCAGGGATTAAAATACTATTGAAACAACTGTTAACTTCTACAACTGTGAACCCTTTAATTACCTTAGACACAAGTCAATCCAGGCAAGAGTGATCAGTAATTTGAAAAGTACTAAGAGAGGGACCTCATAACATACTATATAGAATGGTTAAACCAACAAGAAGAAATATTGGAGAAATGAACCAGGACAAGAGTCCAGCTAAAAGCCCCCCAAAGGGTGAAGCACAAAATAATGAGGTCAACATCCAAACACTAGCTAAGGAAATAATCACAGGAGTAAAGAGTTTGAAAAAAATGTCATAAAAAATATAGAAACAACAAATGAGACTCTAGAAGAAAACACTAATTATCTCAAGGTTATTAGAGAGCTGAAAGCTGAAATAGCTGAGCTAAAAACAGAAGCAGTGAGTATGGGATATGAGGTCTGGTCCCCAGAATTGCATATGCCAGAATGATGCTCTAGTTCTCTCTCTCTCTTCCCCTATCTTTCTTTCTTTTTTTTAACTTCTTTTTAATTATTTTTTAAAATATTTTTTAAAAATTTATGTTTATTTTCCCTCTTGTTGCCCTTGTTTTTTATTATTTTTATTGTAGTTATTATTGTTGTTGTTATTGATGCATTGTTAGATAGGACAGAGAGAAATGGAAAGAGATGGGGGAGACAGAGAGGGGGAGATAAGGATAGACACCTGCAGACCTGCTTCACCGTCTGTGAAGCGACTCCCCAGCAGGTGGGGAGCCGGGGGCTTGAACTGGGATCCTTAAGCCAGTCCTTGTGCTTCGTGCCATGTGTGCTTAATGTACTGTGCTACTGCCTGATTCCCTCTAATTATCTCTATGTATTTATTGGATAGAACCAGTCATAAGTCGAGAGGAAGGGGGAGACAGAGAGGGAAAGAGACAAAGAGACACCTGCAGCACTACTTCACCACTTGCAAAGCTTTCCCCTTGCAGGTGAAGATCAGGGGCTCAAACCCAGGTCCTTGAGCATTGCAACATGTGTGCTCAACCAGGTGTGCCACCCCCACCCCCACCTTGCTAATTAGTGAATTGTTTTAAAATCTCTTTAAAATATTTCATCTGAGGTAGCAAGAAAAAGTTCTACATGAGAGAAAAGTCAAAGCACCACTCCAGTATAAGAGGAGACTATAGGGATGCACATTTTGCACTTTACCAGTTGAGCTATATCCCCAGCCACAACCTCTTCTCTATCATGTACAAAAACTAAACACACACACACAAAAAAGTAAAATTGAGCTGCTAGTTTTCTTTCTCCTTTCTCTTTTCTTCTCCAAATCTGACTGTTATTCCAATTAATAGCAGATTTACAAATTGTGGATGAGAATGTTTTCATGTAAACTGTAGCAACTGTTAATTAGTTATGTTCTTAGTGAACTTTAAGATATTTTATTCATTATAAATGTTTATTAAGTACCTACTATTTACTGGGCATTGAGAATACACTAATGAATAAAATAAGGTATCCTTAGTTTTATGTTCAATGATTAGGTTATAGCCACAAAACATTTATGAATCAAATACAAATATATATATATATATATCCTCAATTATTCAGTCTTGAAAGTGTCATAGTGGTTACTTGAGTTTGTTGGATAGTGGAGAAGTCCCATAGTAAGTGGTATGCCAAAGCCAGCTTTGACTAATTGTTAAATCTTTAGGAACTCTGAAAGTCAATTATCAAATAGTTATTAAGTTTTATACGTAGTGAAACTGAAGGAAATTATTTTCAAAACAAAGCTTCTCACCTCCAGATTATTTTATTATACTATGGCTATCTATGCCCTTGAGGTCATTTACACTTATTGCATCCACATGGTGCCAATACAACCCAATGACTTGCTACTGTACATCTCTCCTCAAATATGCTTTTAGTGATATTCTATAGCAACCTTGAAATCAGATATGGTAGAAGTATTTACATCACAGAAACCAGCTAACATGGAAATTTTTAAAAAATTGCTTGATTCTGAAAGTTAGTTGGTCAACATTTGTCAACACGTTTAAAAAATTTTGTTTTATCTATTGATTTTTCCCCTTTTGTTGCCCTTGTTGTTGTCAACACATTTTTTAACCTCTTAAAAGCATTAACTGTGGGGAGTCGGTGGTAGCACTACAGATTAATCACAGGGGGCGTAAATGGCAAGGACAGGCATAAGGATCCCGGTTCAAGCCCCTGGCTTCCCACCTGCAGGGGAGTTGCTTCACAAGTGGTAAAGCAGGTCTGGAGGTGTCTATGTTTCTCTCCCCCTCTCTGTCTTCCCCTCCTCTCTCCATTTCTGTCCTATCCAACAACAACAACAATAATGATTAAAACAATAAAACAACAAGGGCAACAAAAGGGGATAAATAAACATTAAAAAAATTAACTGTGGGGTAGGAGTAAATAATGGTTATGCAAAGAGACTGTAACACATGAGGCTTCCAAAGTCTCAGGTTCCTCAACACCACCATAAGCCAGAGCTGAGCAGTGTTCTCGTAAAAAACAAGCAAACAAAAAAAATTAGCTATGTTTTTAAGGTTTTAGGTGAACTCTTGGGTAAACTGAGTCACATTACTTTCTAATAAAATGTATACTGAATGTACTTTTACCAATTCTGGACAACTCTGAATATCAATATGGATATCCACAATTATTCTGGCCTATGATACTAAGCTTAAATGCATCCTTGCTATTTTTTTGGCTGTTGTCAGACTCTAAGTAGGATCAGGGGTAGTTCAAGTTGCTAGAGGTACCAACTTGCATGCCTGAGGCCCTGAAAGCCACAGGTTCAATTGTCAACATCACCCTATGCCAGAGCTGAATAGTGTGCCCTCATAGAAAATAAGTATTTTTTTTGAAAATAAATATTTTTATTATATTTTTAAATTTTACTTATTTATGAGAGAGAAAGAGAGAGAAGAACACCAGAATATCACTCTGGTAGATGCACTGCTGGAGATCAAACTTGGAACCTCATGTCTGAAAGTCAATGTCTTATCCATTGTACTGCTTCCTGGGCCACAGAAGAAAATCTTTACAAAGTAAAAAAGACCTGTGAGTAAAGTAAGAATAAAGACTCTTGGAGAAGGTATTTTGTATTATAATATGTATTATTAACCTTTGATATATAAACTTTATCAGCTCAATTTATACTGCTTACTGTTCATTTTTTAATTATTTTTTTGTTGGGAGTAAATTTGAGTTAGATGAGGTTAACAGAAAGTTAAGTTTAAATGAAATCATATTGATGTGAAAACTTGAAAATAAATTCATTGTCAGACAGAACTCTTGATTTCTAAGAAGTGAAAGATGCTTACGAGAACACATAACATTGAAGAGACGTTGAAACCACTAAGTGTGCATAGTTCAAAGATGCCTTAATGACTCTATCACGAAATTCCAATAGATCCACTGCATCATTAAGAACATTACGAACCTAAATAAGGAAAGATGAGCCAACAAACAATATTAAAATACTTCAATTTTAGACAGGCTAGCAAGATTTTGTAGCAAAAAAAATGTGTTTTTTCTTACCTAATGCACCCATTAATCTATTCAGTTCAGGGTAGCTTCAGAACTTACCTCTCAGTACTAGTATTACCTAATATTGCCATGGGACCACAGTATTTAAATGCCACAGGCTAGCATGTGCTCAAAAAAATTCTATTTTCAGTCCCCAAAACTCATTTAAGTCTGAAAGTAGCCACAAGCATAGCAATTACTACATTTTTTTCCATTGATTATTTCATTTAATTTTTACAATCACTCTAACTCTTTTCTTTACAAAAGATAAAGTAACTAAGAGGGCAAGGATAGATAGCATAATGGTTATGCGAACAGACTCTCATGCCTGAGGCTCTGAAATCCCAGGTTCAATTTCCCCCACCTCCACCACCATAAATCTAAGCTAAGTAGTGCTCTGGTAAAATAAATAAATAAATAAAAATACAGTGACTAAGAATCAAATAATCATGATTACCTGCAACTGTGAAAAGTAACAGCTGTATTCGTGCTCAAGTGAGATGGCAATGAAGAGAAAGAAGTGAGCAGAGGCCAAGTACATGCCAGTCCCCTCCCCTGTGTCTCCCTTCTAAGTATCTTTTCCACACAAAGTCATCAGCTAGCCCTGATGAAAGCATTATCTGCAGAAATCCATCATGCAAGCAAAGAGCCAAATAAGGAACTAGCTCTCTCCAGGTTACTTAGTCACAGGGAAGCTGACACTCAGGGGGGCAGGTGGGCAAGGACATCTACCGCCAGGTAGGAAATGCCAAGTCAAGATCTAGATTTAACATTATGACTCAACATGAGCTCTGTGTTCTGGGTGAAAGAAACACTAACCAGCCTAACTCTAAACCAGGCAAACAAAAGGCTGTGTTCTTTCAGCCCCTCTGCAACACAGGGCTCCATCTTATAACAAAAGTAAATGGGCTGCTAAAATGCCCAGTCCTCAGAAAGGGAATCCTCCCAAGAGGGAGAGCATTCCAGAAAGGCAAACTAGCATTGCCAAATTAACAAAGCAACTAACTATTATTAAGAGCTCTCAATATACTATTTATTGGCTGCTATATTTTAGCCTAGTAATCACTGTGAGTTGTTTTCCCTTCTCCTCTTTTCTCTTTCTTTCTTTCTTTCTTTCTTTCTTTCTTTTTCTTCCTTCCTTTCTTTTTTAAAAATTATTTTTATGGGAGTCAGGCGGTAGCTCAGCGGGTTAAGCACAGGTGGCGCAAAGCACAAGGACTGACTTAAGGATCCTGGTTTGAGACCCCAGCTCCCCACCTACAGTGGAGTCACTTCACAGGTGGTGAAGCAGTTCTGCAGGTGTCCTTCTCTCCCTCTCTCTGTCTTCCCCTCCTTTCTCCATTTCTCTCTGTCCTATCCAATAGCAACGACATCAGTAACAACATCAATAATAACTACAACAATAAAACAACAAGGGCAACAAAAGGGAATAAATATTTAAAAAATATTTTAATTTATGTATTATTGGATAGAGACAGAGAAATTGGAAGGGGAAGATAGAGGAGGAAAGAGACAGAGAGACACCTGCACTTTGTCTCACCTCTTATGTCTCACTATAGGTAGACACCAGGGGCTTGAACCTGGGTCCTTGTATACTGTGGTGTGTGCACTTAATCAGGTGCACCACTGCCTAGCCCCTTCTCTTTTCCAAACTGTTTTCCAGGAAGCTGTCCTGTGTTCCTTTTGTCACTATAAACTGAGATTGAGGGTTGGGGGGAAAAGAATAATGAAAATACATATTTATTTATAATTATCCAGAGCAGAGATTTGGAACAGGGTGGATCTAAGTTATCTTCTTTTAGGGAGGAGGTAAATTGTTTTCAGCCACATATGGAGTTAGATAAATAGATTATTTCAGAATTATGCACATATGAATAAGCTTATGAGGTAGCTCTCAATGATCTTCTGGTTTTCATAGCCTTATATAAATCTCTCCCAAGTATGTAGAAATTAGGTTTATAACTTAATTGGAGTAAACAGATATGGAAAAGGTAAGGAGATGTGAACTTCTGAGCTAAAGTTATAAAAAAAACTGTGGCTGCTCTCTTACTTAGTCTCACTCTCTTCACCCCTTCTCAGTTGCCTGCTCTGATAAAGCAAGCTTGCAGGTGTGAGATGTGCCACGGAGAGGCCACACACCTGGGAGCAGAGTGCTTCTAATCAACAGCCAACAGAAATGTAGACGATCTGCTCAAAGGACTGCTATGAGTCGACGGTGAGTTTAGAAGCAAATCTCCCAGTTAAGCCTTCAGGTGTGACTAGAACCCTGGTCAACATCTTGACCACAGCCCATGAGAGAGCTTGGAACAGAGACCCCAGCTAAACCATACCTATACGCCTGACCTACAGGAACAGAGACATGAGACTGGGGCAGTGACTCAGAGGTAAAGTGCATCATTTGCATACATAAGACGATAGAGCGGATCTCTCTCTCTAAGTGAAAATATATGTGTAGATTAAGCTAAATCTTGAGTGATTTATTCTGCAGTAGTAGATTACTAATGTAACATGCTTGCTAAATAGTCATAGGACAGGCTGAAGTGAGTGTATGTGTCCTCTTTATTTTAATCTACCCGGAATCAAATGATGTCTCACTTAATAAAATAGTTAATGGTATTGTTAAAAGATTTCTATTGTGTGGCAGGGGTATATAGCATAATGGTTATGCAAAGAGACTCTCATGCCAGAGGCTCCAATGTCCCAGGTTCAATCTCTGCACCACCATCAGCCAGAGCTGAACAGTGCTTTGGTTAAAAAAAAAAAAAAAAAAAAGATTTCTTATGTGACTAAGTTTTTTTTTTTTTTTCATTGTTGTAGTTATTATTGTTGATGTTGTCATTGTTGGATAGGACAGAGAGAAAGGGAAGACAGAGAGGGGGAGAGAGAGATAGACACCTGCAGACCTACTTCACCACTTTCAAAGCGACCCCCCTGCAGGTGGGGAACAGGGGCCTCAAACTGAGATCCTTACGCCGGTCCTTGCGCTTTGCGCTACCTGCGCTACCACCCGGCTCCTGTGACTAAGCTTTTATACAACTGATTTAAACTCAGTGAAGCTAATTCTATCTTCTGTATTGTGGGAGAATGTCCAGGAAAGATATCTCAGCATGCCAGACCTTCAGTGGCCACAGACTTGTATAAACCATGGCCTAATTATTCAGCATGGCCAGCAAAGACCTGCAACTCCTCCAATACAGATAGGTGTCAATGAAGCCAAAGCTCCGAGAGCCAAAGCACCTAGCCACTGCCAACTGATGCCTGCTATGAGTGAGAGGGTAAATAATTTGATGGCCGCTGTAGGGGGCCACTTAAGGGGACCTCTGTTGAGGTCCCCTTAAGAATGCTACATACTCCCAGAGGGTTAAAGAATAGGAAAGCTATCAGGGGAGGGGAAGGGATACAGAGTTCTGGTGGTGGGAATTGTGTGGAGTTGTACCCCTCTTACCCTATGGTTTTGGCAGTGTTTCCTTTTCATAAATAAATTAAAATTTTTTTTAAAATTAAAAAAAAAAAAGAATAGAAAATGGAACCATGCTGGGAGTATGGATCAACCTGTCAGTGCCCATGTTCAGCAGGGAAGCAATTACAGAAGCCAGACCTTCCACCCTCTGCATCCCACAATGACCTTGGGTCCATACTCCCAGAGGGGTAAAGAATAGAAAAGCTATCAGGGGAGGGGAGGGGATACAGAGTTCTGGTGGTGGGAATTGTGTGAAGTTGTACCCCTCTTATCCTATGGTTTAGTCAATGCTTCCTTTTTATAAATAAAAAATTAAATACAAAAAAAAGAATGCTACTTAGAATAGACCTTGAACGTTATTTCATAAAGGAGACTTCCTTTATAAGTGGCACCCCCCTTTGCAGATTCAAACCCTAGTATTTCCTCTTATCAAACTGTTGCTCTCCTATAAACTGCCTTAAAATTCTTTTGATTGGAAAAAAACTTTTGATTGGTTGTTGCTAACAAACTTCTAAGACAGCCGACCTAATGGATGGGGCCGTACTACTTACCGTCCATCTTCAGGAGAGTGTGTGACTCATGCTGGCCTCATAAGTTTAAGCTAGAGTCTTAAGTAATCTTTTACTGTTTCTCCATCAGAGGCTGTGGAGGAACTGATACGAAAAAGAGTCAGGTTGAATCAAACAACCATACCTGCATGGTCCTTCTTTTAGTTAATGTTATTTGAAAATTTTTCCATTCCCACCGCTGCTCCACCACATGTGCAAAAACAACATGGCCATTCCCACAGGCTCCTGCGATCTGAGTGCCATCAACCGACCATGCAATATTAAATATGCTGCCAGTGTTGGGCTTTTCTAAAGCATATGACCACTAGGGGGGGGGAGAAAAATATAATAAAAGCATTTGCAAAGAAGATTTAAATTGAGCACATATTAACATACTAAAATACATTTTAAAGATTTATTTATGTATGTATGAGCAAGGTAGGAAAAGAGAAAACCAGAGCATCAGTCTGACATGCATTCCTGGGAATCAAACTCAAAGACCTCACACTTGTGAATTCAATGCTTTATCCACTGTGCTACCTCCCAGGCCCCACTAAGAAAAAAATTTAAAGGATAGCTTTATTTTATAATTAAGAACTAATTTTTCTTAATAAAATTATAGTATACTGAGGGGGTCAGGTGGTGGTGCATCTTGTTAAGCACATATATTACAGTGCGCGCAAGGAAGGACCCAAGTTCAAGCTCCTGCTCCCCACCTGTACGGGAAAAGCTTCACCAATGGTGAAGCAGGGCTGCAGGTGTCTCTCTGTCACTTTCCCTCTCTATCTCACTTCCTTTCTCAATTTCTCTCCATCTCTAGCCAAAAATTAAATAAAAATATTTTTAATTATAATATACTGAAAGGAAGCTACAAATGCAGTTTTTAGAATGCACAGGATAATACTGATAGTGTAGTAAAAGTATACTAAATTATATAATGCAGAAATACACTTTTTTTTTATAGAGGAGGGGGGAGATAGAAAGGGAGGGAGAGAGAGATAAGGAGAGAGAGGGAGAGAGAGACCTGCAACACTGCTTCACCACTTATGAAGCTTTGGATCTGGTCCTTGCACATTATAATGTGTGTGCTCAGCCAGGTGCACCACCACCTGCCCCCCAAATGCATATTTCAATTGATGTTACTTTTAAGTAAAAATACTGAGTATCTAAACAAAGATTTGACAGAGATTAAAAAAAAAAAAAAAGATACTTACCACTGATTCTAAGGTTATCTATGCTCACTACATCTAAAGATTTCTGATTATTTTAACAAATGTTATTAGGGAAACAGGACAGACATGGGGGGAGAGGGAAAAAAATAAAGTAAAAAGAGAGAAAAATGAAGAAAGGAAGGAAAGAAGGAAGGAAGGAAGGGAGGGAGGAAGGGAGGGAGAGAGGAAGACAACTATCTCAAAGCTTAGACAAAAATCAATTCAAAAGAGGCTCAAGAATTTGATGTAAAACTGTCACTCATCCCAGAACCCAGATTTCTTGCTAAGTCTTTCTGAATTTGTTCCTTGAATCAGAGCACTCAAGTGTAGGCAACAGTATAGAAAAAAAGAATTTTCATACATTATTGGTTGGAATGTAAATGCTACAGCCTCTATAGAAAACAGGGTTACAGACTGAATTCACAAACTGCAGACTGTCTTAAATTGTGTGGACATGTATAACCAAGAGTGAAAAGTTACACACAGTAGTAAAATAATTACCACAGATAATGAATTATGCAATGATTTTAACTGAATAAAGAATGAGTGAACCAGAAGGAAGTCTTTTTTTTTAACTTTAAGAACTTATTTATAATTTATCAGAGAGACAGAGAGAAATTGATAGAGAGATTGAGAGAGAGAAACACATACACACACCTGCATGGCTCCACTGCTCATGAAGCTTTCCCCATTCAGATGGAAACCAGAACATGGGTCCTTGCACTTTGCAACACGTGTGCTCTAAAACATGTGTGCTCAACCTGGTGTGCCACTGTTGGCCCTCAGAAGGAAGTTGGTTTTTTTTTAAGTTTTTTTTATTCCCTTTTGTTGACCTTGTTTTGTTGTTGTAGTTATTATTGTTGTTGTTATTGATGTCGTTGTTGTTGGCTAGGACAGAGAGAAATGGGGGGGGAGACAGAGAGAGGGAGAGAAAGATAGACACCTTCAGACCTGCTTCACCATCTGTGAAGCAACTTCCCTGCAGGTGGGGAGCCGGGGGTTCGAACCGAGATCCTTACGCCGGTCCTTAAGCTTTTCACCACCTATGCTTAACCTGCTGCTCTACCGCCCAACTCCCAGAAGGAAGTTTTTTATTGTAAAGTCTAACTGAATATTCAAGAACACAGAAAGTGAGAATATCAACTATTCTCTCATATACAATAGCACCATCTGCTGATGAATAAAAGCAACATCAGCTCATTAAATATGGCCAAAGGAGCTCTGTGGGTGTGATTCCATTAAAGCATGTTTTCCATGCTTGGGACCTAAGGTTCAATTCCTGGCACCTCAAATGACTGGGAAGTGTTCTGGTGTCTGTCTCAAAAAAGTGAGCTAGTCTCTAAAAAATACTTCTTTCTAAAAAAAAAAAAAAAAAAAAAAAAATGTAGTCACAGTCCAGGAGGTACTGGGGATTGAATCTGCAACCTTAGGAAGCTTAGATATGCAAGTTAGTCTATCACAGGCTGTGCTAGCTCCCTGACCTATACATATATTGTTTTTGACTCCCTAGATCATAAGATTCTAGTGTTTAATGATCCTGAATTATCTATATATCACAGTAGGTATTCAATAAAGCACTATCTTATGCCAGAGCTCAGCAGTGCTCTCCCTTTCCTTCTCCCTTGCCCTTTCCCTCTTTCTCACTATTTTCTTTCATTCTCTCATAATAAATAAGTGCATCATTAAAGATAAGATAGACAGGGGTCAGGTAGTGGCATACAGAGTAGAGCACACATGTTACAATGTGCAAGGATCTGGATTCAAGGCCCCTGTCCCCACTTGAAGTGTGTGTGTGGGGGGATTAAAAAGTAGTAAAACAGTGCTTCAGGTCTCTCTCTCTGTCTCTCTCTGTCTCTATCTCTCTGTCTCTCTCTCTCTTGGCTCCAGGGCTATTGCTGGGGCTTGGTGCCTGCACTATGAATCCACTGCTCCTAGTGGCCATTTTTTCCATTAGATAGGACAGTGAAAAATTGAGAGAGGAGGGGGAGGGAGAGAGGGAGAGAGAAAGATAGACACCTGCAGACCTGCTTCACCACTTGTAAAGTTTTCCCACTGAAGTTGGGGAGCCAGGAGCTCAAACCCAGGTCCTTATGTGGATTCTTGTGCTTAGTACTATGTGCACTTAACCAGTTGCGTCACCGCCTGGCCCCTCAGGTTTTTCTATTTATCTCTCCTTTTATGTTCTCCCCTCCCCCTCAATCTGTTTCTGTCCAAAATAAATAAATAGAATATTAAAAAAAAAAAAAAAGTAATACAGACAGATCAGAGAGCTACCTCACCATGTGGAAAGCATGCCTTGCTGTGTGTGCAGCCCAGGTACAAGACAGTGCACCATATGGGAGGTGCGACAGCACTAGGTATGCTCTGGTGCTATGGTTGGTCAGTTGCTCTGTCTGTCTGTCTGCCTATCTATGTATCTATCTATCTATGTATCTATCTATCTATTTATGTATCTATGTATCTATGTATGTATCTATCTATCTACTATCTAAATGAAAAATAATTAGCCTGGAGATGGTGAAACTGCATGAGGTGCAGGCTTCATAAAGCAAAAAAAAGCCAATATATATAAACTAAAATGGATAACATAAGAACTGAATACATTGTGAAAACATGAGCTCATATTCTAAAGACTTACAATCATTGATACAAAATCAGTTGGTGGAAAGCATAATGGTTATGCAAAAGACTCTCATACTTGAGGCTCTAATACCTGAGATTCCACCCCCCACACTACCATAAGCCAGAGCTAAGTAGTGCTCTGGTGAAAGAAAAGGAAGAAGAAGAAGAAGGAGAAGGAGAAGGAGAAGGAGAAGGAGAAGAAGGAGAAGAAGGAGAAGGGGAAGGGGAAGGAGAAGAAGAAGAAGAAGAAGGGAGTTGGGTAGTAGCGCAGCAGGTTAAGTGCACATGGCGCACACCGCAAGGACCAGCATAAGGATCCTGGGTTCAAGCCCCTGGCTCCCCACCTGCAGGGGAGTCGTTTCACAAGCGGTGAAGCAGATCTGCAGGTGTCTGTCTTTCTCTCCCCTCTCTCTGTCTTCCCCTCCTCTCTCCATTTCTCTCTGTCCTATACAACAACAGCAGCATCAATAACAATAAAACAAGGGCAACAAAAGGGAATACATAAATAAATATTAGAAAAAAAAAGAAGGAGAAGAAGAAGAGGAAGGGGAAGAAGAAGAGGAGGAGGAGGAGAAGGAGGAGGAAGGATGAGCCTGCACCAAAGCAAAGATGCAAAGGACTTTGCTGAGGAAAGAGGGGGAGGGAGGGAGTGGAGTGGAGAGGGCATTGGGGTCCCAGTGCATGATGGTAGAAAAAGACCTAAGTTGGAGACGAGGGTGTTGTACTGACACCTATCACAGGGAGATGAGAAGTTGTACCCATGTGTTAACAACTTTATACAACCTATTAAGTCCCCAGTAAAATTATCTATAAAATTGAGATTAAAAAAAGGAAAGAACAGAGATATAAAAGCATTTCATGAAAGAAGATGAGAAAGAATGTTAGTGAACAGACAGGTACAAGTGAGGAAGGTATGTGTGTGTGTGTGTGTGTGTGTGTGTGTGTGTGTGTGTGTGTGTGTGTGTTGGGGGAACTGAATGATTCTTAAGGTACCACATTCTAGAGTGTGTTTAAGTCTGTCAGAGGACATTAAATTTTATGTAATAGAAAACAAATAATGGGGCCAGGTGGTGGTGCATCTGGTTGATTGCATATGTTACATTGCAAAGGACCCAGGTTCGAGCGCCTGGTCCCCACCTACGGGGGACAGCTTTGTGAGTGGTGAAGCAGGGCTGCAGGTGTCTCTCTGCCTCTCTCCCTTTCTATCTCCCCCTTGTCTCTAAATTTCTGGCTGTCTCTATCCAATAAATAAATAAAGATAATAAAAAAATTTAAAAAAGAAATTCATTAAAAAAGAAAATAGTATTTAAAAACAAATTTTAAAATAACAGACCATTTATAAAGCTCTTAAAATTCTAAATTAATGGTTTTATTTTGCATTTTATTTTGCATCACAATTATGTGATGTCCTCACAGCTACGAACAGTATGGGACAATCACACTCAAGCTCCTCTTGTCATTTAATACTACATAGGAAACAACTTAATCTACAGGAGAAGCTTGGGTGTTTGTATAACTTCCAAACAGACTGTGTATAAATGAGGGCATATTCTCTCATGAGAAAAATTCTCACATATATCCAAGCATGAATTTTGAGTAAACCAAAGTCTTTTGATTTTAATATAACTATTGTCATTTACTATCAATTCCTTATCATGTAAAATATAACCAAATCTTACTGTCAAATTTACTGTTTTCTTTTATAAAAATTAAAAATGAGGGAGTTGGGCTGTAGTGCAGCAGGTTAAGCGCAGGTGGCGCAAAGCACAAGGACCGGCATAAGGATCCCGGTTCGAACCCCAGCTCCCCACCTGCAGGGGAGTCGCTTCACAGGCGGTGAAGCAGGTCTGCAGGTATCTATCTTTCTCTCCCCCCTCTGTCTTCCCCTCCTCTCTCCGTTTCTCTCTGTCCTATCCAACAACGACGACAACAACAATAATAACTACAACAATAAAACAACAAGGGCAACAAAAGGGAATAAATAAAATAAAATACAAAAAAAAAATTAAAAATGAACTTTTAAAAAAAATTATTTTTCCCTTTTGTTGCCCTTGTTGTTTTATTATTGTAGTTATTATTGTTGTTATTGATGTCGTCATTGTTGGATAGGACAGAGAGAAATGGAGAGAGGAGGGGAAGACAGAGGGAGGGGGAGAGAAAGACAGACACCTGCAGACCTGTTTCACTGCCTGTGAAGCAACCCCCCTGCAGGTGGGGAGCCGGGGGCTTGAACCGGGATCCTTACGCCGGTCCTTGCGCTTTGTGCCACCTGCACTTAACCCGCTGTGCTACTGCCTGACTCCCAAAACTGAACTTTTTATATTGACTGGTCATAAATTTTATATTTGTATTATTGCACCATCTTTCACAATCATGCCTAAGCTAAGTATTTCCAGAAAAGCAAACAGAAAAGAGCATGCATATTCTTCAGACTTAAAGAGTTATATAGTGCCCCAAATCTGGAATTGATTCAACCAGTATATGAAGGTAAATCAAAAAGATGCAGTCAAATGCACTCATTAAAAATGTTTTTTTTTTCTTTACAAGCTGAGGGTATAGATCTACCTGCCCACGTCCATATCCAGTAGAGAAGCAATTACAGAAGCCAGAACTGCCACCTTTGGCACCCCAGATTTTGATATAAACTTCTAGAGAGGGAGAGAAATGTTAGAGGAAGCTGACTAGAGGGCTCTGAAACGCAGTTCCATCAGGACCAGAGAGAGAGGAGGAGGGAAAAAAGGGAAATACATTCAAAAAGTAGTAATAGGTATAAGTATGACATAGAAAGGAAGAGGAGAAAAAAAAAGGAAGAAAAGAAGAGAAAAGAAAATAAAAGAAAAGAAGAAGAGAAAAGAAAAGGGGACTGGGTGGTGGCACACCTGGTTGAGTGCACATGTTACAATGCGCATGGACCCAGCTTCAAGCCCCCAGTTCCCACCTGCAGGGTGAAAGCTTTGCAAGTGGTGAAGCAATGTTGCAGTTGTCTCTCTGTCTCTCTCCCTCTCTATCTCCCCCTACCCTCTAGATTTCTGGCTGTCTCTATGCAGTAAATAAATAAAGATAATTTAAAAAATAATAAATAATAATAAAAAAGAAAGAGAATGTAGGACCATAGAAAAAAATGGGCAAAAAGATAGATAGATAGATAGATAGACAGACAGACAGACAGACAGACAGTTATAAGCATAACAGTCAATCCATATCTGTGACCTTGGGAGAACCACTGCAGATTCCAATAGAGGAATGTGGGGGGAATGGTGTAGAATTGTAGCCTTGTTACTATAAACCAATATTAAATCACTAATTAAAAAAGTTTTTTAAATTAAGAATAAGTTGTGTTGAAAAATACCATATAAATGACAGCATATCTGTGACCGCTCACCACTATAACTTACCCACTTACCCCAGTTTTATCACACAAGCGTAAAGTATGAAATGACCCAACAGCAAATAATTCTCCATCTGGAGCCCAGGCAACTGAAGTTATAGGATGCTCATGAGGTTGTGAATTGTAGAGGGGACGTCCATAACTATCCCATACCTACAACAACAAAAGTTTAAAATACTTTATAACAGTCACCACATTATTACTAATAAGTTTCCCCGACCATAAGATATCGTATAAGGATTTAGAATCATCAGTTTATAATATTATCAGTTAAAAGTATTTATTGTTACAAAAGGAGACAAAAAATATATTTCTCTTAAAAAAAAAAAAAGCTTACAGGGTATACTCGTTAAGAGAGAGAAAGAAAGAAAGAAAGAGATTGAGAAGGACACAGACCAGAGAGCTGCTCAGCTGTCATAACAAAGTACCACAGATTGAGCTTAGGCTTCTGGCCTCAGACAAGAAAGTCTTGTTTGCTATCTCTGCACATCTTTCTGGCCTGATATTTGTATTACCTAAAAGCTATCTTCAAAAAATTTATGATAACATTATATTTTTTTAAATGCCTATCCACTTTAAGTCTTGTAAAATTAAATAATAAAATATTACAGGGTTTTTGCATTTTTCTTGTCTAGTAAGTGTCCTACAAACTTTGCCTAGAGATATTTATTTGAGCTTCATTTCTTCCAACTGTAAGTACATTACACAGCCTAGGAGGTGGCACATAGCTACAACACTGGACTTGGAAGCATGAGGTGTACTGTAGGTGTTTCTCTGTCTCTCTTCCTCACTATCTCCTCTTTCCCTCTTGATTTCTCTTGGTCTCTATACAAAAAATAATAAATAATAGTAACAATTAATTAATAAATAAAACTTAGACTGATTTTAAACCTAATCATTTGAACTAGAAGTTGTATTTATGTTGCTACTTATTAAATACCACGAGCCAAATAGGTATGTTAATGAGGCTAGCAATTTGGAAACATAACTTAAAAGGAACTGAGAGATAACTCAATTGGCAGAGCATACATTTTGCCATATGGGTTTGAGTCCCCAGTCACCATATGGGAACTTGCAGGGAGGAAGCTTCATGAGTAGAAGAACAGTGCTATACTATCTCTCCTTCTCTCTGTCTTTATCTGTTTGGCCCTCTCTGTCACTGTCTATCTTAAAAAAAAAAAAAAAAAAAAAAAGCTCACTCAACGCATCGCTTTGTCATGTGCAGAACCCAGGTTCAAGCCTAGTCCCCACTATATTTAAGGAAACTTTGGTGCTACAGTCGTTTTCATCCTCTCTCTCTGCCTATCTTTATTAAAAAAAAAAAAAAAAAGCCCACCAGAAGCAAAGAAGTCATCATAGACACAGAATCCCAACAATAACCTGGAGGCAAAATAATAATAAACCACTTAATCTGGAGGAAGCGGGGAGGCTTTCGAGTCCTGGTTTAGGATAGTAAAGTATGACTGAAGCTGGGAGGGGGTTTGCAGAAAACTGAGAATTTTTACACATGTATCAATAACTGTTCACTGTAAGCTATTAATCCCCCTATTAAAAATAAAAAATAGGGGAGTAGGGCAGTAGCGCAGTGGGATAAGCACAGGTGGCACAAAGCGCAAGGACTGGCGTAAAGATCCCGGTTCGAGCCCCAGCTCCCCACTGCAGGGGAGTTGCTTCACAAGTGGTGAAGCAAGTCTGCAGGTGTCTATCTTTTTCTCCCCCTCTCTGTCTTCCCCTCCTCTCTCCATTTCTCTCTGACCTATCCAACAATGACGACATCAATAACAACAATAAAACAATAAGGGCAACAAAAGGGAATAAATAAATAAAAATAATAAATAATAAAATGCCACTTAAAATTATTAAACAACAATTTGCTACACTATGAGAAGTTAAAAGATAAGGCTAAAGTGAAGGACTAAAAGAGTCATCTTGTATGTTAAATAGCTTTCACCTCAATTCTATTCTTCCAACCAAACAATAAATTAAAATATTACATACCTTATATTTACAGTCCTCACCAGCAGATAAAATAAGATCATTGACCGAATTCCAATCTACTTTTAAAATAATGCCATCATGAGCTTTCCACTATGAGAAAAAGTAAGATATTAAGAAATTAATAGGACATAATATAATGATATATTATATTAAAATAATAAAATCAAGTATTATTAATAAATTAAGATACTTTGAGTTAGTATATTGCATCAGGTCCTAGAACATGATGGCAGAGGAGTATCTGGGTTAGACTATGTGGTAAACTGAGATATGTTACATATGTACAAACTACTGTACCTTACTATCAACTGTAAAACATTAATTCCCCCCAATAAAGAAAAAAAAAAAACTGAGCGCACTGAAAAGTTTCAAACTTTGCCTCTTTCTAGAGATTCTTATATGCTCTTATTAAAAAATTCTATTTTCCTTTCATAGTTATTATTCATAATTTCATTTGCTTTTCTAATTCCTAAATTACTAATGAATGCTCCAAGTAAGGTGATAGCCAGTATACAGCTTAAGTTCTTTTTTTTTTTTTTTGCCTCCAGGGTATTGCTGGGGCTCAATGCTGGCGCTACAAATCCACTGCTCCTGATGGCCATTTTTCATTTTTATTGGATAGGACAGAGAGAAATTGAGGGGGGGAGGGGGAGGTAGAGTGGGAGAAGGAAAGACAGGTACTTGCAGACCTGCTTCACCACTTGTGAAGCGACCCCTTGCAGGTGGGGAGCTGGGGGCTTGAACTGGGATCTTTTCAGAGGCTTCTTGCACTTCATACTATGTGCATTTAACCTGGTGCACCACTGCTCGACCCCTCAGCTTAAGTTCTTATAAATTTATTTAGCTACCAGAATGTTAAGTAGAAAATCATTTGGTGTACTGCACCAAAGTAAAAGATTCTGGGGTGGGTTGGGGGAGAGTTCAGGTGCTGGAACAGGATTGCAGAGGACCTACTGGGGGTTGTATTGTTATCTGGAAAACTGGGAAATGTTATGCATGTACATACTATTGTATTTACTGTCGACTCTAAAACATTAATTCCTCAATAAAGAAAGGAAAGAGAAAAAAGAAGAAAAAAGAAAAGAAAATCATTTGTGTGGTCCAGGAGGTGGTACAGTAGATAAAGCATTGGACTCTGAAGCATGAGGTTGAGTTTGATCCCTGGAAGCACATGTAAGAGAGTAATATCTGGTTCTTTCTCTCTCTCCTCATATCTTTCTCATCAATAATAAAATCTTAAAAAAAAAAAAAAGAAAAGAATTTGCTGTTGAATTGTTTTCTAAGATCTTTATTTGCATATGACACTGGATGAATACATTATGTACGCCCAAAATTAGTTTAATCCAAACCTTGCTCTTCTTTGTACAGTTTATCCCATTACTGGTTCTGCCTTCAATTCTTGTTTACTAATACTTTTCTTTCTTTTTTCATTTATACTACATGTAGATCTTTAGTATTCTCTACATTCTGTTCTGCATATTCTCCAGTTCCTTTCTCTTTCCCTCCATGTCTCTAAAGTAATAACTTAAATACTCTGAGATTTCTGTTGTATTTACCATATAGCAAAAGAATGTTTTCCATATATGTATATTTGACATACAGTCTTAGATAAAGCTCAAGTGACTGAGTAGGTATGTGGAGGAGGAAAATTATAATAAGAACAGTCTAAACAAGCTATTAATGTCTTACAAACTTAGCCCTGTTTTCTCTCAAATCTATACAATTGATGCTAAGAAATTTAATGATGCCTTTTTTACCAAATCATGTGACAATTTAGTTAAGTCAAAACACATGTCTACTTTATTGGTATAATGTGAATTAGAAAAAAAGAAAAGTGAACCTTGTTGGAAACAGGCTATTCTGATATAAAGGCTGATAAAACCACACAGTTAAAAAAAAAATCCATAGACAGTAAAAAAAAAAAAAAAAAAAAAAAAGATCACCTAGAAGAACTATCCCAAGAATCTGATAAAAGTTTCTGAGAAGCACCTGTAAAATTCTAGCATTTGGTTGAAGAGGTTTAATGATCAGTTGTTTGCCTGCTGTGTAAAGAACCTTTTCTGAATCAGGGCCCCACGCAACTGAATACACTGGTGCCCCTGCAAAAAGAGAAAGAAAAAAAAAACTATTAAACTTTCATTATCAAACCTTATAAAAATGGAAATTGTTAAGAGGATTAAAAAAGGAGTTTAGAGTTATCTCTAGGGCTCAATGCCTAAATGACCCCATGGGTCTTGGTAGTCACCTTCCTTCCTTCCTTCCTTCCTTCCTTCCTTCCTTCCTTCCTTCCTTCCTTCCTTCTTCTTCTTCTGGATAGAAAGTGAAAGTCAGAAGGAGAGAGAGAAGGAGAGAGTCACCACAGCACCATTCTGCATTTGTACAAAGCTTCCCCCATGCAGGCACTCCTATGTGCTGGCCAAGGGCTCAAACCTGAGTTCTTTCACAAGATAATATAAATAATAATGTCTATGCTACTGAATGAGCCACCTGCCAGTCCTCAACAAACCGTATTTTAAACTAGTTTTGATCTTGCTGAGAAAATACGAAGTTTTAAATAATTCTAGGGCTAGCAAGATTACTCACCAAGATAGTGCATTTACTTTTCCATTCTATGTAATCCGGATTTTGAGCTCACTCACCAGCACACTGGAGAGTGTTTTGATGCTATGGTGTTCTTTCTCCCTCTCTCTATCTAAAAAAGTCACCCCAGGGATAGGACAATAGCATAATGGTTATATAAACACTTTCATGTCTGAGACTCCAAAGTCCTAGGTTTAGTCCCCAATACCACCATAAGCTGAAGCTGATAAGTGTTCTGTTCTTTCTCTCTGTGATTTTCTCTCTGAACCTCTCTAATTAAAATAAAACAAATAAAATAGTAAGAAAAAAAATCACCCTAGCGCAGTGAAGCTCCAGCAATAAGCAGGGGGATGTGGGATAGGAGGAATTCTATAGAATATGCTTTGAAAAACATAAAGTAAAATAAGCATATTCCATTAAAATACAAAAGGCAATTTAAAAGTCATGATTTATCATCTATTAAAAGACATCAGCATTTAAACTGATTCAAGGCAATAAGTTGACTTAGAATTTCCATACAAAAATAACCATGCATACTCAATTTATAGGTTAATTTCCATTCCTTGATGTTACTACAGACCAATAGAACTTCCAACCATCTGCTACTTAAGCAAAAGTCTGAGTAAAAAAAAAAATCACCATTCCAAAATGATCTCTCTCTCCAACTTGTGAACTCATAAATAGCAAATAAAATATCATAATAGGGACAGAGGGTGTATTAAGTGTGACTTTGGACTAGAAAGCTAAAAAGAATTCAAATATCCTGCAACCAAGATAAAGTTGACTTCACTTGCAGAGAAAAGATGCCAAATTTGATTTAGCTATCATACTATTAACCACATTAGATTTCATATTGTTTTCAATTTCCTAGAATAGGAATTAAGAGGTAGTTTTTTTATTAAATAATTTTTAATATATTTATTTTTAATGTTGTCGTTGTTGTTGGATAGGACAGAGAGAAATGGAGAGAGGAGGGGAAGACAGAGAGGAGGAGAGAAAGATAGACACCTGCAGACCTACTTCACTTGTGAAGCGACTTCCCTGCAGGTGGGAAGCTGGGGGCTCTAATCGGGATCCTTACATAGGTCCTTGTGCTTTGCGCCATGTGCACTTAACCCGCTGCACTACCGCCCTACTCCCCATAAGAGGTAGTTTTTTTAATTCAATTACTTACTAGATAACCTAAATATCTTCTAGAAGATGATATATAAGCTTAGTTTTTATTCACTTTTATTTTTCTCTTTTTGATCAGACCACTGCTCAAATCTGGCTATTGGTGTCAAGGATCAAACCTGGGACTTTCACATCGAAATTCTGTGTGCTACAGCTATACTGTCTCCCCAGAATTAATCCTAGTTTTAAAAAATGAATATGATATCTATTAAAGTATTAAGCTATTTGAACTCCCCAAATAGGGAACCTGTCTGGCCCTACTACCTATTCGGAGTGTAAACCAAGATTATATAATTCACTTATTAAATATTAAACTATTAATATTTATAAAACCAAGATTTCAAAAAAAATTTTAGGGCTGCTAAATCAGACTTTTATAGTCTGACTTAGTAAATAAATTTCCCAGGAATTTATATATTCATTAAAATGAGATCTGGATTTAATGATTTATGAGCAGTCAATAAGATGTAATGGTTGATTTAAATGGAATCCATCTGATACCAATCAACAGGGAGCAACCAGTAATCAATAGAGAGTAAATTTCAGCAAAATAAATGTTTGTGTTCAAGAGACACCCGACTCCTTTTGTGATTTTTTCTTCCTCATTCAGAATATTATTTCACTGTGAGCAGATCTCAGTGATTTCTAAGATAGAGAAAGTTCAGGTTGGGTTTTTGTTTTTGTTTACCTGTTTGGTTGGATTCCCTCCCCCCCCCTTTTCTTTTTTGTTTTTATTTTTATTGAATGAGAGAGATCAAAGCACCAAACAACTATATTTATTTTTCTATTTTATCTCTGATGCCTGTTACATACATGATTGATTTCACCACACTAGACTTACTTTTCATTCAGATATATCTAGAGAGAAAGAAAGTGATAGACATACAGAAAGACCACAGGATTGGAGCTTCCCCTGGGCTGTGGTACTCCCATATAGTGCACTGAGGCTAAGACCTACATGGTCAGGCAGTTATCCTATCTGGTGAACTATCTTCTGCCCCCCTCCCCATTTTTATGTGATGCTGGGAACTGAGCCCAGAGTTTCACCCATGCCATGAACCACCATGCCAATCCCTAGCAAGTCTAACTTAGACCAAATTAACAACAACAAAAACAAAATCCTCAAGCATTCTCTCCACAGTTTAGGTTGGATATTATGCTGGAGTTAAATATATTGTTTAGTCATTTAGGGTTATTCTCTATCAGAAGAACCTACAGGTGGTCAGTGAGACAGCAAATCACAGAAAGCAGATCACTTTCTATTAAATTAATTGTCAGAATTTTCTCTGCATGTAGAGAAGAGCTAGCTTGAACTTCAAAAGCAAATCATAAAATGAAGAGTTCAACTCTAACAAACTCCTCCAGAAAATGTAAGTCAAATTTTTAGATATTTGAAATGTCATTCTTAATGAGGACTAGAAGGGGAAGAAAGTTCATTTGATAGGTGCCTAGTGGTTATTGTTATAATCATTGTAGGAATCAAGCAAATTAATGTTTTTAAGTATATATTATCAAATCTTCATTAATACACTGAGTGAAACATATTTTCCTATGATATATACTAAACTATGACAAACATCTACCCCCAAGGAAATAATTCAGAAAATACAACTCCTATTGAGTTATACAGGATGTGACTCTAGCCCTTTAGTTGTGGTAAAAGGCACAGTAGGGTTATAGGATGAAGAACTAGGGATAGGTTTTGTCCTCTTTAACATTGAATTTGTGGCCCCATGAAGGCAGCTGTGTCACCATTTCCTTGTTTATAAACTATAAATCTTCATAGCATTTGTCTTTTCTGTTGAGAGATGGAGATTATTTACTTCTTGTTTATAAAATGACTTTTAACAATACTCAAGAAATAGATATACTTTAAATATATATATAATTTAGAACAAATAGATATAGTTTAAAACAAAATAAAGTAATAAAGGAAAAATAATTCATGGACTATGATGTGATATTTATTTATATTTGTCACCAGGATTATCTCTGTGTCTCAGTGCCTATACAACTCTACCACTCCTGGAAGCCATTTTGTTTTGTTTTCTTTTCTTTCCTCTAGATACATGATAAGAGAAATGATACAAGAGGGACAAAGATGGAGAGTCACACAGCACCACACTATTCAGGAAACTCGCACAGGTGTTTCCTTGTGGTGGCCTAGGGTTTGAATTTGGGTCCTTGAACATGGTAACATGTGTACACTACCAGATAAGCCACCTACCAATCCCCATCTCTTATATTCTAATAAAATATTAATTGTGAAATTATTGTATGTGTGGGCATTTTCTTTTCCAAGAGGAAGGATACTTTATAGCTCTCTTCAATATTACAAATCCAGTTGAGGTAGTTCTAGAGAAGATCATTATTGAAAGTGAATGATCCAGGGTTTTTGTTTTACCAGAGCACTGATGAGCTCTGGTTTATGGTGCCAGAGACTGAACCTAGGAACTTTGATGTCTCAATATGAAAGTCTTTTTGGATAACCTTTACGCTATCTCCCTCAGCATACTAAGCGTCTTAAAGAAAATGATTTCTATTATGAGGAAAGTTATTCCACTAGCATTTAAAATAAACCCTCAATATTTAAAATGTTAGAAACATATGAAAGCACTGAATTATTTTCAGTGCTATGTTTTGCAAAGTCAGTATGGAATTAAGAAATTTAGCATTTAAAGAATAACTTTAGAACAAAAAGGTTAGCAAGTGATATAATAAACTGTTAATGTCATCATCAACCAGAAAACGGACAAACCAAAACCTTGTTTCATAATAATTAATTTGTTGCCTTTTATGTTGGGGTTTTTTAATTTATGCTCCACTTCAGTTAAAACACTCAAAAATATCTTGTTTTTCTGACTTTGTACACTAAGATCATGTGATCTTTCTGACATTTTTTAAGAAACCACATACACCTGGGGTTGTGTTAAATGTCAGACCCTTATCTCTCTGTAAAACAAATTATCTAAATTCTTTCAACCTATTGAAGGCATTTTAAACCACAGAAGAGGAGACAAAAAAATATATTTCAATTGTTTTAAGGAAGTACATGGTCAAACATACCATGTTTTTCACATTCATACTAAAAGGTATCCCCTAAAAGTGTTGTTTTTACATGTTTTTAAGAATGCTTTTAGCAAACTTTTCAATATTTCAATGAAATGTTAACCATTTTTGTCTTGAAATCAACATAAGTCTACAATGAGTGAGTATAAACAAAATACTTAGAGCAAGACCTGTATGTAAACATATCTACTAGCTAAGGCTAGAAACTACTTTTTGTTTTTTTAAAGAATTTATTTATTTATGAGAAAGATAGCCAGAGAGGGGAAAGAACCAGACATCACTCTGGTACATGTGCTGCCAAGGATTGAACTCAGGACCTCTTGGTTGAGAATCCAGTGCTTTCTCCACTGCACCACCTCCCAGACCACTAGAAACTACTTTGTAATGCAATAAGAAACCATTTGTTTATTATGTTGTCTGTGACAGTAGGCTTTCAGTGTTCTTTTCTTTTTTTTTTTTTTACCAAAATTGAGAATTCAAAACCAAAAATTTTTCTCTTTTTCTCCTTCTCTACCTCATCCTCTTCTTCCTCCTCTCTCTGGAGCATTAGTAAACTCTACCTTACTACTATAATACAGATTAAACCTGGGACCTTTTTATTTCAGGTATGAAAGTCTTTTTGCATCACCACTGTTCTATCTCTCTAAGAATTACTTCTTTTTTCATTCTTTTTTCTGGGACATATACTAAAAAGAAATAATCAAATGAGATCTTTTCCACATCACCAGGAAAGAAGAAGAAGCAGTTATAAGATAGGCATGTCATTGCATCAGTATTGAGAAACAGTTTAAATGAAATTAAAGCATTTGTTTCTTTATTTTCTTATTTTATTTTATCTTTTTTTAAAGAATTTTTTTAAATATTTTATTTTATTTATTCCCTTTTGTTGCCCTTGTTGTTTTATTGTTGTAGTTATTATTGTTGTTGTCGTCGTTGTTGGATAGGACAGAGAGAAATGGAGAGAGGAGGGGAAGACAGAGAGGAGGAGAGAAAGACAGACACCTGCAGACCTGCTTCACCGCCTGTGAAGCGACTCCCCTGCAGGTGGGGAGCCGGGGTTCCAACCGGGATCCTTATGCCGGTCCTTGTGCTTTGCGCCACCTGCACTTAGCCCGCTGCGCTACAGCCCGACTCCCTATTTTACCTTATTTTAACCAGAGCAGTGCTCAGCTCTAGTTTATGGTGGTATGGGGGACTGAATTTAGGACTTTGTGGCCTCAAGCATGAGTCTTTTTGCATAATCATTATACTATCTACTCCCACCCAGTTTCTTTTCTTTCTAACTTTTTATCTTTATTTATTTATTGGGTAGAAACAGCCAGAAATCAAGAGGGGAGAGGGTGACAGAGAGGAAGAGAGACAGAGAGATACCTGTAGCCCTGCCTCACCACTCACAAAGCTTTCCCTCTGCAGGTGGGGGCTGGGGCTCGAACCCAGGTCCTTGCATACTGTGACATGTGTGTTCAACCTGGTGTGCCACCACACAGCCCCCCAGTTTATTTTCTATTGTTAATTAACTCTCCCTTGAAGAACTTCAACTTCCCCATATCTTTACCTTTGACTTTTCTGTAGCTTATTGCCATATATTAATACGACAGCCTTTACTTCTGACCTATCAGTATAACACAATATTTCCCAAAGAATTCTCCAAGTAAGAATTCAACACATTTAACACTTTCCTTTACTCTTCTAGGGTTATCACTGGGTCTTAATGCCTGCACTACGAATCCACTGCTCCTGTGGCGATTTTTTCGATTTTTTTTGGATAGGACAGAAAGAAATTGAGAGGGGAGGGGAAGATAGAGAGAGAGAGAGAAAGACTGATGCTTGCAGACCTGCTTCAAGTTGGGGAGCCAGAGTCTCAAACACGGATTCTTGCCTGTGTCCTTGAACTTCATACTATGTGCGCTGAACCCAATGTGCCACCGCCTGCCCCACCTCTGAATTCTTCACACCTTATAGAGTATCCATTCCTCTGTCACTACCATCATTACTGCCTCTATTAAAGTCTTTTTTTTAAGAGACTTTATTTATTAATGAGAGGGATAGAAGGATAGAAAGAGAACAAAACATCACTCTGGTACATGTGCTGCCAGGGATTGAACTCAGGACCTCAAGCTTGAGAACTCAACACCTTATGCACTGTGCCATCTCCTGGTACACCCTCTATCAAAGTCTTAATTCACACTAGCAAGAACATCAGTAACATCTAACATACTTACAGGTTATTTTTATTTTCTCTATCTACCTCTGCTAATTTGTCCTACATATTACTGTTCAGGTAATCTTCCTAAAAGGCAACTTTTACCTATTTCCTGCTCACTTTTTTTTTTCCTCATTAAGTTTGACCAGAGCACGACTCAGCTTTTGTTTACAGTCATTCCAGGGATTGAACCTGGGATCACTAGTGCTCAGGTGTAAATCTATTGCTTATACCAACCATTACGCTATCTCTCTAGGCTCCTGCTTCAGACTAAAATTTACATTAGACTAAAATATAAATGCATTCATTTAGCATTTACCATCTTTAGTATCTTGGTCATCCTAGTAGTACTGTCCTTCACACAGTGTCCACTTTGGTCTTTCCTCAACAGAACTTTTTCAGATAGTGGCCTAGGAGGTGGCACAGTAGATAAAAGTGTTGGACTCGCAAGCGCAAGGTCCTGAATTCAATCCCTGCTATCAAATATTACCAGAGTAATGCTCTGGTTCTCTCTCTCGCTCACTCACTCCCCCTCCCTCCTCCTCTTAAATAAATAAATCTTTAAATAAATTTTTAAGATAGGGTGAGAGAAAAAGAAAGAAGGAGAGACCACAGCATCAAAGTTTCCACCAGTGCTACACTATGCCCATGTATAGTGGCGTACTAGTGGCGTACTAGTGGCGTACTAGTGGCTTGATCTTTGGTTGCACAATGGCAAAGCAAGCACCTTCCCAGGTGAGCTTTTTGGGCCCCCTAATTTTCTTTTCTTTTTTTAAATATTTATTCCCTTTTGTTGCCCTTCTTTTATTGTTGTAGTTATTGTTGTTATTGATGTCATCGTTGTTGGATAGGACAGAGAGAAATGGAGAGAAGAGGGGAAGACAGAGAGGGGGAGAGAAAGATAGACACCTGCAGACCTGCTTCACCGCCTGTGAAGCGACCCCCCTGCAGGTGGGGTGCCGGAAGCTCGAACCAGGATCCTTAGGCCCGTCCTTGCGCTTTCCGCCTAGTGCGCTTAACCCGCTGTGCTACCGCCTGACTCCCAGGCCCCCTAATTTTCATTCTATATTTTTAGAGACAGAGAGGAAAAGGCAGGAAAGGAGGGATAGAATCAAAGTACCATTCCACTACCCATGGAGTTTCGCCCATCTTTTCTTTGGAGGTGCCCGTGGTACACCCAAATGAGTTACCAGGGGCCTCACACATGGATGGCATACTACCTATTGCTAAATACTTTCCCTGACCAAGGCCTTGACTTTTAATATTAGGCCTGCACATTTATGAATTTTTAATTTTCTACTTACAATTAACTATTCTTCTTAAATATTACTTTTAACAAAAATCCAACCCTAACCTCAGGAGATAACCCCTACCCAGTACTTCTGTTACTTTGGCTGACATTTGGTTAACATATAGCTAACCAGCTATAACCATTTTAATATTACCCTAAAATAAATATGATTTAAATATTTTTTAGAATTTTTTGGAAGTCAGTTAATAGAGATGATTCACAATATGACTATCAGGGTGAGGGAGAGAACATAATTATTATGCTGAAAGACTTTTATGCCTAAAGTTCCAAAATGGACAGGTTCAATGCCCTATACCACCAGAGTTGTATATAAGCCAGAGTTGAGCAGAGCTCTGGTTAAAACAACCAACCAAACAGAAAAAGAACAATAAACTTCATCATATAATTCTGGAGAGTAAAATGCAAAGATTGGCAACCTATTTCAGAAGATCAAATGATATATACTTAAGTCAACATTAAACCAGTAGGGAAAATAAATTAGTATGCAGAAAAAATAAATTACATAACCTAACTCTCAGGAGGAATGACCACTGCACTGTGTGAGTACTTCTTTCCAATCAGCAAAAGGTAAGTAGTTTACCACATTTTGGATCATTAGGGGATCTACCACCCTCGTTAGAACACAAATTGAATGCCTACCACAATTTAAAAGGGTGCTGGTACAAGTTAATAGGGCTTTTTAAAGTAGCCAATGTTTTTTATTAGTCTTATTTGATTAACAAGACATGCAATCCTGTTCCATCTATTCCAAATAGGATGTGTTCCAAATAATTCAGAATTAACTTAAAAAGATCACTAGCCTGTGAATGCATTAGATATACTCACTAACAAAGAAAAAGACCCTTAAGTATTTCTAAAATTTCTTGGTTCAAGTAACATTTACTATGGTCCCTCTGGAAACTTGGAAGGTAAGAGGAAGGAGTTTAAATAGAAATAAGATTAATCTTGACTCTCATCAAAAAAACTAATGTTAAGAACTATAAGATTTTTTTATATATATATATAAGTCCCAGGTTCAATCCCCTACACTACCATAAGCCATAGCTGAGCAGTGCTCTGGTTAAAAAAAAAAAATAGGGTCTGGGAGGTGGCACACCTGGTTAAGCACTCACATTACAGTGCTCAAGGACCCAGGTTCGAGCCCCCAGTTCTCACCTGCAGGGGGAAAGCTTTTCGAACGGTGAAGCAGTGCTGCAGGTGTCTCGCTCCCTTTCTATATCTCCCTTCCCTCTCAATTTCTGGCTGTCTCTATCCAATAAATAAAGATAATAAAATTTTTTAAAAAATAGAGAGAGAGGAAAGGCTGAGGAGAGAGCATAGTGGTTCAGCAAAAAAATTTAAATATAGGAAATATATAGAAAGAGGGCTGGGGATACAGCATAATGGTTATGCAAAGACTTTTTTGCCTGAAGTCCCAGAATCAATCCCTAGCATCACCAAAATTATGCTCCAGCTGAACAATGTTCTTGCCTCTCTCTCTCTCTCTCTCTCTCCTTCTCTCTCTCCCCCCTCCCTCCTCTCTGTATCGCTCCCATTAAAAAATAAATAACAGGGAGGCGGGCTGTAGCGCAGTGGGTTAAGCGCAGGTGGCACAAAGCACAAGGACCGGCATAAGGATCCCGGTTCGAACCCCGGCTCCCCACCTGCAGGGGAGTCGCTTCACAGGCGGTTGAAGCAGGTCTGCAGGTGTCTATCTTTCTCTCCTCCTCTCTGTCTTCCCCTCCTCTCTCCATTTCTCTCTGTCCTATCCAACAACAACAACAACAATAATAACTACAACAATAAAACAACAAGGGCAACAAAAGGGAATAAAGTAAATATTTTTTTTAAATTTAAATAAATAAATAAATAACAAAAAATAAATATCAAAAAGAAAAAATAGTGCGGGGTAGATAGCATAATGGTTATGCAAACAGACTCTCATGCCTGAGGCTCTTAAGTCCTAGGTTCAATCCTCTGCACCACCATAAAACAGAGCTGTGCAGTGCTCTGGTGTTTCTCTCTGTGTGTGTGTGTCTCTCTCTGCATCTCTCTCAAAAATAAAATAAATTTTCTTTTGTCTCCAGAGTTATTGCTGGGGCTTGGTGCCTGCACTATGAATCCACTGCTCCTGGAGGCCATTTTCTCCCCTTTTTGTTGCCCTTATTGTTTATCGTTGTTGTTGTTGTTGTTGTTGTTGTTATTATTGCTGTCATTGTTGCTGGATAGGACAGAGAGAAATCGAGAGAGGAGGGAAAGACAGAGAGGAGGAGAGAAAGATAGACACGTGCAGACCTGCTTCACCACCTATGAAGCAATGCCCCCTGCAGGTGGGGAGCTGGGGGCTCCACCCCGGATCCTTATGCAAGTCCATGCGCTTTGCACCATGTGCGCTTAATCCGCTGCGCTACTGCCCAGCCCCCAAATAAAATATTTTTTTAAAAAAGAAAAATATATAGAAATTTTTATTATAGTACTTACCTTGCTGAGCTAAAGTTGATCTTAGCATCCCAGTCTTTGACCATATTTTTATTTGTCCATCTTCTCCAACTATAGAGAAAATAATTTACACTTTCATCAGGTGAAAACATTATATTTACATAAGTACCTATGGTAATGCATATTTAAAATCAAAGCAGTTTTCTCTAATTGACAGTGCTTCATTAACTATAAACATTAGTTGACATTTCCTTGAAATATTTTTATCAAAGAACCCTAACTTTGTGACAAAATAATTTTTTGCCTTAATCTTATATTTACATTATTCAAATAATAGTTTTATTTTAAATAACGTCTCCATTCAAGAATTCTAAGGAAAGTACTTTCAGTGTAAGAGTTGCAGTCAAATTCCAGTCAGTTGGGAACTTACGTAAAAGTCTACTCTTGACTAGCTTGTTGAAAGTGGAAGAAAAAAGAGAAAATTGCAACTAGAGAGTTATTTTTTAATAATAATTTTTATTTACTTATTTATTTGGGTAGAGATAGAAATCAAGAGGGGTGGGTAGACAGAGAGGGAGAGAGACAGAGACACCTGCCGCACTGATTTACCACTTGTGGAGTATTCCCCCTGCAGGTGGGGGCTGGTGGGCTTGAACCCAGACCCTTGTGCAGTGTAGCATGTGCACTCAACCAGGTGCGCTACTGCCTGGCCCTGAGAAGTTTTTGGGGTTTTTTTTCCTCCATTGTTATTGCTGGGGCTAAGTGTCTTGAATTCACTGCTCCTGGAGGCTATTTTTTCCCTTTTTTGCCCTTGTTTTTGGCTAGGACATAGAGAAATAAAGAGAACGGGAAGACTGAGAGGGGGAGAGAAAGACACCTGCAGACCTACTTCACTGCTTGTGAAGCAACCCTCTTGCAGGTGGGGATCCAGGACTCAAACCGGGATCCTTAACTCCAGTTCTTGTGCTTTGCCAGGTGCGCTTAACCCACTTCGCAACCCGGCCTCCAGAGTTATTTTTTAAAGGATGAGTTTTTTGTTGTTGTTTTTTGTTTTTTTTGTCTCGAGTTATAACTGGGGCTGGATGCCTACACTATGAATTCACTGCTACTCAAAACCTTTTTTTTCCTATTGTTGTTGTTACTGTTATTGTTATTTTTGTTGTTGTTGCTGCCGCTGTTGGATAGGACAGAGAGAAACTGAGAAAGGAGGGGAAGACAGAGGGGGAGCAAAAGATAGACACCTGCGCATACCTGCTTCATTACTTGTGAAGCAAAAGAGGGAATTTTTATTTCTTCATTTTCCAGATGAATGACATCTGAGCATATACATATATACATATACTGAAAGAGAAACTGCTGGCAAAGGAGGAGTTAAAGAAATAGGCAACAGAGGAGTCGGGTGGTAGCACAGTGGGTTAAGTGCAGGTGGCGCAAAGCGCAAAGACTGGCGAAGGTTCCGGGTTCGAGCCCTCAGCTCCCTACCTGCAAGGGAGTCGCTTCACAAGCGATGAAGCAGGTCTGCAAGTGTCTTTCTCTGCCCCCTCTCTGTCTTCCTTTCCTCTCTCCATTTTTCTCTGTCCTATCCAACAACGACGATATCAATAACAATAACTACAACAATAAAACAAGGGCAGCAAAAAGGAATAAATAAATAAATATTAAAAAGAAAAGAAAAGAAATAGGCAAAAGAAGGAACGACTCACTGACAAAAGGATTATGGAAGACCAGGGAAGAGCTGTGTTGGTTTTACAAACATTATATACAGGGGGGCGAGTGGCAGCGCAAGTGGCTTGAGAGTACATGGCGCAAAGCGCAAGGACCAACGTAAGGGCCCGGGTTAGAGCCTTCAGCTCCCACCTACAGGTCACCTCACAAGCGCGGTGAAGCAGGTATGCAGGTGTCTGTCTTTCTCTCCCCCTCCTCTCTCTATTTCTCTCTCCAGCAACAACAAGGGCGATAACAAGGGCAACAAAATGGGGGGAAAAATGGCTTCCACGAGTAGTAGATTCATAGGGCAGGCACCGAGCTCCAGCAATAGCAGTAGATTCGTAGTGCAGTCACCGAGCCCCAGCAATAGCCTGGAGGTAAAATAAAATATAATAAAATAAAACAAAACAAAATAAAATAGCATATCTACAAGCTGTTGCTCCTTCTTTTATGGGTGGAGCTTAATTTCTCCTTCAGTGTGGTCTATTGTTTGTGCCTTCTACCTGAGATAATGTGACAGAAACTTCCGAAGGTGGGGAGGGGCAAAAATATATTGTGTCTCCCTTCTTACTTGCTCTTGAGGAGAAGCCAGTGGCCTCAAATTATTAGAATGTTCAAGAAGTTCTATGGAACAGCATAAGCAGGAAGAACCAAAGGCCCCTGCCAATAGAAAGGAACCAAGATCTCCTGCCCAGTCATGTGATGAATGTCTTGGAAGTCTCCTGTAGCCCTCAACCTCAGTCAACCTTCTACCCAGGTGCAGCCTACCCTCATTTTCTACTGTCACCTCATGAGCCTAGAACAGAATCACAGAGCTTAACTGTGCCCTGTCCCACAGAAATGGTGAGAGTAACAAGTTTATTATCTGAAATCACTAACTTTGCACCAATAAATAACTACATAACAGGTGAAGATAAGAATCTTTGGCATAGGACAGGAGGAGACAGAAACTAATTGAGAGAGTACTTTAAATTCTAAAGAAATACAAACTTGGGGCCAGGAGGTGACACAACTGGCTAAGTGCACACATTACAGTGCACAAGGGCTCAGGTTCAAGCCCCCGGTCCCCACCTGCAGGGGGAAAGCTTCATGAGTGATGAAAGCAGGGCTGCAGGCGTCTCTCTCCCCCTCTCTATCTCCCCTCCTTCCTGATTTTCTCTGTCTCTATCTAATAATAAATAAATAATGAAGATTTTAAAAAAGAGAAAAAGAGGCTTTTAAAAAAACATACAAGCTTTGGCTGGGGAGACCACATAATGGTTGTACAGAAGACTTTCATGACTGAGGCTCCAGGCTGCCAGGTTCAATCCCCTGCACCACCATAAACCAGAACTGAAGACCTTGTATTGGAGTTGGTGTATTGCACCAAAGTAAAAGACTCTGGGCTGGCAGGGGCAGATAGCATAATGGTTATGCCAAGAGACTCTCATGCCTGAGGCTCCAAAGTCCCAGATTCAATCCCCTGCACCTCCATAAGCCAGAGCTGAACAGTGCCCTGATTAAAAGAAAAAATAAATAAAAAGACTGGGGTGAGGGTGGGTAGGTGGGGAACCTAGTGGTGGCTGTATTGTTATGTGGAAAACTGGGAAATGTTACGCATGTACAAACATTGTACTTTACTGTCAAATGTAAACCACTAATCCCCCAATAGAGAAATTAGAAAAAAAAAAAAAAATGAGAGCTGAGCTCTGGTGAGCGAGCTGAGTGCTCTGGTGTTTCTGTGCCTTTCTGTATCTCTCTCATTAAAATAAAGTAAGTTGTTTTTTTTAATCTCACTCTCAGGCAGAAGTTGAAAAACAAGATCAGAAAAGAAAACACAAGTAGAACCTGAAATGGAATTGGCGTATTGCACCCAAGTAAAAGACTCTGAGGTGGGTGGGTGGGGAGAATACAGGTCCATGAAGGATGATAAATCACATAGTGGGGGTTGTATTGTTAAATGGGAAACAGTAAATTGTATTGTATTCCCCAATAAAGAAATAAATTAAAAATAATAATAAAATAAAGTAAGTTTTTTAATTTATATATTTTTTATTTATAAAATGGAAATATTGACAAGACCATAGAATAAAAGGGGTACGATTCCAAACAATTCCCACCACCAGAATTCTGTATCCCATCCCCTCCCTTGATAGCTTTCTTATTCTTTATCCCTCTGGGAGTATCGACCCAGGGTCATTATGGGGTGCATAAAGTGGAAGGCCTGGCTTCTGTAATTGCTTCTCTACTGAACATGGGCGTTGTCAGGTCAATCCATACTCCCAGCCTGTCTTTCTCTTTTCCTACTGGGTCAGGGATCTGGGGATGCGGGGCTCTAGGACACACTGGTGGGGCCATCTGCCCAATAATTTTTTTCTTTTTTTTTTTTGCCTCCAAGGTTATTGCTGAGGCTCGGGGTGCCTGCACCACGAATCCACTGCTCCTGGAGGCTACTTTTTCCCCTTTTGTTGCTCTTGTTGTTTTATCGTTGTTGTAGTTATTATTGTAGTATTATTGTTGTAGTTATTATGTTGTTGTTGTTGGATAGAACAGAGAGAAATGGAAAGAGGTGGGGTAGACAGAGAGAGGGAGAGAAAGGCACCTGCAGACCTGCCTTACCGCTTGCAAAGTGACTCCCCTGTAAGTGGGAGGGGGGTGGGGCCTCCAACCAGTATCTTTGAGCAGATCCTTGTGCTTTGCCCCATGTGAGCTTAACCCGCTGCACTACCGCTGGACACCCTTTTCAAATTTTTTTTAAAGGAAACTAATGATCATTTTTTTAATTATCTTTATTCATTGAATTGAGATAGTCAGAAATCAAGAGGGAAAGGGGAGATAGACAGGGGGAGAGACAGAGAGACACCTGCAGTCCTGCTTCGTCACTCGCAAAGCCTTCCCCCTGCAGGTGGGTACCAGGGGCTCGAACTTGGGTCCTTGCTCATTATAACATGTGCGCTCAACTAGGCGTGCCACCACCTGGCCCTTATTTTTATTTATTTTTTAAAGAAGAAACACTAGTTTTATTTACCACCATGCTTAACAATTCCAAAAGTCTATAGCACTTTCTCCATAAGTCATTAATGAAAAACTAATATTGTGGTTAAAACATAATACATAGGGCTGGGGAATAGCTCACTTAGAGAGTTCGCTGTCTGCCATGCACATGACCAGGTTTCAAACCCAGCCCTCACCACATTGAAGAAAGCTTTAGTGCCAGCGTTTATTTCTCTCTCTAAAACATAAAAAAAAGAAAAAGTAACGCATACCTGTCTAGATCAGTACTGTGCTGTTATTTATGATTAGACAATCAAGTATACAACTGCTAACAAAATATTCTTATTCCTTTGGAAGATTTAAAAAATTTAACTTCAAGGCCATGTGGTAGTGCACTCAGTAGAGCACACACATTACCATACATGAGGACCTAGGTTCAAGATCCCAGTCCAAACCTGCAAGGGGGGAAGCTTCACAAGTCATGGAGCTACGATTGTCTCTCTTTCCTGTTCTATCTCCCCTCCCATCTCTCATATATCAGTAAAGTCAAATAAATACATAAATAAAAACATGGCTGCCAGGAGAGGGGGGAGTGGTAGTCCCCAGGTGGTAACCCTGGTGATAAAAAAAAAATTGCTTAAAATGTAATTTTTGCAGACAACTCACCTGTAACCAATGCTGTTCCTTCATAATTCCATCTTCCTGCAAGTACTGCTCCACAGTGAGCTTCTACACTTTTCTCCACTCTTCCTAACTTAGAAATCAGATGAAATTTACCTAAAAGATATTATACTTGAGAAATTTACTAAAATAATTTTTCCAGTCAACAGGTATTGGTTATCTGCTAGTAGACTAGTTAGCATATTGTTAAGTACTAGAAAGATAAAAGTATAGAACATATTTAATTACTCTTGCTTTCAATGAACAATATATTAATTGGCAAACATGCACAAAAGCAAAAATAGACTCTTGAAGCAAGGGTTATAATTGAAATAAGCATAGAATACTGTGAAAGTTCAGAGGGATAAGAAAACTCAGCTGAAAAAAAAAAAAGAAAACTCTGCTGGCATATGGTCAAAGGGGATCAAGAAAAACATCTAGAAAGCCTTCTACTTAAGTATCATGTTGCAGTCTTGTACAAGAGAGGACCCCTAAAATAGCAAAATTGTGTTAAAAAGATAAACTGAGGTATATAAATATTTAAGAGCATGCTACTATGTGGCACAGTAGATAAAGCATTGGACTTTTTAGCATGAAGTCCAGAGTTCAAACCCTGACATCATCAGAGTAATACTCTCACTCTCTCTCCTCCATTCTCTCTTATTAATTTATAAATAAATAAGGAGGTCTTTTTAAAAATAATAAAGTTTAAGAGTTGTACAAAAATCCTATTAGAGGGTCCAGTCGCTGGCACACCTGGTTAAGAGCACATGCTTATAGTGTGCAAGGACCTGGGTTCAAGCCCCTAGTCCATATGGGCAGGGGGAAAGCTTCACAAGTGGTGAAGTAGAGCTGCAGGTGTCTCTCTTCCTTTTTATTTTCTTCTCACCTCTCAATTTCTTTCTGTCTCTAGCTAGTAATAAACATATAAAATAAATTATAAAAAAATTCTATTAGAATCAGGCAGTGTCAAACAAGGAAATGGTAAGAAAGATAAGACTTCAGGAGCCACTTTTAAAAATCTAGATAGAGCACTTTATTATTTATCTAGATTTTAATTTTTGTTTATCAACACAAAATGGGGGAGGGGGAGAGAGAACAAGAACACCAGAGCATCACTCTGGCATATGGGATGCCAGAAATCAAAGTTGGAGCCTTCTGCTTCCAAGCTCAGTGCTCTAGTTACTTTGCCACCTCCCAAGGCTGTAGGGGGACACTTTTACAGGGTTTTCCTGTAGAAGCAAAGTAAGGAAATTACTGATCGACTATGACTGACAATCTAGTTGAGTGTTAGTAGTTGGTTGTCCTTAAATGTTAGCTTTCTAATGCACTTATAGGCTTACATTTTGGTTTGCTTAAGTAGGTTAATGGGATTTAGAGCCCCTTCAGTTTAAGACCTCCTGTTTAATCAATTTAAAATTGATAATCTTGGGTGGGGGGTAGATAGCATAATGGTTATGCAAAGAGACTCTCATGTCTGCAGCTCCAAGGTCCCAGGTTCAATCCCCCACACCACCATATGCCAGAGCTGAGCATTGCTTTGGTTTAGGTAAATAAATAAATAAATAATAAAAATAAAATTCATAACCTTGAGTTTTAAAATAGTTGCCTGGTAGGATTGTTTGTTTGGGTTTTTTTGTTTTTGTTTTTGTTTTTTGCCTGATAGGTTTTATACTGTGCCAAGCAACAGGTAGACAAAATGAAAGCAGCAGACCACTTGGTTGATAGCTTCAAAAAATGTATGTGTATGTTTGTGTGTAAACTATACAACTTTAAAGGATATAAGCACCCAGCTTCTACCACATTGGAGGAAGCTTTGATCCTGTGGCTGATATCTATCTATCTAAAAAAGTTAGCTGGGGGGCCAGGCGGTGCAGCCCCTAATAGAGTACACATGATACAGTGTGCAAGGACCTGGGTTCAAGTCCCTAGCCCTCTCCTGCAGAGGGAAACAACTCTTGAGTGGTGAAACAGTGCTGCAGGTATCTCTTTCTGTCTCTCCTTCTCCCTTCTAAATTTCTCTCTATCCAAAATAAATAAATTAAATTAAAGTACTAAGTAAAAATAATAAAAAATCAGGCTGGAGCAGTGAAGTTTTGGTAATGACAGTGGGGGGAAAAAAAGAGGAAAAAAAAAAGAGAAGAAAGGAGAGAGAAGGATATAAGTGTACATGTAAGTGATGTTAAGGGGACAAATCAGCAGTACAAAGAACAAGTACTACAAGAAACAAATAAGCGATCAGTGTGGTTTTGATAATTGTGAAGTCTAGTAGTATATACCTACCAGAGTCAATAATTTTTTTGAAAAAATTTGTTTATTTATTCATGAGAAAGATAGGCAGAGAGAGAAAGAACCAGACACCACTCTGGCACATGTGCTGCCGAGGATTGAACTCAGGACCTCATAGTTGAGAATTCAATACTTTATCCTCTGTACCACCTCCCACACCATTCAGAGTCAATAATTTCAGTGAAATAATTTAGTACAAAGAAATGAGAAACTTTCCTCAAATAAAAATAACTTTTTTTTGCAGTAAAACAATAATGCATATGCTTAATCAAATTTTATATGAGGTTTTATTTTATTTCAGTTTTACATTTTTATGTTGCCACCAGGATTATTGTTGGGACTCAGTGGCCGCAGGATAAACTCACCACTCCTCACAGCCATTTTATCCATATTTATTATTTTTGATGGTTTGTTTTCTGATAGGACGGAAATGGGGGGGGGGAGGAGAGAGAAAGAGTTAACGTCTTCAGCCCTGCTTCACCACTCATGAAGTTTCTCCCCTGTTGGGGGTTTAAACCCAGATATGTGTTCATAGTAATGTGTGTGTTCCACAGGTGAGCCACTGCTCAGCCTGTTATATTCACCTTTAATTTGAGCCTTTCTGAGATTCCGGCCTAACACCAAAAATCCATTGAGAGTATTTTATTCAGGTATTTAAAGTGACTAAAACATTTCTCTGGTGAACTTTAATACAGACGACTTTAAACATAAAATGCGGGAGTCTGGCGGTAGCTCAGCGGATTAAGCGCCGCAAGGACCGGCATAAGGATCCGGTTTGGGCCCCTGGCTTTCCACCTGCAGGGGAGGGGTCGCTTCACAAGCGCTGAAGCAGGTCTGCAGGTGTCTTTCGCTCCTCCCCTTTCTCCTCCCACTCTATTTCTCTCTGTCCTATCCAACAACGACGACAATAGCAACTACAACAAAGGCAACAAAAGGGAATAAATAAATATATTTTTTTAATCTTAAAAAAACATAAAAGCATATGGTTATTTGTTGTTCTTTTTTATGATTCTTTTATTTCCTTTTGTTGCCCTTGTTTTTTATTGTTGTTGTAGTTATTATTGTTGTTATTGATGTCGTTGTTGTTGGGTAGGACAGAGAAAAATGGAGAGAGGAGGGGAAGACAGAGGGGGAGACAAACATAGACACCTGTACACCTGCTTCACAGCCTGTGAAGCGACGCCCCTGCAGGTGGGGAGCCAGGGGCTTCTTACTCTGGTCCTTGCGCTCTGCGCCACCTGCGCTTATCCTGCGTGTGCTACCGCCCGACTCCCACATATGGTTGTTTGACTCACCCATTCCACCCATTCCCACTAACAGAATTATTCCCTTTTTTATGTGCAGGAGGGCACATTATGTGTCACTCTGTCATATTATATAATTAGTTTTTTTTTTTCTTCAAGAGACCACATGGTGATAGGGGCTGACTCCTTCCTGTTTTTCACATTACCTTTCCATACATTTCTCCTCCTCCCCCTCCCCCTCCTGCTTTTTCTGAACCCTCTGCCCCACCCAAGTCTTTTACTTTGCTGCTATACACCAACTCCAGTCCAAGTTCTGCTTTGTGTTTTCCCTTCTGTTCTTATTTTTCAACTTCTGTCTATGGTTCCGTAGCCCCCATGTCCACTTGGTCGATTCCAAATTATATTCCTCCATGAGGATCATTTCTGGAACCATCCGTTCCACCCCGGTTCCATGGCTGCCAGTTCTTAGCAACATCGCCCCGCCAGATATTCATCGGGATGCGGCATCATCTAAGTTCATTTCCCAAGTCTACGCTCGACCAATATACGCGGATATCTTCGCCCACCCTGTCCAACGCTTGACGTCTAGTCACCCAATCTGGTCCCCTACGCCTACACTGAACTTCTCTGTTCCAGTCTCTTGGAAACAGAGTTGGCAGTCAGCTGAGGTAAAGAACAAACACCTCATCACAGATCCCTGCAAGTGTCAACCTGGCTTTGACCTAGCACGTTATGATTGGGCCCTCCTCAATCGCTATGGAACAGGCCATGGCCGGTGCGCCGCTATGTTCCATCGCTGGGGAGCCAGAGACGACCCGAACTGCCCCTGCGGCTCCAGATAGACTATGACCCACATAGTCAACGACTGCCACCTCTCCAGATTCAAAGGAGGTCTCGAAACTTTACATCAGGCTCAACCTGACGCTGTTGACTGGCTACAGAAGAAGGGCAAACGCTAGAAGAAGAACTTCTGTCTATGAGTGAGATCATCTCATATTCTTCCTTCTCTTTATTTATTTACTTATTTATTTATTATTGCTGGGGCACAGTGCTAGCACTACAAATCCATTGCTCCCAATGGCTTTTTTTTTTCTTTCTTTCTATTTTTTAGATAGGACAGAAAGACATTGAGAATGGAGGTAGAGATAGAGAGCAAGAAAGAGACCTACAGAGAGGTCAGGTTGTGGCACACCTGGTTGAGCGCACATATTAAGCTTCGAGCCCCGGGTCCCCAGCTGCAGGAGGAAGACTTGCAAATGGTGAAGTAGTGCTACAGGTGTCTCTGTCTCTCTCTCTTTCTATCACCCCTTCCCTCTCAATTTCTGGCTGTCTCTATCCAATAAATAAACAAATATATATTTTTTAAATTAATAAAATAAAAAAAGAGAGACCTATGGATTGGCCTCACCACTTCTGAAGCATATGTCGCCCCCCCACCCCACGGCTAGTGGGGAGCAAGGGCTTTATCCTAGGTTCTTGAGCATGCTGATGTGTGAGCTCAACCAGCTGTGCCACTGCCCAGCATCCCGTACTTTACTTTTTAGAGAGCACAATGACCATGTGGAACTGTGGGGCAGGTCTTGGAAGCCCTAGTTCTCACTGTGAATTGGAAAGTCTGGCTCAAGTTTGACACATGCTTTGCTGGCATAGGGTGACAGCCCAGATCCATGCCCTCTCATATTCTGCAGGGAGAAAGCTTTAGGGCTGCCAGCATAGGTCTGGCACATAATCATCGGCTTTTGTGTCTTGCTTGATTCCTACAAACCGCTTGAGTACCATAACCACAACAAAGCATAAATATAAAGTTAGTGGGCCAGGTGATGATACAGTGGATACAGCACTGGACTTTATTTTTTTTAATATTTATTTATTCCCTTTTTTGCTGCCCTTTTTTTTATTGTTGTAGTTGCACTGGACTTTCAAGCATGAGGTCCTGAGTTCGATCAGCAGCTTCACATGTGCCATAGTGATCTTCTGATTCTCTCTCCCTCTCTCTAATAAATAGTTACTTTAAATTAAATTAATAAATTAATGATTATATTGAAAACCCAAAGTAATCTATTTGGTTATCTTGGTCCATCTCCTTTTTTTTTTTTTTTTTTTGCTTCCAGGGTTATTGCTGGGGCTTGGTGCCAATACTACAGATCCACTGTTGCTGGTGGCCATTTTTGTTTTCCCAATTTTATTTAATTGGACAGGAAGAAATCAAGAGAGGAGAGGGTGACAGAAAGCTAAACAACTGCAGACCTGCTTTGTTGCTTATGAGGTGTCCTTCCTGCAGGTGGGGAGTGGGGCTCAAACCTGGATGCTTGCTTGTATCCTTGTGCTTAGTACTGGGTGTGCCACCATCCGGCTCACTATTTTGGTTCTTTGCTCCAGCTTTTCCATAATGATTTTAAAATGTATGATAGTTCAGGAGGTGGTGCAGTGATAGGGTTCAGTACTTGCAAGCATGAGGTCATAAATTCAATCCCCAGTACCACACATGCCACGGTTCTGTTCTGGCCTTTCTATTTCATGGGGAAAATAAGCAAACCAGTAGCTAGGGAGGTTATATGTGTGAGTCTTCAAGTGCCAAAGTGGTGCTCAGATCGCTCTCTCACTGTCTTTTATGAAATAAATTTTAATTTTTAAATGGAAGACAAAAACTAGAAGTTAATTTTTTTTTCCTCTAGGGTTATTGCTGGGGCTCCGGTACCTGCAATATGAATCCACTGTTCCCGGAGACTTTTTTTTCCCTTTTGTTGCCCTTGCTGTTTATCGCTGTTGTTATTATTATCATTGCTGCTGCTGTTGGATAGAACAGAGAGAAATCGAGAGAGGAAAGGAAGACAGAAAGGGGGCGAGAAAGGCACCTGAAGACCTACTTCACCGCATCTGAGGCGACCCCCCTGCAGGTGGGGAGCGGGGGCTAGAACTGGGATCCTTACACCGGTCCTTGCGCTTTGTGCCATGCATGTGCTCTTAACCTGCTGTGCTACCGCCCAACCCCCGAAATTAAGTTATTTCTAATTATTTGCTAGGTGTGGGGTTGAAAAGAAAATATAATCAAAGGGGCGGGACAGTAGTGCAGCCGGTTAAGCGCAGGTGGCGCAAAGCGCAAGGACCAGCCTTAAGGATCTTGGTTCAAGCCCCCGGCTCCCCACCTGCAGGGGGGTCACTTCACAAGCGGTGAAGCAGGTCTGCAGATGTCTTATCTTTCTCTCTCCCCACTATCATCTCGTCCTCTCTCCATTTCTGTCTGTCCTATCCAACAACAACAATAAAAGTAGTAACAACAATGATAAAAAAGGGCAACAAAAGGAAAAAAATAGCCTCCAGGAGCAGTGGATTCATAGTGCAGGCACCGAGCCCCAGCCATAATCCTGAAGGCAAAAAAAAAAAAAAAAACATATATATATATATATATATATATATATATATATTTACTATAATTTTATTGATTTACAAAAGAAATAATATTTAATTTAGATAAATTCTGAGATGTACAATCAATCTCGTTATTAAATAAATGATAAATTAAAAAGAAAAATATAAAAATAAAAGGAACAGAGGATATACATTATATATGAAACTTTTTTTTTTAATTAAAAGGGCCATCAGAAATGTCCATAGAAGACAGGGCAGACAGAATAATGGTTCTGTAAAATACTCATTCTTGAGGTTCTGAGGATTCAGGTTCAATACACAATACCACCATGGGCCAGAGCTGAGCTGTACTTTTCCATCTCTCTCTCTCTCTCACTCTCTCGCTCTCGCTCTGTGTGTGTGTGTGTGTGTGTGTGTGTGTGTGTGTGCGCGCGCACGCACGCGCATGTGTGTGTGTCTGTGTATGTATGTATATATTTTTCTCTCTGTATCTCCCTAATTATAGGAAATTTTAAAAATATCTTTTTAAAAGGAAATGTTCATGGAAACACAAGAAGGCCTGAAATAGAGTACTAGGAAAAAATATACAGGAGTACATTTGCAGACTAGTTAATAGCAAAAATTATCTGACTGATGGTTAACCTAAATATCAGAATGAGATCAATGATCACTAGCTACTGATAAAAAAGAAATAAATACACAATGTATTTGTAAAGTTTAATTATAAATGGACATACACCAACAGATGAGTGGCTGAGCAAGTTGTGGTATATATACACAATGGAATACTACTCAGCTGTAAAAAATGGTGACTTCACCATTTTCAGCTGATCTTGGATGGACTTTGAAAAATTCATGTTAAGTGAAATAAGTCAGAAACAGAAGGATGAAGATGGATGATCTCACTCTCAGGCAGAAGTTGAAAAACAAGATCAGAAAAGAAAACACAAGTAGAACCTGAACTGGAATTGGCATATTGCACCAAAGTAAAAGACTCTGGGGTGGGTGGGTGGGGAGAATACAGATCCAAGAAGGATGACAGAGGACCTAGTGGGGGTTGTTTTGTTATTTGGAAAACTGGGGAATGTTATGCATGTACAAACTATTGTATTTACTGTTGAATGTAAAACATTAATTTCCCAATAAATTAAAAAATAAATAAAAGTGGACATACAAAAATAAACTTTCACTAAATGTGTTTTTTTAAGGCTTCACAAAAGGTTTTATACCAGAGTTCCTTCACATAGAAGCTCTTTTTATTATTATTATTTATTTTATACCAGAGTTCCTTCACATAGCAGCTCTTATTATTATTATTATTATTATTTTATTGGGGGTAATGAATTATAGCACATTTTATAATTCAATTATTTTTATTTCTTTTTTAATGGAAGACTAGATCACTGCCCCACCATTCATGACTTTTTCTTTCTCAGTGCCAGCATGATGAAGCCACAGCTCCTGGCAGTCATTTTTCCTTTCTTTCTCCTTTTACTTGATAGGGCAGACAGAAATTGAGGCAGGGAAGATAGGCAGAAAGAGAGACACCTGCAGACCTGCTTCACCACTTGTGAAATGAGGAGCAGTGGATCAAACCTGGGTAATGTGTGCACTTAACTGTTACGCCACTGCCCAGCCCCGACTCTGTTTCTGTCTTATTTTTATGAAGTGCTTGGCTCAAACCTAGGATTTCATGCACACCAAGTGTGCACTCTGCTGCTGAGCCAGCTTCCCGGCCCCCTAATTCTCATCTGCAGAGGGGAACCTTCACAAGTGAAGCTGTGGTAAAGCTGTGCTGCAGGTGTCTCTCTGCCTCTCTTCCAATCTCTCCTTCCCTCTTGATTTCTCTAATAAGTAAATCTCAAAAAATAAAATACACAGTTGCAAATATCATATTTGTAAAACAATTTAAAGCATATGTAATACTAAGGTATTGTTTTGTTTATTTTTTTATTTGATATAGACAGAGAGACACCTGCAGCACTATTTCATGTCTCATGAAGTTTCCTCCTGCAGGTGGAGACCAGGGGTTTGAACCTGGGTCTTTGTGCATGGTAACATATGAGCTACCAGCCAACCCCTTACTTATTTTATTTGTGGTACTGTATTTTTTAAATACACAGATGAGTATATGTCATTTGTTAAAACCTTACCATCTGAACTGGTGAGGACAAAGCTTTCAGCTTGAGTCTGTTTCTTGATGCCTAAACTTTTGGGAAACCAGTGAAGATCTATTGGGTAAATGTCATCAGGAAGCTTTACTATTTGAGTTGTTTCACTGGTTAGCAGATTCCACTTCACTATCTGGTGATCATCACTACATGAATACAGTTCTTCAGCAGTAGTCCAGCCCACACAGCTTACTAATTCTTGATGTGTCATCATGTTAAAGAGAAATAAAAGACACAGAACTCTTACATAATGAAAATAATGTTCATATGCAGTTTATAAAGAGGAAGTAAAATAGAATGAAACAAGCTGATAAATACACTTTTCACTTTTTGACTTTCATATTCTTTCCATTTACAGGAAAATAAGTATCAAAATTATTGTGAGAACAAATGAAAGGGGCCACAGAGATAGCACCATGATAACACAAATATTAGAGGAAGATTTTTTTTTTTTTTAAGCAGCACACTAATCAGCTCTGGTTTGTGGTAGTGCAGGAAATTGAACTGGGATTTAGGAGCCTCAGGCATGAGAGTTTCTTTGCATAACCAGTCTACTATCTATCCCCACCCTAGAGGAAGATTTTAAGAGTTCAAAGAAACAGATAAAAAAGTAACTTAGAATTTCAGGATTCAGAAATAGTGATCTGAGTAGAACTAGGCAATTACAGAAAGAAAAAGTGTTCCAATATAAATTCTGTGCCTAAACAAAGTAAAACCTATAAAAGGATAAAATATGTACAGAGTGGTGGGGGTAGATAGCACAATGGTTAAGCAAACAGACTTTCAAGCCTGAGCCTCCGAAGTCCCAGATTCAATCCCCTGCACCACCATAAACCAGAGCTCTGGTAAAAATATATATATAATCTAAAAGCACTAATATATTTAAATAGGGGGCCAGGTGGTAATGCACCCAGCTGAGCACATGTTATAAAGCACAAGGACTTGGGTTCACGCCCACAGACCCCTAGATTGCAAAACGAAAGCTTTGCAAGCAGTGAGGCAGTGCTACAGGTGGCCCTCTTCCTATCTCCCCTTTCTCTTTGAATTTCTGTCTCTATCCAATAAATATGTAGAATATTAAAGGAGAGATCTTTTAATGAACTGCTATGAATACACACACACACACACACACACACACACACACACACACACACACACATATATATATGATGTATGTGACATATCTCCAAAATATGGGATAAGTGAGAGGACTACAAGAACTAGAAAGTCTAAAAAGACTGTTTACTGTTCACCTTGAAAAGGAAAAAGCAACCATTTGGTCATACTAAAAGTATATACAATATATATATAGCACAAAATCCTGAGGTTACACAAAAGAAGATTAAAAATAATTTAAGGAAGAATAAGAGGAATCATATCTTAACTCAAATAGGTTAAATAAGCATACAAAATGTAAATGATACATATAAGTATCATTAAAATACATATAAATTGAGGACTAGGTGGTGGCACACCCAGTTGAGCACATGTGTTACAGTGCACAAGGACCATAATTCAAGTTCCCAATCCCCACCTGCAGAAGGGAAGCTTTGCAAGCAGAAAAAAGTAAGCTAACATCTGACCAAATAATTTGCTGTGAAGAAGTGCCTGCAGGACATGATCTCAACTATTTCAAAAACAATTTGGTGAAAAAAATTATCCATTAAAAGAATGAAAAAAAAATTCATTATCTAGAATACAAAAATAGAAGAAAACTTTTAACAGTACTATAGTAAGATAGTCACAGTAGGTTTGTAGTTATTAAAAGGATATGTTTTGGTTCTTTTAAAAGTGATATCTTCAGTCTCATGTCTCCACTTTCCAGCAAAATTTTAAAATGCTGCTTGATTGTGTTCACTGTAAAAATGAAAGGAAGAAAATATAAACTCTGGATTAAAAAACAAATATATATACATACATACACAATAAATAAAAACAAAAAATATTTTAGCACTTCAAGTAACACTGAAATACTTTAAGCCTGCTGGAATAGATACATTATAAAAACTGGACAATGTGTTAATCCTGGCAAAGGAAGACTGGAGTCACTGGGCTGACTTCAAGATTCCCAACAGACTGCATGAAACAATTTTACAAATGTCCAACAGCATTCAGTCTACTCTGAGAGTTAATTTCCAAAGGCTTTCCTGAGGCCAAATCAAAAGATTCTATAAAATATGAATCTTTCAATGACAGATCATAGTTGGTGCTCTATTTAATAGAAACATTATACCCAGTGGTGGTGTTCCTCCTTGAGCGCACATGTTACAATATGCAAGAACTAGTCAACAGGGGACTTCTGCAGCCAGGGCTATGGAGCAGCAGCAGCTGTGTTTCTCTCTTCTCTTCTCCTGGGGCCAACTAGGAATACCAAAGGAGACTACCTGGGACTGCAACAAGACAGGACTAGAACGACTACAGGAACCCAACAAATCACCGGTAAGTACAAACAGGTGTGGCTCGTGGACAGAGAGGAGCCTAGGGAGAGATTAATGGCTGGTAACAGTCCAGCAGTTTACCAGTTGAGACACCACCTCCAGTCTGTTTCACCAACAAAAAGACAGCTGAAGGGAGGAGAGAACTCCCCTAAGACTCACCAAATGCAACTGTGAGTCTCCACTGCTATTGCCCTCAGAAGCTGGAGCAGTGGCAGGGAGGCCCTGTGCTGACACTAGGGGACAGAGAATTGACAAGGAAACTCAGGAGAAGATCTATACCTCAGTGGCCTAGTGGTGATGCTATTAAAGTCTCTTTGCATAACCACTGGATTATCTCTGCCCCACCCTGCTTAACCTCTTGATCAGGAGTCAGTGGTTAAGCTAAGAAGCCTACTTAAGAGTTTAAAAGCCCTTAGGCTCTCATAGCCTACAGGAAAGAAAAAGAACAAAAGAGGCTTTTATGCCACTAAGCTCCAACTCTGGGATTAAAATACTATTGAAACAACTGTCAATTTCCACAACTGTGAACTCTTTAATTACCTTACTTAGACACAGGTCAATCCAGGCAAGAGTGATCAATAATTTGAAAAGTACTGAGAGAGGGACCTCATAACATACTATATAAAATGGTTAAACCAACAAGAAGAAATATTGGAGAAATGAACCAGGACAAGAATCCAGCTAAAAGCCCCCTAAAGGTTGAAGCACAAAATAATGAGGTCAACATCCAAACACTAGTTAAGGAAATAGTCACAGGAGTGAGCAAAGAGTTTGAAAGAATTGTCATCAGAAATGCAAAAACAACAAATAGACTCTGGAAGAAAACACTGATTATTTCAAGGTTATTAGAGAGCTAAATATTGAAATAGCTGAGCTAAGAACACACTAGCTGAATAAGCTAAAACAGTATCTGAACAGGATAACAAAATATATGAATTCCAGAAAGCAGTATAGGGGAGAGGAAATAGAATAATTGAGGCTGAAGACAGAATTAGTAAGATCGAGGATGAATTAGAGACAACTAAAAAAGAAGTAAGAGATCTCAAAAAAAGAGGTTAAGAGATACTGAAAACAACAACAGAGACCTATGGGATGACTTCAAAAGAAATAATATACGCATTATTGGCTTACCAGAGGAAGAAAGAGAGGGAGGGAAAGAAAGCATTCTTCACGACATAATAGCTGAGAACTTCTCTAGTCTAGACTAGAGAAAACATCAAAGACATAAAGATTCAAGAAGCCAAGAGGATCTCAAACAGAATTAACCCAGACTTAAAGACACATCATATTTCAAATGGAAAGGAATATGGATAAAGAAAGGATCCTGAAGGCTACAAGAGAAAAACAAAGAGTCACCTACAGAGTAAAAACCGTAAGATTAGCAGCAGAGGGGGCTGGGTGGTGGCGCACCTGGTTAAGTGCACGTATTACAATGCACAAGGATCCAGGTTCAAGCCCCGGGTCCCCACCTGCAGGGGGAAAGCTTTGCAAGTGGTGAAGCAGTGCTGCAGGTGTCTCTCTGTCTCTCTCCCTCTCTATCACTCCCTTCCCTCTTGATTTCCGGCTATCTCTATTCAATAAATAAAGATTAAAAAAAAAGATTAGCAGCAGACTTCTCCACACAAACACTACAGGACAGAAGAGAATGGCAAGACATCTATCGAGTGCTCAATGAAAAAAGGTTTCAAGCAAGACTACTGTAACCTGCTAGACTGTCATTCAGACTAGATGGAGGCATAAAAACTGTGGGAAATAGTACAAAACACACTATTTCTATGCCTTAAAACAAGTACTGATAGCGTAGAGTCATGAGCAAAGCAAAAGTTTTACGTGTGTGTGTGTGTGTGCGCGTGCAAGGGTACAAACCAGCTAGCACACCAAAGGCAATCTTCAGAGCTTTTTTACACACTACTGGACATGGGAACAACCTGTCCTCTTCCCCTTTGGCAAGAAGGAATTGGCTCACAATCTAACCACATTCAGGAAAAGGGGATGGGGGCGGATAGTAGGAGGAACTATACTGAGAAAGGAAGTGCAAGGAAGGGGATTTTGGCCAGGACAATGTGACTATACTGGGAAACAGAGATTGAGGAAGGGGCTTTTGGCCAGGAAGTCTGAGTTTACAATGTGGCTATAATGGGAATGGGAGATTTAGGAAGGGGCTGGGAAGTCTAAGCTAATTTTGAAGAAAAAAAAGGCATGGTTGTAGTCACATTGACATGTAAAAGTCAGGGGTCTGTAGTCAGACAGGGTTGATAGACATCAATGAAAAGCCTACAGCCAACTGGGCTATTTCTCACAAAACCTTCTCAGACAAGCAACAGTTAAAAGAATCAACTATCACCAAGCCTACCCTGAAAGAAGTTCTGAAAGGTCTCCTATAAACAGTCAGACCACCACAAATAGGCCACATATCAGAACACTCTAAAAATCTACAAGAATGGCATTAAAATATCTTCAATCTTTGATATCAATAAATGTCAATGGCCTGAATTCACCTATTAAAAGGCACAAAGTAGGAAGATGGATCAGAAAACACAACCCAACAATATGCTGTCTACAGGAAACCCACCTAACTCAACAAGACAAACACAGATTCACACTGAAAGAGTGGAAAACTATCATACAGGCCAATGGCCCACAAAAAAAGGGCAGGAACAGCTATTCTCATAACTGACATGATAGACTTTAAAATAAATAAAATTTAAAAAGATAGGGATGACCAACGCAACGATTGCCACCTCAACGTGCTTCACCTCAGACTGTGTCCAGAGACTTCACGTGTGGAATGACAACCCTTCAGCTTCATTACTCGGGTAAGACCTTTCCTTTTATAGTACACTCCAATTTCATCTCAGGTAGTTCACTTTCTAACAAAGTCCCATAACCTAGATATACACCAGTTTCTGTGAGAGAGAGCTTATGTGCACACATATCCATAAACTACTGCAAAATATATACCTGAAAGCAGTAGTACACTAGAGTTTGCAGTGAGTACCTCCCTAACACTTCCTCTCCACTATTCCAAGCTTGGGATCCATGATTGCTCAACAAATTGTTTGGCTTCATATGTTAACTCTCTTTTCAATCACCAGGTTCCAGATGCCACCAGGATGCTGGCCAGGCTTCCCTGGATTGAAGACCCCACCAATATGTCCTGGAGCTCAGCTTCCCCAGAGACACACCTTGCTGGGGAAAGAGAGAGGCAGACTGGGAGTATGGACCGACCGGTCAATGCCCAGTGGGGAAGCAGTTGCAGAGGCCAGACCTTCTGCCTTCTGCAACCCTCAATGACCCTGGGTCCATGCTCCCAGAGGGCTGGCGAATGAGAGGGCTATCATGGGAGGGGGTGGGTTATGGAGATTGGGTGGTGGGAATTGTGTGGAGTTGTACCCCTCCTACCTTATGTTTTTGTTCATTAATCCTTTCTTAAATAAAAAATTTAAAAAAAAAGATAGTCCATTTTGCCTTTATTAATAAACAGAGCCTGAGTAACTGTGCTTTATCCCTTTAAAAAATAAATAAATAAAATAAATAAAAAGATAGGGATGGACACTACTTAATGCTCAGTGGATCAGTCAATCAAGAGGACTTAACAATTATTAACACCTATGCACCCAAATGAGAAGCCATCTAAATACATCAAACATCTACTGGAAGAGCTACAGCAATATATTAACAGCAACACAGTCATAGTAGGGTACTTCAACACCCCACTCTCTCAACTTGACAGATCATGAAGGAAGAAAATCAAAAAAGACATGAGGGAGCTAAATGAGGAGATAAATAAACTAGAACTATTGGACATTTTCAGAGTCATTCATCCCAAGAAACTGGAATACACATTCTACTCAAGTCCACATGGGTCATTCTCAAGGACAGACCATATGTTGGGCCACAAAGACAGCATCAGCAAATTCAAGAGCATTGAAATCATCCCAAGCATCTTCTCAGACCACAGTGGAATGAAACTAACACTTAACAATGAACATAAGATTAGTAAGAGTCCCAAAATGTGGAAGCTCAACAGTACACTACTTAACAACTACTAGGTCAAAGAGAAAATAAAGGAAGACATCAAAATATTTCAAGAGTTCAATGAAAATGAAGACACAAGCTATCAAAATATTTGGGACACAGCTAAGGCAGTACTGAGAGGGAAGTTCATAGCCATACAAGCACACATTAGGAAACAAGAAAAAGCACAAATAAACAGCCTGATTGCACATCTTAAAGTCCTAGAAGAAGAAAAAAGGAACCCTAAAGCAACCAGAAGGACAGAAATCACTAAAGTTAGGGCAGAAATCAGTAACACTGAAAATAAGAAAACCATACAAAAGATCAACAAAAGTAAATGGTTATTTGAGAGAATGAACAAAATCGACAAACCTTTAGCCAGACTCACAAAAGAGGGAGAAGACAATATGCAAGGACTAGTGTCCAACCCCTAGTCCCCAGCTGTAGGGGGAAAACTCTGAGCAGTGAAGCAAGTGTTTTTTGTTTTTTGGTTTTTTTTTTTTTTTTTTAATATTTTACTTATTCACGAGAAAGATAGGAAAAGAGAAAGAACCAGACATCACTCTGGTATGTGTGCTGCCAGCGATTGAACTCAGGACCTCATGCTTGAGAGTCAGTGCTTTATCCACTGTGCCACCTCATGGACCACGTGAAGTAAGTGTTTTAAGTGTTTTTGCTCTCACCCCCTCTATCTCTCCCTTCCCTCTCAATTTTTGGCTGTCTCTATCAATAAATAAATAATTAATAGGAAGGAAGAAAGGAAGGAAAGAAACATTACAATATCTTCCCTATGGCTAGAGAGATAGCATAATAGTTATGCAAACAACTTTCAGATAGATCCTAGGCTCTGAAGTGCTAGGTTTAATCCCCAGCAGCACTAAAAGTCAAAGCTAAGGAGTACTCTGGTTAAAAAAAATTAGAATACAAATAACAACAGCAAATAAATAATAAATCTGCCCAGTGGTGAAATTGTATAGATACAGAGTCCCAGTAATAACCCTGGGGGGGGGGGAATCTTCCCAAGGTCTTATCCAGGACTAAGATACATTTTAAGGGCCCTAGTTTTGGAATCTACATAGAAATATGACACTATCCACAGACCTATCCATTCTGAAATTTATATTCTATTGGGGGCTGGTATACTGCCCAACATTTATAGCTGCCCTGATGGCAATGTGAAAAACAAGTGAATTATTTAAGGAGGACAATAATAAGTCTCTTATAAAAGTCACATAAAATTATAGTGTAATTGCCAAAATTTGAGAGAAAAAATGAATAAGACCTATATAACCATGTCATGAAAAGGCAAAATTAAGTTAACCAGCCCAGGAGAGTGGATAAAGCATTGGACTATTGATAATGAGTGGCTGAGCTGGCACTGTATATGTCAGGTGATTCTCTGGTTCTATCCCTGGCTTCTCTTCTCTCTTATAAATAAAATATTTTTTAAAAAGATATGTTTTTTATTTTTATTTATTTTTAAATTTATTATTGGTTAGAGACAGAGGGAAATTGAGAGAGGAGGGGGTGGTAGAGAGGGGGAGAGACTGAGAGACACCTGCAGACCTGCTTCACCACTTGTGAAGCTTTCCACATGCAGGTGGGGACCAGGGGCTTGAACCTGGGTATTTCCACACTGTAACATGTGCACTAAATCAGGTGTGCCACCACCTGGCCTTGATTTTTTTTAAGGATTCTTTTTTTTATATTTGTTTATTTTCCCTTTTGTTGCCCTTATAGAGAGAAAGAGGGAGAGAGGGTGCGTTTCACTTGATACAGAAAGAGTGAAATAGACAATCCACAGTGCCACTCTACTACATACCATGCTGGGATTGAACATGGTATTTAAAACAAGCAAATCTGATGCTATACCATTTGAGCTATTTCCCTATTTTCCTCTTTATTATTGTTGTAGTTATTATTATTGTTAGACAGGACAAAGAGAAATGGAGAGAGATGGGAAAGACAGAGGAGGAGAGAAAGACAACTGCAGACCTGCTTCACCGCCTGTGAAGCGACTCCCTGCAGGTGGGGAGCAGGGAGCTCGAACAAGGATGATTACACCACCAGGCCTTGTGTTTCGCGCTGCGCGTGGCTTAATCTTCTGCGCTACCGCCAGACTCCCTAATTTTTTTTTTTTTTTTAACCAGAGTACTGCTCAGCTCTGGTTTATTGTGGTGCAGGGGATTGAACCTGGGACTTTGGAGCCTCAGGCCTAAGAGGCTTTTGCATAATCATTATGCTATCTACCTCCACCCAAAACATACAAATTAAAAAATCGATAAATCATAAATATAATTCATAGTTACAGGATTCTGAATAATACAACAAATCTAAAAAAAATTAAATGAAGGTATAAATAAAGAAAAAAAACAGGTTTCTCTTGGAGAATTGCAACAATGTACCCTGGTGACACCAAAAATCCTGTGAATCAACATTTCCTCAAAAAAGTGAAATTTGAACTGGGAAAAAATAAAGGAAGAAAGGAAGGGAAAGAAAAACTTTTTACCAAGTAGCAAATTACTATTAAGTAAGTCAAAAGACGTGCTAACTATAGATAAGAATTCAGTAGGTCTACTTTAATAATTTCTCTTTCCCTCAATCCAGGAAGATAATTTTAGATAAACAGGCAGCTGTACTTCAAAGAACCCTTTATGCTTACTCTGTTTGTTTACTTTGCTATTTTTTGTTTGTTTTGTTTTTGTAGACTGGGGAGAGGGAAATGTTCAGACCACAGGAAAAAAAACCTGAAGTTTTTATGCAGCAACTAGCATAAGAAACCTCTCTCTCTCTTTCAGTTCACTTAGGGAGTGTTCTGTTCTGCTTCAAAATTATGAAACTAGGTCACCGAGATATCACACTGGGCAGGTACTAGGCATAACCCAGGTTGGAGTCCTGGCTCTGGTACCACATAGGAGTACTACCAGCACCAGGAGCAGTTATGCTGCTGTGATGTTTCTCTCCCTGTCTATCTGAATGAAAAAGTGGGCTGAGTGTGGTGAAACTGCACTAGTGCAACAACAAAAAGTATTAAGTTGTATATTGTAGTGAGAGAAAGAATACATAAGAATATATCCTTTTTATTTTTATTTATTTATGATTGGATAGAGACCAAGAGAAATTGAAAGGAGATGAGGAGATAGAGGGAGAGAAAGAGAGAGACACCTGCAACACTGCTTCACCACTCCTAAAGCTTCCTCCCTGCTGGTGGGGACCAGAGCCTTGAACCTGGGTTCTTACACACTGTAATGTAAGCACTTAACCAGGTGTGCCACCTTCCAAGCCTGACTATATCCTCTTGTAGCAGCAGGGAAATAGCTCAAATGGTATAGCATCAGACTTGCTTGTTTTAAATACCATGTTCAATCCCAGCATGGCATGTAGTAGAGTGGTACTGTGGATTGTCTATTTCACTCTTTCTGTATCAAGTGAAACGCACCCTCTCTCCCTCTTTCTCTCTGTAATAAATAAATATATTTTAAAAAATTTTTATTGCCACCAGGGATCAGTGCTTGCACGACAAATCCACTAAATAAAAAAACAACCTTTTTAATTTTTATTTCAGAGATAAAGGAAGACAGAAAGGAGGACAGCATTGCAGCATTGCTTCACCACTCATGAAGCTTCCATCCTACAGATAGAAACTAAGAGCTTGAACCTGATTCCTTGCACTAATGTGTGTGTGTGTGTGTGTGTGTGTGTGTGTGTGTATGTGTGTAAGCAACACGTGGCTCCATTTAAGGTTAAACAACGAGAGGTTTATTCATAAAAATTATTGTGAATGTGAGGGGAGAAGTCTAGTTAAGAAAATAGGCAAAAGTCCAAAGTCTGCAACTAAGCTACCCAAGATCGCCACGTGAAGATACCAGGATCAATCTGAAGCCACACCAACAAGAGAATGCCATGATGAAGGTAATCCAATCAGAAGAGCAAGGGGCTGCCAAGTACTTGCTTATATAGTCCCTGCACCCATAGTCCCTTGTGAGTGTGCTCCATCTCAGGCTGATGTCATTCATATGCTAACTGTCCCAAATTCCTGGGGTGTGTGTGTATACACACATGCGCTTTACCAGCTGTACCATCACCTAGCCCCAATTTATTTGTTAATGAGAGGAAGAAACAGAAACAGCATGAACTCAGGACCTCACAACTGAGCCCAAGGCTTTATCCACTTTGCCTAGGCCTCTACACTATTGAAGATGTGTTTATTGATTGATTGATTGATTACAGGGGGGGTTGAGAGAGAGCAATCAAGGAATGAACCGGAGCATCACTCTGGTAAATAAAGTGTTTCAGAAATTCAACCCTCAGGGCTTTGTGCTTGCTAAGTCCTGCATTCTGTTCTATTTACTGTACCACCTCTGGGTCATCTTATAAGAATTTTAAAAGAGGTGGTCGGGGAGGTGGAGCAGTGGATAAGGCATTGGACTCTCTCAAGCATTAGGTCCCGAGTTCCTTTCTCTCTCTCCTATCATTTCTCATGAATAAATTTAAAAAATGTAAAGAGCAAAGGCAAATCAGAACTATTAATAACTAGGAGTAATTTTTTTTTTTAGCACAGCACTGCTCAACTCTGGTTTATGGTGGTGCAGGGATTGAACAGGGACTTTGGAGTCTCAGGCATGAGAGTCTGTCTGCATAACCATTATGCTATCTACCTTCACCCAGAATAATTCCCCATCAAAATAAATGATAATTCCATATAAATTTAAAGGCACAGCAGTTGTTTAATAAAGGAAATGACAACCATTCAGAAACATGCTGTGACAAGGAGTCATTGGAAAGACTCTCCCTTGCTCAGAAAGCTCTTCCCCTACATTTAGCTGAGTCATCTGCATATGGATGTGAGCCTGAGCAGCAGAAGAAAAGTAGTTATTAGGGAAGAGTCAATTCTGGAAAGTACAGAGTTGCTTTAAGTCTGGACAGTGGATGTGGGTGGGGTCCTGCCCCAAGGTAGTGGTATTTGGGGATCATGAGAATGGAGAGAGGAGGTAATACTACAAATCACTGATAGGTTATCTTTGGATATAGTGGGATGGGTAGAATACTTATGGGGCTTAAGATGGGAGGGTGGTGGGGGAAATGTATCAGCAAACCTGCCAGCCTATCTGTGCAAACATACTCCGCATTTGGTGACTTCTCAGAAACTTCTTCATAGTCTAAAGCAACTATCATCTCCCCCTAGATTACTGCATTAGTTCCAGACTACTGTTGCTACACTGAGACCTTCAACTCAACTAATTACAGCAACCAGTAATTTTTTAAGGATAGGTCAGATCATGAAGGTCAACATGACTAAACCAGTGAGTAAAGGGAGTAGCAGGAAATTGGGGGAGGAGAGGGTTGCAGACCATGTAGAGGCTTAGAAAACCACAATGAAAGCTTGGGTTTGTCTTTTGAATAAATTGAGAAGACAATTGAGGGCTAAGAGCAAAGGAGTGATACAGTCTGACTTAACATTTAAAAAAAATCACTCTGAAAGGGCCAGGTAGTGGTGCACCTGATTAGAAAGCACATATTATATATGCTAGGACCCACATTCAAACTCTTGCCCCTGCCTGAAAGGGAAAGTTTTGCAAGTGGTGAAGCAGTGCTGCAGGTATCTCTTTCTCCCTCCCTATCTTCCCCTTCCCTCTTGAATTCTGGCTGTCTCTATCCAATAAAATAAATAAATATAAAAAAAATTAACTTAAAAAATTAGTCTCACACTTGGAAGTAGTAATAGGTATAGGGGTGTATTAGAAAGGATGTGAGCTCAGGCCCATTAAAAAATCGGGGTGGGGGGTGGGGGGGTGTGAGTCAAGCAGTAGCTCAGCAGGTTAAGCCCACGTGGGCAAAGCACAAGGACCAGCATAAGGATCCCCACTGGCAGGGGAGTCGCTTCACAGGCGGTGAAGCAGGTCTGCAGGTCTCTTTCTCTCTTCCTCTGTCTTCCCCTCCTCTCTCCATTTCTCTCTGTCCTATCCAACGACGACGACATCAACAATAATAACTACAAGAACAATAAAAATAACAAGGGCAACAAAAATGAAATAAATAAATAAATAATTGGGGGCTAACATATATACACAGATATAGTTATAAAATCATCCCATATTGTTGAGAGAACTGCTGCAGTTTCCAGTGGAAGGGATGGGGACACAGAACTCTGGTGGTGGGAACTGTACGGAATTACACCCCTGTTGCCTCACAATTTTGTAAATCAATATTAAATCTCTAATAAAAAATAAGTTTAAAAATCAATCTGAGCTGGGGAGGATAGTATAATAATTATAAAAAGAGACCTTTGTGCTTGAGGCACCAAAGGTCCCAGGTTCAATCCCCAATACTACCAGCTGAGCAGTGCTCTGGTAAAATAGGGAAAAAAAAAAGTCAGTCAGTCTGCTTGGTAAAAATATAATAAAAATAGGGAGTCAGGCAGTACTGCAACGGATTAAGCGCAGGTGGCACAAAGCACAAGGACTGGCATAAGGATCTTGGTTTGAGCCCCTGGCTTTCCACCTGCAGAGGAGTCACTTCACAGGCAGTGAAGCAGGTCTGCAGGTGTCTATTTTTCTCTCCCCCTCTCTGTCTTCCCCTCCTCTCTCCATTTCTCTCTGTCCTATCTAAATGACATCAATAACAACAACAATAATAACTACAACAATAAAAAACAAGGGCAACAAAAGGGAAAATAAATAAAAATAATAAAAATATATAATAATAATAAATTGATCAGTCCTACTGAAGGATGAGCAAGACTGGAAGAAAGAAGATCAGCTAGGATTTCAATAATTCAGAAGATCAGTGACTTGGATGAGGAAGGCAAGAGAGCTACAAATAATATGGTCACATTCTGAGTATACTGTACAAGAATAGCCTATAGGATTTACTGATAAATTGAGTTTAGGAGAAAAGAGAATAAAAATAATGGTGGGGAAGTGCTGTAGTATTTGTCCTCTCTGTTCTCCCTTTATTTTTTTTAAGAGATATATTTTGGAGAGAAAGGAAGAGAAGGCATCACTCTGGTACATGTAACAACAGGGATCAAACTCTGGACTACATGCTGGAAAGACTAGCGCTTTATCCTTTCTCTCTCTCTCTCTTGCCTTCAGGGTTATTGCTGGGGCTTGGTGTCAGCACTACAAATCCTTTCAACTCTAGTTATGACTACAGCTAGAATTTGCCATCCATACTTCTATATTATTTTTTTAATATTACTTATTTATTTATTTATTTATGAAAGAGATACCAAGAGAGGAAGAGACCAAAGCACTGCTCAGCTCTGGCTTATGGTGGTGCTGCGGATTGACCCTGGCACCTAGGAGGAGCCTCAGGCATAAGTTCATAAGTTTTTTGCAGAACTATTACATTGTCTCCCCAACCCCAATATTATTCTTATTGGTTATATTTATAATCCTTTTTGCAAGGTGGTCTAATATACCCTAGTCAATAAACCACATGATCCACATTTTTGTTGTTGTTGTTTGTTTGTTTCCAGGGTTATTGCTGGGGCTCAGTGCCTGCACTAGGAATCCACTGCACCTGGAGGCTATTTTTTCCCTATTGTTGCCCTTGTTGTCATCTGTTGTTGCTGTTGTTATTGCTGATATTGCTGTCACTGTTCCTGGATAGGACAGAGAGAAATGGAGAGAGGAGGGGAAGACAGAGAAGGGGAGAGGAAGACAGACACCTGCAGAACCGCTTCACCGCTTGTGAAGAAAACCCCCCTGCAGGTGGCTCAAACCAGGATCCTTACGCTGGCCTTCGCACTTTGCACCATGTGCACTTAACCCACTGCGCTACCACCCAGCCCTCAATCTACAGTTTTTAAATAAATAGCATGTTTTTAAAAAACCTATCTTTATTTATTGGATAGACAGCCAGAATTGAGACTGAAGTGGGTGATAGGGAGAGAGACATAGACACCTGTAGTCCTGCTTCACCACTTGCAAAGCTTTCCCCCTGCAGGTGGGAACCAGGTGGGTCCTTGAGCATTTGTAGTTCCTGCACTTGACCCCAATAAATAGCATCTTTACTTAGTCCTTTTAATTTATCAAATGCACCCCCCCAAAATCACTTTATTATGTACTCTAGAATGCTATGCAACTATTTTTAAAATGAGACTTATGGATAAACATGTATTGAGAAAAAAACTGTAAAATATCTTAAATGACAAAGATATACAGCAGTATTCTATAAATCAATGCTATTATGTATCATATATTGACTTTATAAACTCAGACATATTGGTAAATTGTCCAAGAACATAGTTTGTTGGTATGCTTCTAAAAACCCCTTCTGTTTCATTAATTTAATCCCCCCTGCTTAACACTATTCTATTTACATAACCACTTCATTCTATTTACATAACCGCTGTTAACAAGCACCACCCTCCCTCCAGGGCATTTGTGGTTCAGTGGTAGAATTATTGCCTGCTCCACCCCCTCTCCTTGTCATACCCTGATTTTCACCAGTCACTTCTCTCCACCCTCTCTGCGTCGCATCCTGTTTCCACCCTACTGGGCTAGTATATTTATAAGGACAAGATTGTATGTAGTCATTAGTTTAGCTTAGCTTGGTATAGATTGCGCTGCATCCTGCATGAATAAAGAGATACTGCGTACAACCCAGCCATGAGCCCCGGGTCGTCTGTTACCCACCCGTGAAGCCAGCCCGTCGAAAACAACAATAGTTTATTTTATTTTATTTTATTTATTTATTCCCTTTTGTTGCCCTTGTTTTATTGTTGTAGTTATTATTGTTGTCGTAATTGTTAATGATCTATAAGCTTTGAAAATTCTAAAGATTTTAAGAAACTCAGATTAACTACTTTTTCGTGGTATGCCTGCCAGTTAAGCTCTCCCCCTTATCCCACGCACCCCCACTAAGTTTTATTGTCCGTAGATTGCCTTTTGTTTTTTTTTTTAACTTCAAACAGGATATATATTTTTTAATTTATTTTTATTCCCTTTTTGTTGCCCTTGTTGTTTTACTGTTGTAGTTATTGATGTCGTCGTTGTTGGACAGGACAGAGAAATGGAGAGAGGAGGGGGAGAGAAAGATAGACACCTACAGACCTGCTTCACCGCCTGTGAAGCGACTCCCCTGCAGGTGGGGAGCCGGGGGCTTGAACCGGGATCCTAACCGGTACTTGCGCTTCGCGCCATGTGCGCTTAACCCGCTGCGCTACCGCCCGACTCCCAAACAGGACATATTAATAATATTAGTACACTTACTCAGACATCAATTCTTAAAACCCACAAATTCTTACGTCTGCAGGCAGTGATACCCCTTACTGAGAATCACTGGATCTGATCTTATGCTTCTTAGGGCAAAGTCATAATACCTATTTATTATTACAATGTAACTGCATTCAAAAAACAAACCAATTGGTGCTTTTATTGCTCTAACTATGCAAAAGATAAAGGGTGAAACAGAAGGGGATCCCAGTTGGTGGCATTCAAATCAACCGGTATCTAGCGTCGTGAGAAAACCATATATACCACGTTTCTATTATCTCATCAAAGTTCTAACAGAAGCTTAAAAAAAAGCAAACACAGTGAATTTGTATACAATCTTATGAAGCTCAATCCCTTACCACATCTAGAAACCTCAGGCTAATCACCCACTAACAGAACTAAATCATCTGGGAACAAGAAAACTTGCTTTAAAATCCTGATCGTGCCACTTAAAAGAAATACGTGCTGTAAGACCCTTTTCTCGTTAAAAACAGGTGACGCGGACAAGTCGCTTCTTTCACGCAAAGTCCTTTAGGTGCATGTTCAAACCCGACATCCCTGTCACTAACGACATCGATGACTTAAACACAACCACAGGAATCAACTTTCCTGCTCACACCAGGACCTCAGTACTGTTCACTACTACCCGATCTTCTTGGGTCCTCCACTCCTTCCAAGCGCGACCCCAACGCACCGCCCACAGCCCGCAGTCCCGGGAGAACTGAGAGGGGATGCTCCGCTCCGCGGTCCTGCAGAGCAGGGAGCAGCCTCGGTGAAGCGATCACGAAGCCCAGTCGCACTATCCCTGGGGTCTGAAGAGGAGATGGTTCGCCCCGCTCCTCGACCGCGCGCAACGGGAGATTTACCTCCAGTGGCGGAGGCGGAGGCCAAGGATCCTTAGAAGAGTGTGGGTCACCCAGTGTCCCGACCTCCCATCACCATGGAGACGCCAAGGTCCACGCCCCTCCCGTGTCCTCCCGCTTCCCGCGATACTTTCCCGCCTAGAATCACTTGGGCCAGGGGACCCGAGGCTCCACCCCTCGGCGTGCCCGACCTCTCCTGAAAGCGTGTTATTGGACAGGCGAGCCCCGCCTCCACTGTAGGTGGAGCACATTTATTTTTCCGCTTTTCCTCAATTCACATATTGGTTTATAAAAATGTTTTTGTGGGGGTGCTGTTGCAGTTGACTCCAGAGGAAACACAGCCGCGATCCCTTTTTTTTTTCCCACTTAGAGACATCCTTGGCCGCTAGAGCTTTGCGCATGCGCACGAGCAGCCAGAAGATGGCGGCTGTAATGGCCGCACTTTTTTTTCAAACTAGTGACTCCCAGAAAGCATTGCGCGCATTTGTAACGAATTTCCGTTCAAGTTTGTATTTTAGGCGCCATTTTCGAGTGAAGGACCCGGAGCCGAAACACCGGCAGAAGCGCAGCCTAGTGTGTCTCTAACCCTGGTCCGAGAGGACCTCGTCACAGGTAGAGTGTTTTCCCTGGGAAGGCGGCCACATTCCCGCCTCCTGCCACCGCGGCATCGGGAAAGCGAAGGCCTGAGCTGGGCGGAACGGAGCAGTCGGGAGGGCCCCTTCCCGCCGCCGCATCTCCCAAGGCTATTTCTCATCCACCCTCGAGGTCCCTTTCTTGCTGTCTTGTCCCCCTCTTTCGGTTGTTTCTCGCCCCCCCTGTCTCTTCCCGGGCTGTCCCTTCTTTAGTTGTCCACCCCCCCCCCCCGACACCTCGCCTCCGGCTGTGCCTTCTAGGGTTTCCCAGCCCCCACGGCAACCTCACCCCTAGCCGCTACTCGCAGCTGGAGGGGGTGTTGGTCCCTGGGATCCTTCTCCGGGTCAGCCAGCCGGGAGGTGAGCCCCGCCGCTCGCCGCGCGAGGTCACCTGTGAGGGAAGCGAACGCGTCTCCGTCTCGCTCGGGAGAGTCCCTGGCCCTCGGACCCAGAACCCACAGGGACGCTTCTTCCCAGACTCTGTGCGCCTCGCGAGCGTGGGGACGTGGCCGCCTTAGAGCTGACACTGCAGTCACACACAGTCGGTGGGACCCCAGGAAAAGAGAAAGGACCCGAGCTTGCTTCCTCCCCGCTTGGGACAAGTTTAGGGAAACCAACCCCGCTGTCCTTCCCGCAGCACCCCCTCGGCCTAGAGCGAGGTTTCGGGCGCGCCCCGGGGTCTCCCCGCGGTTAGGATCAGGAGCTCCTCACTCGCCAGGGTCTCCGGCCCGAGTGCACGAGCGACCATGCAGCGCAGAGGCGCCCCGACTTCGACCGCCCGGCGCGCCCCGGACCCGCCCCGGAGCCCTGCTGGGGCGGACGACGACGTGGAGCCCGAGCCCGCAGCCACGGGCGGTGAGTATCCTGCGGGCAAGGCCGCTCGGGACGTGGACTGGGCGACGTTGCGAGACTGCAAAGTGTCAGTGTCGCGAAGCTGGCGGGCGTGAGGACGAGGGGAATGGCTTTGAACTTCTGGCTTTGTATTTCCGCGGAAATGAGCACGATAGGCAATAGCTAGTGGGCTGTTGTTTTACTTTATTTCATTTTACTGTTGGGATCCACGTGGCTGTGTTAACGGGACGGAAAGTTGCGTGGCCTCGGTGGTCTTTGGTTGCGTGTTAAAAGGTGATGGATGGTTTACTCGGAACTACCCTGGCGATTGTGAGAGGAGGCACTGGACGACACCCTGTGACGGGGTCTCGGGTGCTCGCGAGTGTCGCCCGGGCTCTTGAGATGCCCGGAGTTGAGGCTAGCGCCGCAGTATCCCCACCTGTTTAGGCGGAGAGCCGGGTGTCGCGCTGTTGTAAGTTGTTCAAAATTTGCTTTATAAGCGGGAGTGTTTGGATTCGTAAAAGGTTTATTTCTGTAGAATTTGCGGCTAGTGATTTTCCCCCCAAGATTTTGTCTTTTTTTTTTTTTTAATCGAAAAGATTTTCATTCCCCCGAATCTAGGATAATGCTGTATTTAAATGGAAGATATAGATTCTTGAGTTTCAGAAATTAGCAGGCAGTGTCCTTGGAACTGATTGCGCTAATTCGGGCCTTTCCCCCCTTCCCTTTAACTAATTTAGAAACTCCAAGCGAGGAAATTGATAATAGAAGTTTAGAAGAGATTTTGAATAGCATCCCTCCTCCCCCGCCTCCAGCAATGACCAATGAAGCTGGAGCTCCTCGGCTAATGATAACTCATATTGTTAACCAGAACTTCAAATCCTATGCCGGTGAAAAAATTTTGGGACCTTTTCATAAGGTATTTGAGCATTTAAAGTTACTATTGTAAGGTAGTTCGGCATTATTATAAAACATGATTTGTAACTGGTATTTAGTTTGCAGATAAACACGTTTTCCTTACCCTTTCCACAACCGAAATAAGCTTTTGTGTATGGTGCTATCTTTACTATCTGTTCTTAGATTTTTCTCTCTGAATGGAATTGGTGTGGATTTTTTAAAGTACTTTATTCTTTAGTAAAGTGAATTTTATTAAAAATGAATTATATTGAAGTTAAGCTTGTGATGAGAATGTGATGCAAGAAAACTTAAAACGTGTTAGTCTTGCTGTAAGCAGAATAAATCAAGCGGCTTTGCATCAGTAGTGTTGGTATGACCTTGGCTAACTTAATATTAACTTCTGTTCTTTTTATGCAGCGTTTTTCCTGTATTATTGGGCCAAATGGTAGTGGCAAGTCCAACGTTATTGATTCTATGCTTTTTGTGTTTGGCTATCGAGCACAAAAAATAAGATCTAAAAAGCTCTCAGTACTGATACACAATTCTGATGAACACAAAGATATTCAAAGTTGTACTGTAGAAGTTCATTTTCAAAAGATAATCGATAAGGTAAGGGACTTTGGTTATTTAGCTAAATTTCACTTTTTGCTAAGGAGCATTGGAGAATTTCAATACATATATAATATATACTTTTTTTTTCTCAAGTGACTTAAAAATTAGTGTATGGTTAAAACAGATACTGACTTTCTTACCTTCGTGATCATATTTTTTTTGATGGGTAGTGTTGGTGACTGTAGCATATCACTAAAAAATTGGCCAGGGAAATATAAGTAGTTCATGATCATGCTTTTTGGAAATAGAACAGTTTTAGAATATTGAACACCAACTATTCTACGAAATTTGGGTGTATTTTTAAGGTTCACTACTGCTTTTGGATAAGTGCCTAAATTTAAGAGTGCATCAGTTGAGAATTTTGCCATCTCCATTACTTCCATTCATATTAAGTTTATTATTAGTGTTCCTGTAATAATAAAAACTTTGCTTCTTAGGTTTGGACTACCCTTTCAAAATGGGAAAGGTTCAGCTAACATATTTGTTCTCTAGGAAAAAAAGGTTATAGGTAAAATGCCTTTCTAGAATAGTTAATCTTGATTTATTTATCTATTTTCCTTTATTGGGGGATTAATGTTTTACATTTGACAGTGAATACAATAGTCTGTACATGCATAACATTTCTCCACATAACAATACAACCCCCACTAGGTCCTCTGTCATCCTTTTCCAGGACCTGTACTCTTCCCCCACACAGACACACACACACCCCAGAGTCTTTTACTTTGGTGTAATACACAAGTTATCTTCATTTTGATCCCCCCCTTATTTAACAAATAACTTAGGTTAATACAATTTGAAAATAACTGACTGGAACTTAAAACTAACCATAGAAAACTATATTATATTATGAAATGGGAAGGAGAGCTGTTTGGTTGATTTGGTTATAAAATAAAAGGCTCTGGGCTGGTTAAGTGTACATATTACCATATACAAGGACTCTGGATTCAGGCTTCTCCCTCCTCACCTGCCGGTGTCTTTCTTCCTATTTCTCCTTCCCCTCTCAATTTCTCTCTGCCCTATCAAATAATAAATTAGTAAAATATAAAAATAAAAGACTTTTAAGCAACACAGTGGAAACTATTTTATTTCTAGGTGATTGCCTTGATTTTGTACAATTTGGGATAGAAAATAAATTGCCATGGACGGGAGATATAGCACAATGCTTATGCAAAGAGCCTATAATGTCTGAGGCATCAAAAATTCCTCAATCCCCAGACCAACACCATAAGCCAGAGCTGAGCAGTGTTCTGGTAAAATCAATCAACTGAAATAAAGTAATTTAAAAAAATAAATAAATTGCCAGTAAACACGACTATTGCATGTTAGTTACATTTGATTCATGTAAATGTTAAGAGCTACTGTTTCAAAATAACACCTTTTAAGGCAAAGTGGGTTTTAATATTAAAATAGACTTGCACTTAGTTTTAAAAGATCTTAACATATAGATGTCTATTATTTGCAGTTATTTTGTCTTTATTGGGGAGATTAATGGTTTGCAGTATACAGTAAAATACAGAACAATTTAACCCCCCCCCCCATCATATTCCAGGACCTGAACACTCCCCCTTTCAACACCCCCCCCCCCCCAGTCTTTTACTTTGGTGCAATACACCGATCTTTTTACTTTCAATTAGTGGGTTTTTTTTTTTTTCTTTCTTATTGGATACAGGCAGAGAGAAGTTGTAAGAGGAAGGAGACTTGAGAGGGAGAGAAACAGTTCTACTACACCACTTGTGAAGCTTTCCCCCTGCAGGTTGGGACTGGGGGCTTGAACCTGAGTCCTTACACACTAGTATTATGTGCTTAACCAGGTGTGCCACCACCTGGCTCCCTACTAGTGATATTTTCTATACCTCTTCATAATTACCCCCACACACAAAAAAACCATGTTAACTGGTTGCTACCATGCTTTTTCTTCAAATGACTTCTAGAGTTTTCAGATGAACTAAGTAATGGATTACTAATTTGAAAGTTTTTGTTCCCTTTCCTCATTTTATTTTTCTCATATAAATATGCTTTAAGACTTGAAGGGGGGGGTTTAGCTTGGCTGTTTAGTTTTTGTTAACTATGAGAAGGAAACAATTTGGAAAAATATTCTTGTTAAGGTTATTTTGAGAACTGTTGGTAGTTTGTGTGCTTCTGTTCAATTGAAGGTATTAACTCTTAGAATTTTTGTATGAAGTGAATAGAATTTGGAGCTGATTTAAGATTTATAATAAGAATAGTTTTTTGGTTTTGCTTTTCTTTTAAACAGGAAGGGGACGATTATGAAGTCATTCCTAACAGTAACTTCTATGTGTCTAGAACAGCATATAGAGATAATACCTCTGTCTATCACATAAGTGGAAAGAAGAAAACATTTAAGGATGTTGGAAATCTTCTCCGAAGTCATGGAATTGACTTGGACCATAACAGATTTTTAATCTTACAGGTAAATTTATTAATGACTTCAGAGGTTCTCTTTCTTCTGTGTGGTTTTTTTTTTTTTTTTGGGGGGGGTTGTTTTTTTGGTTTTGATTTCAAATAAAGCCGAAGGAAGTTTCCCCTGTTGGATGAATCCTGTAAGTTTTGAGACCTTAAACTACTGTAGCAGCACATCATGGTTTACATACTAAAGTTAAGATGCGAATCATTATTTGCTGCTCTGGAAATTTAAGGAAAGCCATTCAAAACTATTTCATCATCACATGCTCATCACATATTTGGAAGGACTGACATACTTGTTCCACTCTAGCAGCACGTAAATATTGGCGTAGTGAATAAAGATTGAACACCAATATTATTGTGCTGCTTTAGTGTGACAGGGATAGATCAACAATTATCATTTGTTGTGTTTCCTTTTGAAATAACATTGTGAATGGGATTCATTATCTTTTATTACTCCTTTTTAATTCTGTTAATATATACTTTTTGCCCGCCCCCCCCCAAAAAAAAAAAAAAAAAAGGTGGAAGGAGACTGTACATTTGGTGTTTGGCAGGCAAACACCTGGCCATCTTATTTAATACTGAATACTTAAGTGATAGGTAAAAGCTTACTCAGACTGATGGTTGTTTTGTTTATTAGAATGGCATACTTGAACCACTATAGAAAGATAAGACTGTAACTGATAGTTCATTCTTAATTACCACCACTAGAGATTTAAAAAAAAAAAAAAAAAGTTACAGGTTTTCAATAGAAATTCTATAGGAATATTTTTTCCAAAACTATTTTAGAAAAAATCCCAATTTTCTCTTTGAAAAAAAAAAGTTTTTTCAAAAGAAAAATTTTAACGTAAAATGTGGCTTCATAGGATATATTAAAATTCCTTTTTGGTTTGAGGCTTTCTTCCTGTCCAGAACCACTAAGAGCTTACTTAATAGTGTAAAACCATATTGTAATGTAGAAGTAGCTCTTATTTCTTTAGTGCCTTATGCTGATGATTTTAAATAAATAGGGAATTTTAATTTTATACTACAGATTTCATTAGGATGTTTAACACTTAATCCATATCTACATTTTAGTTTTCAATTTCCAGAAAGAGAATGTTCCTTTGTGCCATATGTAGTCAAACATAGTACTTGTGTAATGTACCTATTACCAAAAATTATTTAAAGGTAAATATTTGAAAATTAGCTGTGGATATACTGTTATAAGTTTGAGTGGCCAAGGAGGTAGCACAGTGGATAAGATGTTGGTCCCTCAGGTATAATAAAGTCCTTATTTTGATCCTTGGCAACGCATATGCCAGAGTGATGCACCGGTTCTTTAATAAATTAAAAATACATATTATTTCAATTTATATAAATGTAATGTTAAAGCTGTGGTTTTGTTTTTTCTGTGAAGTTTCATATGCTGGTATTTGGTTTCATTAATTATGGACAAAAATTATGTTCTTTCATAGTATTAAATTTGATTATAATACTCTTTTGCAGAAACTATAGCTGTATTTGACTTTTATTTGCTATTATGCTATGATAAGTGGTCCAAGTTATACAAGTGTAAAGATTCTTCAGTTTTAAGTAGTCTGCCTGTAAGCCCGTGTGAGAGTAATTTTATTTTGCTTAATGCAACCTTTCTTAAGTAATTCAATAATTGATGAAGCTAAATAAATAGCATCTTCTCAAAGGAGTAAGTAAGCGTAGTTTTAAAACTGTCAACTTTAAATTAATTATGTTTTCTGCAGTACTAAGGATGCTTTATCCATTTATCTCCACTTTGTGGCTGAGGAAGCAGCTTAACTGATAAGAGCACTGGGCCTGCATATGGTTCCTAGTTCAATCCCGGTGTTGATGATTTCTATAGTTGATTAATTTTTGTGGTATATTATGACTATAATTTAAAAAAATAGGAAGTCTGTTGTAAATAATTTTTTTGTTTGTTTGGATCCCTGGTTGGTTTGCTTTAAGGTAAAGATATTATAGCAGTATGGGATCCTATAAAATTTTTGACAGCTTCAGTACAGAAAGTTGAATCACTCACACATGTAATTATACTACCCTTGGAGCATTAATAGGGATGGGCAACTAGTGTTCCTCTAGGAGTGGCAGAAATACTGCAAATTGGATAGTGTGTTTGAGCCTGGTCCCCACTACATTGAAAGAAGCTGGTTTTTTCCTATTTATATGTTTGTTTGTTTATTCTTTACCAGAGCACTTATCAGCTCTGATTTATAGTTTTGCTGGGGATTGAATTTGAGATTTAAGAGCCTCAGGCTTAATAGACTTTTGCCATAACCATTATGCTATATTCCAGCCCTGTATTTTATTACTATAAGAAATAAGTGATTTGAGGTTGGTGTGATAGCTAAATTGTTAATGCAGAAGACTCATACCTAGGCTTCAGAGTTTTCAGGTTAAAAAAAAAAAGTTTGTTTTTAGAAAGTTAAAACTTCTAAATTTGAGACATCCTTTTGAAGCCCAGTATTTGTTGAGCTCATAACAACAGACTTTATCACTTACATAGCTGCTTTGGAGCAGATATCCTATGGTCTTTTTTGAAAATTGTTTTAGAATAGAAGATCTATATATTTGGTAATATTGCCATAATAATGTTTATGAATTGTATTCATTAATAACTTGTATGATTTTGCTTACCATAGAACATTCTAGATGGGGAATCTTCCTTTGGCTTTGTGCATATACATGTTGCTGCATATTACAGTACAAATAATTCAAATCTTTTATTATCACCTTATGCAAAATTAAAACTATATCAGTGGAGAGCATTTTCATTTAGACCTTGTTGAATCTTTTAAAGGGTGAAGTTGAACAAATTGCTATGATGAAACCAAAAGGCCAGACTGAACATGATGAGGGTATGCTTGAGTATTTAGAAGATATAATTGGTTGTGGACGACTAAATGAACCTATTAAAGTCTTGTGTCGGAGAGTTGAAATATTAAATGAACACAGAGGAGAGAAGGTGACTCTTCAATTAATAAGTCAGAATGTTTCCTTTATGAATTGTCAGGTTTCTTTAGTTAAATATCTTGTTTTTAAATGTCTATACTGAATCAAATTTGATAGTTTTCTTATTGACATTAAAGGTAAACATGTATTTCATCTAGTACTAGGATAAAGTTCAATTTGTATTATTAAGTATCTGAATAACCAACACATAATTAATTTTTGTAGTTAAACAGAGTTAAGATGGTAGAAAAAGAAAAGGATGCCCTAGAAGGAGAGAAAAACATAGCCATTGAATTTCTCACTTTGGAAAATGAAATATTTAACAAAAAGAATCATCTTTGTCAGTATTACATGTAAGTTCTATAACATCACTTTTATTAGTCTCTGACATTAAGATCTCTTTTCCTATAACATGAAAATGATGTGAAAGGAACATTTGTTTCATGTGGTCAATTCATTAAGCTTGTTTTTTTTTAAGAGTATTGAAATTGGCTTTTAAATATTCTGCCTTTATTTGGGAAGCAGGTTCACAGATAGTCATTACTATGCTTAATGTTTTTGCAAATATTTTTTAAATTTTTTGTTTTTACTTTTTATTTTTGGATAAATTTAGAGAGGAAGAGATACAACCACAGCACTGCTCATCCGTTTATGAAGCTTCCCCCTGCAGGTGGGGACTAGGGGCTTGAACTCAAGTCCTTGTGTACTATAACGTGTGTGCTCTACTGGGTGTGCCACCACCTGGCCCCTTGCACATGTATTTTTTTTTTTTTAATATTTATTTTATTTATTTATTCCCTTTTTGTTGCCCTTGTTGTTTTATTGTTGTAGTTATTATTGTTGTCGTTGTTGGATAGGACAGAGAGAAATGGAGAGAGGAGGGGAAGACAGAGAGGAGGAGAGAAAGATAGACACCTGCAGACCTGCTTCACCGCCTGTGAAGCGACTCCCCTGCAGGTGGGGAGCCGGGGTTCGAACCGGGATTCTTATGCCGGTCCTTGTGCTTTATGCCACCTGCGCTTAACCGCTGTGCTACAGCCCGACTCCCTGCACATGTATTTTTAATTAATGTAACAGAAAATTAATTTTGTACATATGGGACCTGTCTTTGTGTCCTTAACCTGAGGGTTTTCTCTCTCTCTAGCCTCAGATTATTGAAAATTGAGTGTCGTTAAGAACACTTGGGGGGATGGTTGTTGCATAGTGGCCATGCAAAAATATTTAAATCTGAGGCTTTGACAGCCCAAGTTCAGTCACCACCCCACTGTAAGCCATGGTTGAACATGGTCTCTTTCTGTATTTCTCACTCATTAAAATAAAACAAAATATTTTTGAAAGGACTGGAGAAAGTATAATGACTATGCAAAAGCTTTTTTTTTTTTTTTTTTTTTTTTTTAACCAGAGCACAGCTCAGCTCTGGCTTATGGTGGTTCAGGGGCTTGAACCTGGGGACTTTGGAGTTTCAGGCACGAGACTATCTACCCTCGCCTTGCGAAAGCTTTTCATGCCTGAAGCTATGAGGTCCAAGATTCAGTCACCAGCACCACTATAAGCCAGGGATTTGCAGTGCTTTCATCTCTATCTTAAATAAGATTTCTTTAAAAAATACCCAGGAATACTTGCTTAAATAAATCTTTTAAAATAAAGGAATATGGGATAGCTGATTTTATTAAATAGTTAAAACGATTTAGAAATGGCATTGTAGTGTTAATTATTTCTTTTTTCTTCCCTCTGCAGTTATGATCTCCAGAAAAGGATTGCCAATATGGAAGCACAAAAGAAAATAATTCATGAAGATACCAAAGAAATTAATCAAAAGAGCAACATACTGTCAAATGAAATGAAAACCAAGAATAAAGCTGTAAAAGATGTAGAGAAGTAATAATCTTTTATTAAACATATATATTAAAGCATATTTAGACCTAGTTTTGTTTTATGTATATGTTTATAAACTTACATGACTGTAATATGTAAGTATATAAAATGGTCTCCTTTTACAAGACATTTAATTGCTCTGCATCCAAATCATTTTTACAGATTGAATGAACAACATTGGTCTTAAAGCCCCACATTGGTTACTAATAGTAAATGTTACCCTCTAGTGGCTGACCACAATAATGCAAAGCATCTCCACAAAATTAACTATATGATTGTCAGTTTAAAGAAGTGCTTGAATAGTACTCCCGTCTCTCTCTTGTCCCTTCCTTCCTTCATTACAGAGCACTGCTCTGCTCTGGCTTGTGGTGGACTTGAACCTTGGGAGGCTCAGACATGAGAGAGTGTTTGCATAGCCATTATGCTATCTCCCCCCCCTCCACTCCGTGCCCTCATCTCTGTATCATAATATATTTTTTAAACCAGTCCAAGGTACCCATGTTACCATGTAACTTAAAAAAATCATTAAATAATAATGATAAATAAAAGCGGGGGAGGGGCTGGAGACCCCCATTTTGCATAATGGTTATGCAAAAGATTTTCATGACTAAGTAAGGCTCAGAGGTCACAGATTCAATCCCTAGCACCACCATTAGCTACAGCTAAGCAATGCTCTAGTATCTATATCTTTATCTAACTCCATCTCTCATTAAAATGAAAAAGCAATCCAGGGGGCATGGAGTTAACTTACCAAGTACAACCCACACCCTCCATATTTAAGACTTTGGGCTTGAGTCCAGGAAGCATAGGCCAGAGACAAGTGGAACTCCATGGATGGTGGAGTGATACTTTGGTGGTTCTGCCCTGCCCTTTTTTTCTCTCTCTCTCTTTTCATTCAAAAGGATAGGAATTAAGAAAGGAAAGGTATGGGTAGATAGGGGAGAGACCCGCTTTATAACTTGTGTGAAGTGTCCAGTGCAGGTTGGGAACGGGTTTCACACTCAAGTCCTTGCACATAGTACTGGGTGAGCCACTGCCCAATCCCTCCCTCTCCTGCATTTAAAAAAATAAATGAAAGTAATTGAATATCTGAATTTGAAAAAAACAAAACTGATAAACTTATTGCTTTGTTAGGAAACTGAATAAAATTACAAAATATATTGAGGAAAACAAAGAAAAGTTTACACAATTAGATTTGGAAGATGTTCAAGTTAGGGAAAAATTAAAACATGCTACAAGTAAAGCCAAAAAACTGGAGAAACAGCTTCAGAAAGATAAAGAAAAGGTAGGTTTGGGAAAAACTTAAATTTTCATGGCTAACAGTTGGAATTTGAATATTGTATTTTTCATTTTCTTTAAGAAATCTTGCATTCATTTACTTTGGATTATAGAGTTTTTATTATGATGTGCATTTTTTGAAATGTATTTACCAAATCAGCAGTTCTGTTGTGATAATAATATAATTTTATTTTACCTATTATAAAAGCTTAAGGGGCTGGGGAAACAGCATAATGGTTACACAAAAAATAAAGGTTTAAAAAATATGTTAGGTTTCATATTATTCAGGCTTTAAAAAATAGTATTACTAAGCTAGGGAGATAGCACACTAATTTTGCAAAAGACTCATACCTGAGGCTCCAGAGTCCCAGGTTCAGTCCCCAGCACCATCATAAGCTTGAGCTGAGTAGTGAGTGCTCAGTAGGTTCTGCTTTGGTGGGGTCAGTGTGGAACTATACCCTAGTAATTTTATGATCTTGTAATTATGTAATCACTATTCAATCACAAATAATTAAAATAGTTTCTACATAATGCTTAAAAGGTAAAGTTGTGGAGAATGCTAGAATTTTAGGGCAGTTTAGGAGTATAAAGGTAACTGTGGTAAACTAACTTACTATGAACAACAGTTTAGGTGACTTTATCTAGTCAGATCATATGAATCGGTAAAGGACAGTTGCACTCTTAAGTTGAAACAGGAAAATCTAATACCTAGGTAGGGAGAGCTTTCATTTATACAGAACCAGGAACTGATAGTTACTTTACCACTAGACTGAGTGAATCTAGTAATTACAATGAATGATTAAAAAAGCACTTGATAACACAAGCTAGTTTGAATCTTAATTACAAAGAAAGTTGTGAAAGACCTAGACAACCCTGAAAAATACTTTTTAAGTATCAAATATTGATTACATTGGATAACTATAACTATTATTTTTTATAATCGTAGGTTGAAGAATTTAAAAGTTTACCTGCCATAAGTGAGAAGACTATAACTGAGACAACAGCCAGAAGTAATACCCTTGAAAAGGAAAAAGAAAAAGAAGAAGAAAAATTAAAGGAAGTTATGGATAGTCTTAAACAGGAAACACAAGGACTTCAGAAGGAAAAAGAAGTGAGAATCTTACCACTTGGTGCTTATTTTGGTGACTAGGTATTGTCACAGAATTTCACCATTCTGAGCAGGATTTTTCAAATAGACTGCTTCAAAACTTACTCTAGTGTGATGGAGCCTCAGTGTGCATGACAAAGCAAGCATACTATCCAAGTGAGCTGATTTGCTCACCCTTGGTAACTTTTTCTTTACATTTTTTAAATGTTGCTTTATGGGGGTTCTATAGTTTATAGAACAGTTCTTGACAAATAATGTGTAATCATCTCCCATAGTGGGTATCTACAAAATACCCTTACCTCCAGCTAAGGTCCCAGCTAAGGTCCTTCTCCACTATCATCACATTCCCATTAACAGTGTCTTTTCTTGATTACTTTGACAAGCATTGTATTTTATTTGGGGGGAGGGGAGGGGAACTAACAGTAAATCCATTTGGAGGTACATGTGTAAAATTTTTCAATTTTCTGCAAAAACACTCAACCTCCAGCCTAGGTCTTCCTCTACCTACATACTATCAGGACCTGAAAATCCTCTCATACTCCACCCCTACCCCCACTTACGCTGCCCCCGAGTCCATTACTTTAGTATAATACACTAGGTAGCTTTGATTTTCTATTGGCCACCAGATTATCAGCCCTGCAAACAACTCCACACCCCCCTGTAGTGCTCTCCCCCACCAATGCCTTCCATTTTTTTTACTTTTTGAAAGTAAAAAAAGAAGTTGAGACAGACACCCCTCAGCACTGCCATCATTACTTGTAAAGCTTCCCTCCTACAGGTGCTGAGAACTTGAACCTGGATTTTAAAAAAGTGAGAATATAAGTACAGAAAATGTAGCATGTCAAATACATTGATCTGTTGATTCCTCATTCAGCAAGTAATGCAGAGTAGTGGGAACTACCTGCCCTTAACATACAAAGATTTTTTTCCCCCCCAAGACAAATTGCTTGGTGAAATTTATTGTTGAACAGTCTTGAAGCACTATTCAGATAAAATCAGATGGAAAGATCTTGACATTAAGAGTTTAAACCAAAATTTTTATCTCCTTCAAAGGTTGCTTTTTTGCTTTAAATTCAAAATAGGCATATTAATGCCTATGCCTCGTTAGATTGAAATCATTTGGGAGACTTGTATAGTGAACATTGTTGACTAGGCAAAAAACTATTCCACTTGTGAAAAGTATCTTTTTATATTATATTTGTATAGTCTCTTAAACTGAACTCAAAATTATGATTTCCACTTCAAGTATGAATATATCAGATTTAATACTGTTAATCATGTCTTAACAGAGTCGAGAAAAAGAACTTATGGGTTTTAGCAAATCTGTAAATGAAGCACGTTCAAAGATGGATGTAGCCCAATCAGAACTTGATATCTATCTCAGTCGCCATAATACTGCAGTGTCTCAATTAACTAAGGCCAAGGAAGCTCTAACGGCAGCTTCTGAGACTCTGAAAGAAAGAAAAACTGCAATTGAAGATATAGAAGCAAAACTCCCTCAAACTGAAAAAGAATTAAAGGAGGTAAATCATTATTTTTATAGTTCATCTGAACATTGTTTATTAAGCCTAGTTTTGTTTTGGTGTAGTTTAAAATTATTTTGCTTCACTAAAAATAAGTAGACAGAGGCCAAGCAACTACTTGGCACATGCAGTGCTAGGAATCATACCCAGGACTTTGTGCTTTAAGTCCAAATCAACCACTACACTATGAGGTCACTGTATAATTTAAATCTCAACACCTGAAGTTACTAAAATTACTTTTCCTTTTTAATTAATATAGTCTTCCTCAAAAGAAGGGTGTTGGAGGGAGAGAGAGAGATTGCTTTAGGAAGAGCTTGGGTATATATGGTTTCTGTCTTCTTGGCCATCTGGCATTGTTGAATAGAAATAGTATTATTTGGGAGTTGGGCAGTAGCGCAGTGAGTTAAGTGCATGTGGTGCGAAGCGCAAGGACCAGTGTGAGGATCCCTGTTTGAGCCTGCAGGGGAGTCGCTTCACACTTGGTGAAGCAGGTCTGCAGGTGTCTATCTTTCCTTCCCCTCCCCATCTTCCCCTCCTCTCTCCATTTCTCTCTGTCCTATCCAACTACAACAATAAAAACAAGGGCAACAAAAAAGGAATAAATACATATTTTGAAAAATAAAAGAAGTAGTAGTATTCACTGAACATACTTCCCTTCATTTTATAGGTGTGTATTTGTTATATAACAAGTATATTTCAGTATTTAGAAAGCAAAGCAGTAATAACTACAGTCATGTCACCCAAATCTTAGGTGTATTGCTTCTAGAACCATACTATACTATGCTTCTTATTAACTCTAGTGAACGCTCCTTAAAAATATCAGAGCCAGGTGGTGACACACCTGGTGGAGTGCACGTTACAATATGCAAAGACCTGGGTTTGAGCCCCCGGGCCCCACCTACTGGGGGAAGGTTTTGCAAATGGTGAGGCAGTGTTGCAGGCGTCTGTGTCTCTCTCCTTCTGTATCTTCACCATCCCTCTCAATTTCTGGCTGTGTCTATCCAATAAATATAGTTTACAAATATAAAGAGACATCATTCATATTATTCAAAGCCAAACCAGCAGTTCCAAGATGTCATGTAATTTGACCATATTGTTGGTCTATTCCTCTTTTTTTGTAAATGGTTTATAGTAAATATAGTTGTTGGCATATGTTTAAAATTACTCTCTAGGCTTTTACTTTGGTGCAGTACACTAAACCAGTCCCAGTTCTACTTTTGTGTTTTCCCATTCTGTTCTTATTTCTCAACTTCTGTCCATGATTAATAAGAGCATCCTATATTCATCTTTTTCTTTCTGGCTTAACTTATTTAACATGATTACTTCAAGCTCCATCCAAGATGAGGTGAAGAAGGTGAATTTATCATTAATAGCTGGTAGTATTGCATTGGGAGTCTATTCCTTTCTGAAACATTATAGCTAATTCTATATGAAGATTTGACTAAACATCTGGGTTTCTATTTTCTTTTCACTTTTAGAAAGAAAAGGAGCTTCAAAAGCTTACACAAGAAGAAATAAATTTCAAAAATTTGGTTCGTGATCTTTTCCAAAAAGTTGAAGAAGCAAAGAGTTCTTTAGCAATGAATCGAAGTAGGGGGAAAGTCCTTGATGCAATAATTCAAGAAAAAAATTCTGGCAGGATTCCAGGAATTTATGGAAGACTGGTAAAATAGATTTATTTGGAAATAACTACATTTTTCACAAAGATGTAAATATCATTTATTGGAAGAAGTGTATGTAGAGTGTCTGAGTACATAAAAGAATGTTCTTCTATTGATTTATATTTTTTTCATTGGCTAGAACAAAGACATTAAGAGAGGAGGAGGAGACAGGGAGAGAAAGAGAGTTGAAGCACTGCTTCAGTTCCTGCAGCTTCCTCCCTGTGGGTAGATGCTGGAAGCTTGAGCCCAGGTCCTTGCACTTAGTAATTTGTATGCTCAATTGGCTATATCACAGTCTAGCCTTAATTTTGTGTTTCCTACCACTGACTTGAATAATTTGCATTAATTTGTGGTATGGAGTCTCATTAAAATGCTTATAAAACTTTTTTGTAATTGTAGTAATTTTACTGCTAATTAGTAACAATAAACAAAATCAATTTTTTTTAATGTGATAAATTTTATGGGTGTTTTTTTTTATTGTTGTTGTGTTTGTTTTATTTACCAGAGCACTATTCAGCTCTGGTTTATGGTGGTGGCATGGGATTGAATCTGGAACTTTAGAGCCTCAGGCATCAGAGTCTTTTTGCATAACCATTATGCTAAATACCTTCCTCATTTTTTCTTTATAAGAGCAAAGCAGCAATCTGGAATTTGTGGTGCTAGAGTTTAAATCTGTTGCTTCATGTTTGCATGATATGCACTCTGCCTGTTGCCGTTTTCTTCATTGCTGCTTTTCTGTTTTATATCACTATACTGAAGCATTTGCTTGTCAAATTAGGAATAAATTAGATATCAAGCAGCATTCACTGACTAGTTATCTAATTTATTCCTAATTTGACAAGCAAATGTTATCATCAATCTATAATGTTCCTGTGTTTAGATTTTTTTAATATTTATTTTATTTATTTATTCCCTTTGTTGCCCTTGTTTTTTTTATTGTTGTAGTTGTTATTGTCGTCGTCGTTGGATAGGACAGAGAGAAATGGAGAGAGGAGGGGAAGATAGAGAGGGGGAGAGAAAGACAGACACCTGCAGACCTGCTTCACCGCCTGTGAAGCGACTCCCCTGCAGGTGGGGAGCCGGGGTTCGAACCGGGATCCTTATTCCGGTCCTTGTGCTTTGCGCCACCTGCGCTTAACCCGCTGCGCTACAGCCCGACTCCCTGGATTTTTTTTTTTTTCAATTTTTAAACCAAGCAGTGATAACTGATAGTTATCTGATATCAGTTATCAACTGATTGAATGCACATTTCCATGTGTTGCCAAGCTTGGTGGAGCTTTGGAGGTACTAAGTCTAGCAATAACCCTGGCGAGGGGAAATTGAACTTTATATATGGTTTTATTTTTTGAAGGTAGATAAAAACTATCGTAGTGGTTGCCTTTGCAGAAGGGGGAGGTTTAAGGACACTTGTGTTTGTTTTGTTTTAGAATTTCTTTTTTAAATTTTATTTTATTTTATTGGTTAGGACAAAGAAACTGAGAGGGAGGGGGGAGGGAGAGAGATAAACACCTGCAGGCCTTCTTCACCCCTTGTGAAGCTTTCCCCCTGCAAGTGGGGACCAGGGGCTTAAAGACATGTCCTAGTACACTGTGAGTGTGTGCACTTAACCAGGTGCATCACCACCTGGCCCCGTGTTTTTTCATTGTGTGTTAGTCATACTTGAAAAAAGTATAAATACGTTTTTCAATTAATAATAATGCCTATATGAATAGTAATAAAATGATTCTTTGCCTAATTCCTTGCTTGATTTTTTTTTTTTTCCTCCAGGGTTATTGCTGGGGCTCAGTACCTGCACCACGAATCCACTGCTCCTAGAGGCTTCCCCCCACCCCACCCCCCCCGTTTGTTGCCCTTGTTTTATCGTTGTGGTTATTACTATTGTTGTTACTGATGTCGTCGTTGCATAAGACAGAGAGGGGAGAGAAAGATAGTCACCTGCAGACCTGCTTCGCTGCTTGGAGAGCAATCTCCCTGCAGGTGGGGAACCAGGAGCTCAAACGGGGATCCTTACACTGGTCTTTGTGCTTCGCACGATGTGTGTTTAACCCACTGCACCACTTACTGCCTGACCCCCAGATTTCTTGCAGATTTTAACTGGTTTTCTCCTTAATTTGTAGGGGGACTTAGGAGCAATTGATGAGAAGTATGATGTTGCTATTTCCTCCTGTTGCCATGCATTAGACTACATTGTTGTTGATTCTATTGATACTGCCCAAGAATGTGTAAACTTCCTTAAAAGTCAGAATATTGGGGTTGCAACCTTTATAGGTTTGGACAAGGTGAGTATTTATAAAATGTGTGTGTGTGTGTATTAAATTTTAAGTATCTGTTTTTTGTTTTGTTTTCATTTTGAATCTTAGCCTTTTCATTCTTTTCATCGCTTCAGAAAGATACCTCATGCTCTTGAGCAGTCAATCCACAAGCCCCTTCTCACTACTATCAGTGATCTACTTTTTGACTGTCCTAGATACTTAGATAAAGGAAATCATACTTATTGTTAGCAAGGTTTTTTTTTTTATTTTTTTTAAATATTTATTTTATTTATTTATTCCCTTTTGTTGCCCTTGTTTTTTATTGTTGTAGTTATTATTGTTGTTGTCATTGTTGGATAGGACAGAGAGAAATGGAGAGAGGAGGGGAAGACAGAGAGGAGGAGAGAAAGATAGACACCTGCAGACCTGCTTCACCACCTGTGAAGCGACTCCCCTGCAGGTGGGGAGCCGGGGTTCGAACCGGGATCCTTATGCCGGTCCTTGTGCTTTGCGCCACCTGCGCTTAACCTGCTGCGCTACAGCCCGACTCCCTGTTAGCAAGGTTTTTAAGGTTTATCCATTCTCAGGTCTCTAGGGTTAATACTCAGGAGTAGAGTTGCTGGCTCATGCTAATTTTTTTTGTGAGATCAATAAATTGCTTTCTATAATAACTGGCAAATTTTCCACCAGTAGTGTATTAGGCTTTGCTAACTTCATATTTGTTCTAATGGTTTTATCTATTAATTTCTTAGAATTTGATTTATAGAACTGTCATCTGAATAGTTTTCCAGTACTTTATTAATGGAGTAGTACTGTCAGAAGCTCAGAACATTTATACTATATGCATAATGCATAATAATACTTTATTAACAGAGTAGTACTGTTCAGAAGCTCAGAACATTTATACTATATGCATAATGCTACTTATGTAATGATAAAGTATTTGTTCTTCAGTATGTATTTTTTTATGTTTAGATGGCAGTATGGGCAAAGAAAATGGCTAAAATTCAAACTCCTGAAAATACTCCTCGGTTGTTTGATTTAATAAAAGTGAAAGATGAGAAAATACGCCAAGCTTTTTATTTTGCTTTACGGGACACCCTAGTAGCTGACAACTTAGATCAAGCCACAAGAGTAGCCTATCAAAAGGATAGAAGATGGAGAGTAGTGACTTTACAGGGACAGATCATTGAACAATCAGGTAAAGGTGTTTTTGTTTTTTCCTTGCTGATGAATTTGGTAATATTACTGTGAGAGATGTCTGATATCTTTTCCCCTCTCCTCTAGGTACAATGACTGGTGGTGGAACCAGAGTGGCAAAAGGAAGAATGGGCTCATCAGTCGTTGTTGAAATCTCTGAGGAGCAGGTTGACATAGATAACATTATAATCTTGTGATCTTGTTTTTTGTTTGGTTTTTATTTTTTACCAGAGCACTGCTCAGCTCTGATTTGTGGTGGTGCGGGGAAGTGAACTGGCTCTTTGGAGCCTCAGGCATGAGTATCTTTGTATAACCATTATGCTATCTACCCCCACCTATAATCTTTTTTAATAAAATTATATTTATTTATGAGAAAGATAGGAGAGAGAAGGAATCAGACTTCACTTTGGTACATGTACTGCTGGGATTGAACTGAGAGCCTCATGCTTGAGAGATACTTTCTATGCACTGCATCATTTCCCAGACCACCTCACCTTAATCTTGTATTTTAATATTTCCTTTTTTTTTTTTTTTTTTTTTTTTTTTTAACCAGAGCACTGCTCAGCTCTGGCTTATGGCGGTGTGGGGGATTAAACCTGGGATTTGAGAGCCTCAGGCATGAAAGTCTTGTTGCATAACCATTATGCTATACCCCCACCCTAATATTTACCTATTAATGAGAAAAGAGCACAAACCAAAGCTTCCTCTGTACTTTCTCCCTTTTTCATTTTTATTTTTTCCTTTATTGAGGGGATTAATGGCTTACAGTTTACTGTAAAATACAGTAGTTTGTATATGTGTAACATTTCTGTGTTCCACATAATTTAACCCCCCTTTAGGTTCTCCTCTGCTATCATGTTCTAGGAGCTGAACCCTCCCTCCCACCCCAGAGCCTTTTACTTTAGTGCAATATATACCATCAGCACTTTATAATCAGTACATAGTGTATAACTGATTATAAAATATGGTCCTTGGGGGTTGGACGGTAGCGCAGTGGGTTAAGCGCACATGACACTAAGCGCAAGGACCCGATCTAAGGATCCTGGCTCCCCACCTGCAGAGGAGTCACTTCACAGGCAGTGAAATGGTCTTCAGGTGTCTATCTTTCTCTCTCCCTCTGTCTTGCCCTCCTCTCTCTCTCTCTTCTGTCCTGTCCAACAACAACATTCATCAATGACAACAATAATAATAACCACAACAACGATAAAACAGCAAGGGCAGTAAAAAAATAGCCTCCGGGAGCAGTGGATTCGTGGTGCAGGAACCAAACCCCAGTGATAACCCTGTTGGCAAAAAAAAAGGGGGGGGGGGAGGGGGGCCCTTTTACTGTGCTCAGATCTTAAGAGACTAAACTTTTTTATGAAAGACTAATAAAGTGAACTTCTTAAATTTTTTTTATATTTTCCCTTTTGTTGCCATTGTTGTTTTGTTGTTGTAGTTATTGCTGTTGTTGAAGTCATTGTTGTTGGATAGGACAGAGAGAAATCGAGAGATGAGGGTAAGACAGAGAGAGGGAGAGAAAAGACACCTGCAGACCTGCTTCACCGCCTGTGAAGCAACTTCCCCTGCAGGTGGGGAGCCAGAGCCTTGAACCAGGATCCTTCCTTATGCTTTGTGCCACCTGCACTTAACCCACTGGGCTACCCGCCTGTCTCCCACCCTTGTTGTTTTTTATTGTTGTAGTTATTGTTATGTCAGTCATTTTTTAGATAGGACAGAGAAATGGAGAGAGATGAGGAAGCTGGGGAGAGAAAGTTAGACACCTGTAGACTTGCTTTACCACCTGTGAAGCAACACCCCTGCAGGTGGAAAGTGGGTTCTCGATCTGAGATCCTTATACCAGTTCTTGTGCTTTGTGCTACCTGTGCTTAACCCACTAAGCTACCACCCTACTCCCAATAAAATGATTTTAATTTAAACCTTTTAAATTCTAAAAACTAGTTATCCAATTAGAAAATAATATTCTCAGCATTTGTGTATACTTTTTTAAATATTTATTTCTTGGATGGAGACATAAATTTGGAAGGGAGGAGGAGATTGAGAGAGATACCTGCAGCACTAGCACTGCTTCACCATTAGTGAAGCATTCCCCCTAGAAGTGGGGACCAGGGCTTTGAATGTGGGTCCTCAGACACTGTAATGTGCTCTTAATCAGGTGCACCAATGCCTGGCCCCTATGTTTTTTTCTTTAACATTCAAATTACATACATGGCTGAGGGCTGGGGATATAGCATAAATTATAATCCAAAAGACTTATTTATTGGGGGATTAATAGTGTACAGTCGATAGTAAAGTACAGTAGTTTGTGCATAACATTTCCCAGTTTTCCACATAACAATACAACTCCCACTAGGTGCTTCCCCCCACCCTCCGTCTTTACTTTGGTCTAATACACCAACAAAGACTTTTCATTAGCCCAGGTTCAACCCATAGCACTGTAATAAACCAGAGCTGAGCAGTGATCTTTTTTTTTTTTTTTAAGTAGTTTATATTCCTTGACAGAAATAGTTGATAATGTACCATCGTTGAAATAATAAGTAACTACATATGTGTGTATACATAACATTATAACTACTATTTAATGACTATAAATATCGGCAGTTGTCCTATCTTTTTATGAAAGAGACACTAAGACTAGAGCACTACTTAGCTCTGGCTGAAGGTGCTGCTTGGGACCTAGGACCTGGGAGCCCACGGCATGAAACTTAAATAATCATTATACTATCTCCCCTTTCTGTGCAGTTCTGTGATGCAGAAATGACATGACTTCTCATAAATTTCATGATTGGGAATTGGAACTGGGTTGTTTGCTTTTGCTTTAGTCTTTAAAATCAGACGTCTAGGTTTTCATTGTTAGTTTGACTTTACTGTAAATCTAAAAATTTATTTCACTGGTACTCTTCTTTGTAGGTAAATAAGATGGAATTGCAGTTGCAGAAAGATTCTCAAAAAGCTGCGCAAATTCAGGAACAGAAAGTACGGTTGGAAGAAGCAGTACTTAAATTACGACACAGTGAACGAGAAATGAGGAATACGCTAGAAAAGTTTACTGCGAGCATCCAGGTACACTCTTGGCAGTAGTAGTTGGGAGTTAGTGGAATTCAATAGCAGTTTGTCAAAAGCTGCTTCTGTTGCTTGATATTTGTCTCCTTGGTACTCTGTATAAATTTCTGTCATGTTGTTGCTACATCCAGTGGTATTACTGTGTTCCACTTGTATGCCATAGAAATATTTTTTTCCTTAACATCTCTGACCTTTTGTTTTCATTCTTTTTCCTTTTATTATTTATTAAAAAGAGACAGAAATTGATTGAGGAAGCTGGGTAGAGAGAGTAGGAGAAAGCTGCAGTACTGCTTTACCACTTGTGTAGCTTCTTCTCTGCAGGTGGGGACATGGGACTTAAACTTGAGTTCTGGCACATTGTAACTTGTGCACTCAACTGGGTGTGAAAGTGCCTGGCCTCCCTTTTTGTTCTCTTTCAAAGTTGGATATTTTCCTGCTTAGGAAAATGAGTGTCTACTGTCTTTTTTAATGTGCACAAGTGTGTATGTGTTTTAGGACCAAGGCATTCTGATCCCAGAACCTAAGCTCACGCTCTCGCTGTGACCAAGGCATTCTGATTTCAGAACCTAAGCATTCTCTCTCTCTCTCTCTCTCTCTCTCTCTCTCTCTCTTCCCTTTTTTATTTAACTGGGGCTATTAATGACTTACCATAAATACAGTTGATAATGGGTACAATTTTTTTCTGTAAAACACTCTCACCCCTAGTCTAAAGTTCCACCATTATGAACCAGGACCTAAAAGCTCACTCCCTCCCCAGTCTTTTGCTTTGGTGCAATATTTCTGCTCTTGTTTTTCAACTTCTGTCTTCCTGATTGAGAGCATTCCATATTCACTCTTCTCTTTCTGGTTTATCTCACTTAAAAGGATTCCTTCAAGCTCTGTCCAAAACCACCTACCAACCCAATTTTTACTATGTATTTGTAGAGTGGCCTAGGGATGGTTGAAAGAAGAATGTAGTGGTCCAGAATGTGGCATAGTGGTAAATCATTGGATTCTCAAGCATGAGGTCCCAAGTTCAATCCCCAACAGCACATGTTATCAGAGTGATATCTGGTTCTTTCTCCTCCTATCTTTCTCATTAATAAATAAATAGATTCTAAAAAAAGAAAGAAAGAAAGAAAGAAAGAAAGAAAGAAAGAAAGATTAAAATACCACTCTTACCATCCATGGAGGTGCACCTATTTTTAGTCCTTGCTGTTTTCATGTGCTGGAGACCAGTCCTAGTCCCTTACACATGGAAGGCAACTTTAGTGTGATTTTTTTTTTTAGTGTGATTTTTTTTTTTAATCTTTATTATTGGATACAGACAGCTAGAAATTGAGAGGGGAGAGACACCTGCAGCCCTTTTCACCCCTTGCAAAAATTTCCAACTGCAGGTGGGGACTAGGGACTCGAACCCAGATCCTTGCTCATTGTAACGTGCACTCAACCAGTTGTGCCACCACCCAGCCTCATTAATGCAATTTTTTAAAGTAAATATTTAAGGCAAATAATATTCTTGCTGATTTTTTTATTTTGAACATTAAAATATTTCTTTAGCGTTTGTCAGAGCAAGAAGAATATTTGAATGTCCAAGTTAAAGAGCTTGAAGCTAATGTACTTGCTACAGCCCCTGACAAAAAAAAGCAGAAACTTCTAGAAGAAAATGTTACTACTTTCAAAACAGGTATGTCTAAGATACAGACTTTATTCTTTGAACTGTCAATATTTTTCTCTGCAGATAGTATAGTGGTTATGCAAAGAGACTTTCATCCCTGAGGCTCCATGGTCCCAGGTTCAAACTCCATCAGCACTATTAGCCAGAGCTGAGCACTGCTTTTGGCCAAACAACAGCAACAAAAACTTGATTTAATATTCAAGATAATTATAAGATTTCATTTGATGGGAGTCCGGCGGTAGCGCAGCGGACTTAGCGCACATGGCAAAAGATTTCCTTTGACAGGAAGATAAAGCACAGAATTCTTTAAATATACAATTTGTACAAGGACATATAGCATATATGTGCACAGAGGAGGATATTCCAGGACCAAGGCAGTCTGATTATAGAACCTAACCTTTTAATTTCATACCTTTTTTTTTGCCCAGTCTTGGTGAAAACTATGAGCCAATTTTATTGGTTAGGAAAGTGAAGATTTGGAGAATCTAATTCACTTAAACCCAAGCACACAGGAAATGTGAAGAATAAAAAGCAAATGTTAGATAACTTGGAAAACACATTTTTCCTTCCAGAACATTTTCTTATGACATTGTAAAAATAGAGTCTTTGAGCAGAAGGGGGAGTTCATAGGTTATTCTGTTTTTCTGGCTGTGTTTATTTTTAATAAGGCTTTGGGTTGGCAAAACAACTCATCTGGGAAGTATTATACCTGCTTTGCCAGCATGTGACCCAGGATCAAACCTTGCCCCATTGCACTAGGTAGGGGAAGTTTCAGTGATGTAGTTTTCTTGAGAGGCTCCAGTTAAGATAGGTAAATGAAAGATAATATTTCATGTTATATCGGGTTGTATTGCATAATCTGTAAAACAGCAGGGTTACTAGGCAGTGGTAGATGTGATCAGATAAGCACACTGATTAGACGGTTTTCTGGTATTTGAGCAAAGATTTACAGGAAATATAAGGGCCAACAATGTGGGAGTTTGGGAGAAGAGCATTCCACAGAGTGTAGAGAATATAATTGCAGTGGCTCAGAGGCAGGAATGAGCCAGGAGCCAGCCTTGTGGCACACCTGATAGAGCACACGTTACCAAGCACCAGGATCCATATTCAAACCTCTGGACCCCACTTGTAGTGGAAGCTTCATGAGTGGTAAAGCAAAGGTGCCAGTGTTTCTCTCTCCTCCCCCCCCCCTTCTTTTATTTTTAAAAAAAGAGATTGACTAGAGCATTTCTTAGTTCTGGCTTATGGTGATGCCTAAGTATTGAACCTGGATCTTAATGAGCCTCAATCATAAAAATCTTTTATTTATTTATTCCCTTTTTTTGCCCTTGTTTTATTATAGTTATATTGCTGCTGTTGTCGATATCGTTGTTGTTGGATAGAACAGAGAGAATTGGAGAGGAGGGGAAGACAGGGAAAGAAAGATAGACACCTGCAGACTTGTTTCACCGCTTGTGGAGCGACTCCTCTACAGGTGGGGAGCTGGGGGCTCAAACCGGGATCCTAACACCAGTCCTTGTGCTTTGCGCCACCTGCGCTTAACCCGCTGTGCTACCTCCCGATTCCCCATAAAAATCTTTTGGCATAACCATGCTGTGTCTGGACTACCCTTCCCTTTTAAGTGTTTGTTTATTGTCCTTAGGGAAGGGGAATGCAATGCCCAGAAGAGGACAGGGTGTTTTATTTTTAAGAACCAAATATTTGAGGGAAAAAGAACCAAATGTAATCTGAGTTAAACTCCATGATGGACTTAAAGGTGAAGCAAGAGATTTTCTGTGTAGGGCTCCCAAACAATGGAGATGTAACAAGTTATAGAATTTTAGGGGGCTGGGAGGTAGCTCACTGGGTAGAGCACACAGTTTACTATTTATGAAGACCGGAATTTGAGCCCTTGGCCACCACCTGGAGCACCATGCATCAGAAAATTGGAGTGACACTATGATATCTCTCTTCCTCTGTGTCTCTTATACTCTATCCAGAAAAGAGGAAAGATTTAGGAGAAGTTGAAATTCCAGCCTATAAGCTATGAGAGAAGATAGAATGAAAACAATAGTAGTCTTGTTCTTTTCTTAGCAAATCCTCCCTCACATGCCAAACGAGAATCTCTTTCCACAAGTTAAATAAACTTTGTGGTTTTACCTTCTAGATATAGTTGGGGTTTTTTTTGTTTGTTTGTTTGTTTTTTTCTATTTTAATGTGAGAGAGAGGTGACAGACCAGATCTGACACTTCTCAGCACTGGCTTTTAAACCTTTTCATGATGCTCCATATATTTGTAGCGGGAATTGAACCTGTGATCTATGGAGTCTCAGGCATGAAAGCCTCTTTGCTCTATTCTTGACCAAAGGTTTATTATTATTTATAAGAGACAGACCAGGTCATTAACTTTGGCACTTATGATGCCAGGGACTGAACTCAGGACCTTATGCTTGAGAAACCAATGCTCTACCCACAATTCCATTTCCCAGGCTGCAGTTTTTATTATTTATTAAAAGAAAGGGGAGAGGGGTATACTGCATCTATAATGAAAAAGCCATGTCTCAAATTGTGAAAAGAACACTTAACAACCAATAGCAGCTACAGCACATTGCATCTCAGCTGCAACCACCACCATAGAAACCGATGTCACTCCCTATTGGTGTTCATAAAAACACCTGGAAAATCCAAATTTACACTGCTTACTAATGGACAGCTCACAACTGCTTTCAATTTTTTTTCTTTTGAATGCACCTAAAAAGGAATTTAGGAAACATGCCTTTTAACTGTGTTGTCACAGAAGATTGCTAGTTAACCTTGTCTGCCTTACTATTATACTATGTAGTCAAGAATTTTTAGATTTGAGAATAAACTAGTCACAATTTGGCAGTATCAAACATACTATCTAAAGATAAAAATTGTGAAGGCAGTAGTCAGGGAGGCACCTTCCAAAAAGGTTGAAATAATCTCTGAAAAGGAGCTTAAATGTGTGACACTATTAAAAAAATAAATGTGGGAGCCAGGCAGTAGCGCATCAGGTTAAACGCATGCGGGGTAAAGCGCAAGTGGACTGGCATAAAGGTCCCGGTTCCAGCCCCCGGCTCCCCTCTTGTAGTGGAGTCCCTTCACAGGCGGGGAAGCAGGTCTGCAAGTGCCTTTCTCTCCCCCTCTCTGTCTTCCCCTCCTCTCTCCATTTCTGTGTCCTATCCAACGACGATGACATCATTAAAAACAATAATAACTACAACGATTAAAAAAAACAACTGGCAACAAAAGGGAAAATAAAATATATATTTTTAAGATTTTAAAAAACGTGAGGGGGCGGGGTAAACGTGCTTGTGCAATGACAGGAGTAAGACATTCGTCCCCAACTATGTGGTGGAGGATCTTCATGAGCAGTGAAACATTGCTCCCTCAATTTCTACTTTTTTCTTTACTTTATTTATTTTTACCAGAGCCCTTCTCACTGCTCAGCTATGGCTTATGAGGATTGAACCTGGGACTTGGAGCCTCAGACCTGAGTCTCTTTATATAACCATTATTTAACCCCACCCCCTCGATTTCTATTTCTATCCAGAATATTTTTTTGAGGAAGAAGTGGATTGAGTGTTTTCCAGAGAACTTAGCCATATGTTGTTTTATTGTAACACCATTTATTTTTGACATTTATTTTTGCTATTTGGTCTGCCGTTAAAGACTTCCTCCAAATGTCTGACATGTTTTGCAGTTATTGGGTTGAATCATATTGAAAATCGAATTGAAGAAATTTACATCTAACAATGATACTAATTTGCCTATGATGCAAATTATTATTTTTTTTTAATTTCAGAATATGACAATGTGGCTGAGAGAGCTAATAAAGTAGAAGATGAAGTTAAAAGGTTACACAGTCTCATCATAGAAATCAATAACCATAAACTCAAGGCCCAACAAGACAAACTTGATAAGATAAATAAGCAATTAGATGAATGTGCTTCTGCTATTACTAAAGCCCAAGTAGCAATCAAGACTGCTGACAGGTAAAGTATGCACACTACCTAACCTATTTTTCCTAGTTCCATAATGGGTAGGATATGCATATTTAAAAGTTAATGTCTCTGGGAAACAGCATTTTTTATGGTTTAAGTGGTAAGCAAATGTGTTGACCACCCCTAGGCCCCCACTGTTGTAAAGAAAGAAATCAGCTGAGAGTCGGGTGGTAACAGCTGGTTAAGCGCCCATAAGCGCACATGGCGCGAAGCACAAGAACTGGCGTGAGGATCCCGGTTCGAGTCCCCGGCTCCCCACCTGCACAGGAGTAGCTTCACAGGCATTGAAGCAGGTCTGCAGGTGTCTTATCTTTCTCTTCTCCACTCTGTCTTCCCCTCCTCTCTCCATTTCTCTCTGTCCTAACAATGACATCATTAACAACAACTACAACAGCAATTAAAAAAAGGCAACAAAAGGGAAGATAAAGAAAAAAATTTACCCAGGAAAAGACCCCAAAAAAAGTATATTAAGAAAGAAAGAAATCAGCTTTTGTTTTCTAGCTTAGGGAACTAGGTAGTTAATTTATATAAGTCTTGGTCTGAGAACAAAAGATATGAAGGTCTTTTAGCAAATTAAAATTAAAGGTATAGTTTCATCATGGGTGTAGAGACTAATAAACAAAGACAAAGAGGTAGTATAAAGGATTAGATTCTCAAGCATGGGGTCCCAAGTTCAGTCTTTAGCATTGGATGTGCCAGAGTGATACACTGGTGTGTATCTTACCCTGCCCCACCCTCAATCTTTTTTGTTGTTTTTAACAAAAAGAGTGACTTTCATGCCTAAGGCTCCAAAGCCCCTGGTTCATCCTCCCACACTACTGTGAACCCGGGCTGAGCAGTGCTTTGGTGGCTCTCTCTCAAAACAAATGTTTTTCTAAAAAAAACATTTATTTTCCCTTTTGTTGACCTTGTTTTATTATTGTAGTTATTATTGATGTTGTTGTTGTTGGATAGGACAGAGAAATGGAGAGAGGAGGGAAAGGTGGGGAGACAAAGATAGACACCTGCTGATCTGTTTCACCACGAAACAGCCCCTGCAGGTGGGGAGCCGGGGGCTCGAACTGGGATCTTTACGCCAGTCCTTGCACTTTGCGCCACATGCGCTTAACCTGCGCTACCGCCGGACTCCTACAAAACAGATATTTTTAAAAAATCAATTCAAGTATGGTTTTTAAATCTGTAATAGAGAAAATGGGGCACAGGGGCCTGGGTAGTGGCCTACCTTGTTGAGCACATATAATTTGCAAGGACCTGGGCTTGAGCCCCTACCTGCAGAGGGAGCACTTTGCAAGTGGTGAAGCAGTGTTGCAAGTGTCTCTTTGTCTCTCTCCCTCTTTGTCACCACCTTCCCTATTTCTAGCTCTCTGTATCCAAGAAGTAAAGGTAATAATTTAAAAGAGAGAGAGAAAATGAGGCACAGTGGATAAAGCACAGGGCTCTCAGGCATGAGGTCCTGAGTTCAGTCCCCAGCAGCACAAATACCAGAGTGATGTCTGGTTACTTCTCTTTCTCTGCCTATCTTCTTCACGAATAAATAAAATATTTAAAAGAAAGGAAACATTAATGTCATGAAAAGTCCTTTGGTATTTGGTATATATTAGCACATCTTTAAATATATTCTTTGTTTAGGAATCTTAAAAAAGCACAAGACTCTGTCTTTCGCACGGAGAAAGAAATAAAAGATACTGAGAAAGAAGTAGAAGACCTTACAGCAGAACTGAAAAATCTTGAAGAAAAGGCAACAGAAGTTATACAGAATACAAATGCTGCAGAGGTAAGGCTTACATTGTGGGAGCCAGGAGATAACTTGTGACTCCCGTGGATAATAGAGTGGTGCTTTGATGTCACCTCTCTCCTCTAAAGATATTAAGTGGAGAAATCCTATATAGGCTCCCTGAGTAATAAACTATATTACCTTTGTGTAATAGAAATGAGTAGTAACCTTTCTGTAACTAAAGAGTTAATTTTAAGGCTTTGGGAGATAGTAATGGATGGTTATGTAAAAAACTCATGCCTGAGGCTCTAAGCTCCCAGCTTCAACCCCCAACACCACCACAAGAGCTGAGAAGTGCTCTGGTGTCTCTCTCTCTCTCATTTTAGATTTTTGTTTGTTTGTTTGTTTTGTCAGTAGGGTTATCACTGGGCTCAGTGTTGGCACTGTGATGCCACTCCCAGGGGCCAGTTATTTTGATATAACAAAATAATGAGCGGGAGAAAGACATGCAGATCTGCTTCATTGCTTGTGAAGTGTGTCTCTTGTGTCTGTCCCGCCTCCACAGGTAGGGAGCAAGAGCTCAAACATGGGTTCTACCACTTTTTAAAATTTTCTTTATTGGACAGAGACAGCCAGAAATTGAGAGGGAAGGGAGAGGAAAAGAGAAAGAGACAGCTGCCCTGCTTCGGCACTTGTGAAGCTTTTCCCTGCAGGCAGGGCCTGGGGGCTTGAACCCCCGTCCTTATGTGCTTAACCAGGTGCACCACCACCTGACCCTGTGTGAGTTTTTTTTTTTTTTTTTTTTTTGAAAAACCACTTTATTGAGGCATAAGTGACAACAAAAGATGACACATTAAAAAGTGTAAAGTTCAGGGTCAGGGTATAACTCACCTGGTTGTGTCATGCCTTATTGTGCCCTAGGTTCAAGCCCTGGTACCATACTGAAGCACCAGAGATGACACTAGAGAAAGCTCTGTGAATGGTGTAGTGATGCTATGGTATCTCTTTCTCTCTCTGAAATATAAAGAACTTTTGGTCTAGGTGTGGTGGAGTCATGCATGTGTAGGCTCAGCACTGCAAAACAAGTATGCAGTTTAATAAACTTTGACAAATCTATACATATGTACATATGGACTCTGGAAGGCCATTAATATAACCAGGATTGTGAACATAGCTGCCAAACCCTGGCTGTTTCTTTTTTTTTTTATGTCCCTGTCTGCTTTTGGTATCAGGGTGATGTTGGCTTCATAGAAGCTGGCAGGGAGTATTCCAGTGTCTTCAATCTTCTGGAAGACTTTTAAAAGTAGAGGTATTAGTTCTTCTTTGAAAGTTTTGTAGAATTCATTTGTAAAACCATCTGGTCCAGGACTTTTATTTTTGGGAAGATTTTTGATAACTGTTTCAATTTCATTAGCTGTGATGGGCCTGTTCATGTTATCCACTTCCTCTTTACTTAGTTTTGGAAGTTGGTAGGTATCTAGGAAATCATTCATTTCTTCCAGGTTCTCTAACTTGGTGGCATATAGTTGTTCATAGAAGCCTCGCATGATATGTTGAATTTCTGCAGTGTCTGTTGTGATATCTCCTCTTTCATTTACTATCCGATTTATTTGGGTCTTCTCCCTTTTTTGTTTTGTGAGTCTGGCTAAAGGTTTGTCGATTTTGTTTACTCTTTCGAAGAACCAACATTTACTTTCATTGATCTTTTGTATGGTTTTCCTATTCTCAATGTTATTTATTTCTGCCCTAACTTTAGTAATTTCTGTCCTTCTGGTTGCTTTAGGGTTCCTTTGTTGTTCTTCTTCTAGGTCTTTAAGATGTGCAATCAGGCTGTTTATTTGTGCCTTTTCTTGTTTCCTAATGTGTGCTTGTATGGCTATGAACTTCCCTCTTAGGACTGCTTTAGCTGTGTCCCAAATATTTTGATAGCTTGTGTCTTCATTTTCATTGAACTCTCGAAACATTTTGATTTCTTCCTTGATTTCCTCTTTGACCCAGAAGTTGTTAAGAAGTGTACTGTTGAGCTTCCACATTTTGGCACTGTTACTAATCTTTTGTTGATTGTTAAGTGTTAGTTTAATTCCACTGTGGTCTGAGAAGATGCTTGGGATGATTTCAGTGCTCTTGAATAAGCTGATGCTGTCTTTGTGGCCTAACATATGGTCTATCCTTGAGAATGATCCATGTGGATTTGAGTAAAATGTGTATTCCAGTTTCTTGGGATGAATGACTCTGAAAATGTCCAATAGTTCTAGTTTATCTATCTCTTCATTTAGCTCCCTTATGTCTTTACTGATTTTCTGCCTGGATGATCTGTCAAGTTGAGATAGTGGGGTGTTGAAGTCCCCTACTATGATTGTGTTACTGTTAATATATTGCTGTAGCTCTTTCAGTGGAAGTTTGATGTATTTAGATGGCTTCTCATTGGGTACATAGATATTAATAATTGTTAAGTCCTCTTGATTGACTGATCCTCTGAGCATTAAGTAGTGTCCATTCCTATCTTTTTTAATCTTATCTATTTTAAAGTCTATCATGTCAGATATGAGAATAGCTGTTCCTGCCCTTTTTTGTGGGCCATTGGCTTGAATGATAGTTTTCCATCCTTTCACTTTAAGTCTGTGTTTGTCTTGTTGCGTTAGGTGAGTTTCCTGTAGACAACATATTGTTGGGTTGTGTTTTCTGATCCATCTTCCTACTCTGTCTTTTAATAGATGAATTCAGGCCATTCACATTTATTGATATCAAAGATTGAAGATATTTTAACGCCATTCTGGTAGAGTTTTAGAGTGTTTTGATATATGTTCTATTTGTGGTGGTCTGGTTGTTTATAGGAAACCTTTCAGAACTTCTTTCAAGGCAGGCTTGGTGATGGTTGCTTCCTTCAACTGTTGCTTGTCTGAGAAGGTTTTGATGCTTCCATCTAGTCTGAATGACAATCTAGCAGGATATAGTATTCTTGGCTGAAAGCCTTTCTCATTGAGCACTCGATAGATATCTTGCCATTCTCTTCTGGCCTGTAGTGTTTGTATGGAGAAGTCCGCTGCTAATCTTATGGGTTTTCCTTTGTAGGTGACTCTGTTTTTCTCTTGCAGCCTTGAGGATCCTTTCTTTATCCTTATTCCTTTCCAATCTAAGTATGACATGTCTTGGTGTCTTTAGGTCTGGGTTAATTCTGTTTGGGACCCTCTGGGCTTCTTGAATCTTTATGTCTTTGGTGTTGTCTAGACTAGAGAAATTTTCAGCTATTATGGCCTGGAGAACGCTTTCTTCCTCCCCTTCTCTTTCTTCCTCTGGTAAGCCAATAATGCGTATATTGTTTCTTTTGAAGTCATCCCATAGGACTCTGTTGTTGTTTTCAGCATCTCTTAATCTCTTTTTGAGATCTCTTACTTCTTTTTTAGTTGTCTCTAATTCATCCTCAATCTTGCTAATTCTGTCTTCAGCCTCATTGATTCTATTCTCTCTGCCCTCTACTGCTTTCTGGAGTTCATCTATTTTGTTGCCCTGCTCTGATACTGTTTTAGCTTGTTCAGCTAGTTGCCTTCTTAGCTCAGCAATTTCAGCTTTCAGCTCTCTAATAACCATGCGATTATTATTAGAATTTTCTTCCATATTCTCATTTGTTGTTCCTGCAGTTCTGATTACAATTTTTTCAAATTCTTTACTCACTCCTGTTATTATTTCCTTAGCTAATGTTTGGATGTTGAACTCGTTGTTTTGTGCTTCGCCCTCTGGAGGACTTTTAGCTGGACTCTTGTCCTGGTTCGAGTCTCCATTATTTTTTCTTGTTGTTTTAACCATTTTATATAAGTTAACAGTTTTTTCAATCCCTGAGTTGGAGTTCAGTGGTGTAAAAGCCTTTTTTTTTTTCCCTGTAGGCTATGGTAGCCTGAGGGCTTTTAAACTATCAATAGGCTTCTTGGCTTAATCAATGACTCCTGACCAAGAGATAAAGCAGGGTGTGGCAGAGATAATCCAGTGGTTATGCAAAGAGACTTTCACAGCCCTTCAGCTATGCCACCGAGGTATAGGTCTTCTCCTGAGTTTCCCGGTTAGATCTCTGTGCCCTGGTGTCCCTCCCTGTTGCTGCTCCAGATTCTGAGGGTAGTAGCAATGGAGACTCAGAGTTGTACTTGGTGAGTCTCTGGGGAGTCCTTTCCTCCCTTCAGCTGTCCCCTTGTTGGTGGAGCAGACTGGAGGTGGTGTCTCCACTGACAAACTGTCGAACTGTTAGCAGTCACTTAATCTCTCCTTAGGCCCCTCTCTCCTCTCTGTCACCAGCCACGCGTGTTTGTACTCACGGGTGATTTACTGGGTTTCTGTGGTCATTCTAGTCCTGTCTTGTTTCGGTCCGGGTGGTCTCCTTTGGTATTCCTAGTTGATCCGGGAGAGGAGAGGAGAGGAGAGAAAGTGATCTGCTGCTCGTAGCTCCGCCTCCGGAAGTCGAATCCCCAGTTTTTTTTTTTTTTAAGTAATTTGATTCAAAATACTTTAAAATAGGAGTATGAGATCACTAACTTTATCTTTGTAGTATGAAATTGTTAAATCTGTAGCAGTTGATTTATTGGTTTTTAGGAGTCTTTACCAGAGATCCAGAAAGAACATCGTAATCTACTTCAAGAACTAAAAGTAATTCAAGAAAATGAACATGCTCTTCAAAAAGATGCACTTAGTATTAAACTGAAACTTGAACAAATAGATGGTCACATCACTGAACATAATTCTAAAATAAAATATTGGCAAAAAGAGGTGAGTTTGTTCACATTAAGTATAACTTAAAAAACATTTTATATGGGTCTGGGATGGAAGCATTTAATAATGAACTTAAGTGTAATGCCTTCTCTGATTCTCATTTTAATTAAAACTTTTAGATTTCAAAAATATCATTGCATCCCATAGAAGATAATCCAGTCAGGGAGATTTCTATTCTAAGTCCAGAGGATCTTGAAGCAATCAAGAATCCAGATTCTATAACAAATCAAATTGCACTTTTGGAAGCTCAGTGTCATGAAATGAAGCCAAACCTTGGTGCTATTGCAGAGTACAAAAAGAAGGTATTAAAATTTGAAAAAAATAAATGATCTCTTTATTCTTTTAAAATTGTGATCTTTAGCTGAATAAATGTTTTCTCATAATCTTTTCCTAGGAAGAATTATATTTACAACGAGTAGCTGAATTGGACAAAATTACTTCTGAAAGAGATAATTTTAGACAGGCATATGAAGATCTTCGTAAACAAAGGCTTAATGAATTCATGGCAGGTTTTTATATCATAACAAATAAATTAAAGGAAAATTACCAGATGCTTACTTTGGGAGGGGATGCTGAACTGGAGCTTGTAGATAGCTTGGATCCTTTCTCTGAAGGAATCATGTTCAGGTTTGTAATTATACTGAGTTTTTAATTCTCTAAATTCTTAAGGGTTGAATTTGAAGGCTAGATCCACAGTTTTACTTGACAATAAGTATGAAGTTGTTTAAGTACTGGCATTTTAAAAGCTGGTGCTAGGGGGCCGGGCAGTAGCGCACCAAATTAACCTTACATGATGAAAGGCTCAAGGACCTGCATAAGAATCCCGGTTTGGGAGTCGGGCGGTAGCACGGGGGTAAGGCGCAAAGTGCAAGGACCTGAGTAAGGATCCCAGTTCTAGACCCGGCTCCCCACCTGAAGGGGGGTTGCCTCACAATCGGTGAAGCAGGTCTGCAGGTGTCTTTCTCTCCCCCTCTCTGTCTTCCCCTCCTCTCTCCATTTCTCTGTGTCCTAACAATGATGACATCAGTAACTATAACAACAACAATTATGAATTGTCTTGCAAATATTTTCATGTACTTAATTATTAAAAAAAAAAAAGAATCTGGGTTCAAGTCCCCATCTGTATGAAGGGGATCCTTATGTGCAGTAGAGCAGTTCAGCAGTGTCTCTTCCTCTCTATAAAAAAAAAAAAATTAAAAAAATAAAAAGGGAAAATAAATACTAAATTTAAAAAAAAAGAGTCCCGGTTTGAGCCCCCGGCTTTCCACCTGCGGGGAGGCAGGGGGTGAGCTTTGTAAGCTGTGAAGCAGGTCTGCAGGTGTCTTTCTCTCCCCCTCTCTGTCTTCCCCTCCTCTCTCAACTTCTCTGTCCTATCCAATAACAACAAACAACAAGGGCAACAAATAGGAAAAAATAGCCTCCAGGAGCAGGCACCAAGTCCCTGGAGACAAAAAAAAAAAAAAAAAAAACCTGCCACTTTACAGGTAATAGCAAAAGGGGAAAAAAAAGTAGCATGCACAATTACGCTGCTCCCAGACCACTTTATTATTCAAACATTGCTTTGTGAACCAGGAGGAATGGCAAAAAGTACTTAGCCTATTTAAGTATTTTTAAATGTTGGTAAGTTTTCTACATGTTCCTCCTCTTACTGTTTCATAAAATAAACCCTCCCAAAATTCAGACTCATAAGAAGCAAAGTAGAGATTCTCAAGGAAGGCTGCAGAAACCAGGTTATATAAAAATATAATAAGTAGGGAGTTGGGGGATAGCACAATGGGTTGAGTGCACATGGCACAAAGTGCAGGGACCGGCATTAAGAATCCCGGTTAAAGCCCCCGGCTCCCCGCCTGCAGGGGAGTCTCTTCACAGGCGGTGAAGCAGGTCTGCAGGTGTCTTATCCTTCCCCGCCTCTGTCTTCCTCTCCTATCTCTATTTCTCTCTGTCCTATCTAACGATGACATCAATAACAACAATAATAATAACTACAACAAGGGCAACAAAAGAGAAAATAAATATAAAAAAACAGCTGTCTTAACTTTAGCTTAACAAGTAATTGTGGATTGGGGAATAGCATAATGGTTATGCAAAGAGGACTTTCATGCTTGAGGCTCCAAAGTCCCAAGTTCATTCCCTCCTAAGCCAGAGACCACCAAAATAAATAAATAATAGATTCTTTCTTGTTTCAGTGTTCGACCACCTAAGAAAAGTTGGAAGAAAATCTTTAACCTTTCAGGAGGAGAGAAAACACTAAGTTCATTGGCCTTAGTGTTTGCTCTTCACCACTACAAACCTACACCATTATATTTTATGGATGAGATTGATGCAGCGCTTGATTTTAAAAATGTGTCCATTGTTGCATTTTACATATATGTAAGTAGTCAATTATATGTTTTCCTACTGAATTTTTTTATGTTCTCTTAAACTTTATGAAAATTTTATTTATTGGATAGAGATAGAAATTGAGAGGGGTGGGGGAAGTAAAGAGATACTTGCAGGTCTATTTCACCTCTCAAACTTTCTGTTGGTGGGGGCCAGGGACTTGAGCCCAGGTCCTTGCACACTATATATAGTACATGCACTTATCCAGGTGTGCCACAGCATGGTCCCATTTCTCTAAAGATATTTGTGTTTTCTCCCATTCATTAAATTCATGTTCTATAGTATCAAAGGAGACCGAATCCAGATCCTTTACTTTCAACCAAGTGTTTTCATTTGGGAAAGTAAAATAAAAAGCAGCAATGTAAATTAGTAGTTAGCGTCTCAGAACTTTTAGCTAGATCACTTTTTTACCAAGTTTTTTAAGCAAGTTGTATTCAGAAAAACCCATAATCCTTTTAAGCCAAAATACTGTTGTTCATAATCATGCTTTGTTATTGCCCAAAAATTAAGAAAGAAATGTTTATTATGTTACTGTTAATATTTCTAAGATCTTATTTTTTCTTTTTCTCTAGGAACAAACAAAAAATGCCCAGTTCATAATAATTTCTCTTCGAAATAATATGTTTGAGATTTCAGATAGACTTATAGGAATTTACAAGACATACAATATAACAAAAAGTGTGGCAGTAAACCCAAAGGAAATTGCATCAAAAGAACTTTAAGTTTGTTCTTAAAGGATTCTTAAAATTGAATATTGTGTATGTATAGCTGGTTTTTTACTTGTACAGAATTATAATTTGTAAATAAAATATTCCCAAATTGAATTACACAACTGGTTTCTATTTTATGCTGTTAGTTGACATTTAAGAAGTTTAATGTTTTGGGGCGGGAGTAGATAGCATAATGGTTATGTAAACAAACTGCTATGCCTGAGGCTCTGAAGTCCCAGGTTCAATCCCCTGCACCACCATAAGCCAGAGCTGACTAGTGCTCTGGTTAAAAAAAAAAAATGTTTTAATATTTTCTATACCTGCTACTAGGGGCTTATAAGAAACAACAAATTTACAACCATCTGGGGAGGAGGGAAATAGATGCCTGGTAGGCCACATGACTTGCCATTAACCCCAAGTTGCTACCAGCCTAATTTAAAGTGAAATCTGGGAACCAGGAGAATAGCTTACAGCATAGGGTGTGTGCCTTGCTGTGCCACATTGAGAAAAGGATACAGGGACTGCACTGTCCTATGAAATGAGAAAAGGAAAGAGGATTCACTTGCAAAAAAACCTGCATATTTGGGGTTATAGCACTGCGATACCACGCACTCGATCACGTGTGCACACTCTCACTATAAATGGAAGCCTAAGGTGGAGTGCTATTTGCATATCATGTTGGTTTTGTTCCACCCCAAGGTTTTTCACTGGAGTTTGACACTTTCATGACTCCATCACTATCAGCAGACTTTTTTAAAAATTTTTTTACTATTGGATAAAGACAAATTGAGAGGAGAGGGAAAGATGGACACCTGCAGCTCTAGCACTCATGAAGTTTCCCCCTATAGGTGAGGACCAGGGGGTTCTGAACTCAGGTCTTTGCGCACTGTAATGTGTGCACTTAACCAGGTGGTGCTCTTGCGTGGCTCCTCGGGATACGCCTTCTCAAATTGAGGGTATGAGACAGGAGAGTACTACAACTACATGCTTTAGTTCATATGAAATTTCCCAGGTCCTCTCATGATAAAATGTGCTCTACAGCAAGGCCTCTCAGCCAGGGCTTGGGGTTTTAACACTATTGGTTCAAGAATGGTATGCTATTGAAAATAAGTGGGGACCCTTTTTAATTTTCTGAAAAAACTGATATTCAGTCTCTGCCTTCTAAATAATGATTCTGAATAATATTGGATTAATGAGTCCATCATTCAGTGAACCATTATTTAGGAATTAAGAATTCAACAAAACTTTGTGTCCTAACCTATTTGAAATGTAAATATGTTAGCATGGGTTTAAATAAACCAGTACCTGAAATAAATGTGGTCATTTGTCTTTAATCAAAATGATTACATAACAACCAAGTACTCTTTTTCATTGGTGAGAAAAGTGATTATGTAAGAACTCTTGCTATGTGGTCCGGGAGGTGGCGCAGTGATAGCGCTTTGGACTCTCAAGCATGAGGTTCTGAGTTCGATCCCGGGCAGCACATGTGCCAGAGTGATGTCTGGTTCTTTCTCTCTCCACGTATCTTTCTCATTAATAAACAAAATCTTTAAAAAAAAAAAAAAAAAACTTTTGCTATATTGTAATAACCTGTATTAGAGCTTCATATGCAAGAAAACAAAGTTATCACTCCTGAGTTTGAGTACATTATGCAGTTAAATACAAATATCAAAGATTACTATTTTAATATTCCCTTTTGTTGCCCTTGTTTTATTGTAATTATTGCTGTCATTGTTAGGACCGAGAGAGGGGGAGATATAGACACCTGCAGACCTGCTTCACCGCCTGTGAAGCGACTCCCCCCGCAGGTGGGGAGCTGGGGCTGCAACCGGGATCCTGAAGCCATCCTTGTGTTTTGTGCCACATGCGCTTAACCCCCTGCACTACCGCCCAACTCCCAAAGTTTATTTTCCCTATTGTTACAGGACAGAGAAATGGAGAGAGGTGGGGAGAGAAAGACAGCTGCACACTGCCTGTGAAGCGACTCCCCTGTAGGTTGGGAGCTGGAGGCTCAAACCTGGATCCTGATGCTGGTCCTCGAGCTTTGCACCATGTGCGCTTAACCCACTGCGCTATTGCCCGACTCCCTAAGTTTACTATTATACATACTTTATACATAAAACTTATTTTAGGCACAAGGACTGGTGTAAGGATCCTGGTTCAAGCCCCTGGCTCCCTACCTGCAGGGGAGTCACTTCACAAGCTGTGAAGCAGGTCTGCAGGTGTCTCTCCCCATCTTCCCCTCCTCTCTCCATTTCTGTCATATCCAACAACAATAATAACTACAATAAAACAAGGGCAACAAAAGGGAATAAATACTAAAAGAAAAAAACATTTCAGAATTGTGCTTTAAGTAAACCCTGGTTAAAAAAAAAAAATCTAGAGAACAAAAGCATGTCTAATGATTATTTGTGTGGCCAGGGAGGTGATACAGTGGCCAGAGACGAATTTAAAAACATGAGGTCCAGGGAGTCAGGCGGGTTAAGCGCACGTGGCGCAAAGTTTTAATGGACCCGCTTAAGGATCGCTGTTCCAGCCCCCGGCTCCCCACCTGTAGGGGAGTCACTTCACAGACCATGAAGCAGGTCTGCAGGTGTCTGTCTCTCCCCCTCTGTCTGCCCCTCCTCTCTCCATTTCTCTCTGTCCTATCCAACAACGATGACATCAGTAACTACAACAATAAGGCAACAAAAGGAAATAAAAATTTAAAAGCCATGAGGTCCCAAGTTTGATCCATGGCATCACCTATGCCAGTCATGCTCTGGTTCACTCTATCTTGTGTTATTTAAAACCAGTTCTTGTGGCCTAGGAAGTAGCACAGTGAATCAAATATTGAATCATCAAGCATGAGGTCCTGCATTTGACCCTTAGTAGCACATGTGCCATAGTGTTCTGGTTTTATTAATGAGAAAGATAGACATTACTCTGGTACATGTGCTGTTGGGAATTGAACTCGGGACTTGATGCTTGAAAGTCCAGTGCTTTATCCACTACACCTCCCGGGCCACCTGTTTCTCTTTCCTGCTTTTTCTCATTATTTAAAATATTTTTACTTGCATATTTGTAATCATGCATTCTATATGAAAGTCATCAAATAGCTTTGTCCAGACTGACGAGTTTTGTTTTAAATGTTTCATTTTATTTAATGAAGATAGACACTGAGGGAATGTGGGGAGGGAGAAACACCTACTACACTTTCACCACTTAAGAAGCTTCCCCCTCGCAGCTGGCAATCAGGGCTTGGATCCTTGCACATTGTAAAGCTGGCTCAACCTGCTCATTCAGCCTGGTGTGCCACTGCCTGGCCTCAAGTTATATTATGAAGCCTAAAATGTTAACTTGTATATGTTCCAGTTTTTAGTTACTAAACATTCTTATAAGCTCTAGTAACCTTTTAAAGGTAGAATAACCACATGAATGCTGTGAAGAATGTTACATAGACTAGCTACTTGACCTTGGGCAAATTTCTCATTACCCAAAAAAAGGGAAGGTTAGGGGCTGGGTGGTGGTACATCTGGTTGAGCGCCCATGTACAATGCAGAATGATCCAGGTTCAAGTCCCCAGTCTCCACCTGTAGATAAAAAGCTTCACAGGGGGAGTCGGGCTGTAGCGCAGTGGGTTAAGCGCAGGTGGCGCAAAGCACAAGGACTGGAATAAGGATCCCAGTTCGAGCCCCCGGCTCCCCACCTGCAGGAGAGTCGCTTCACAGGCGGTGAAGCAGGTCTGCAGGTGTCTATCTTTCTCTCCTCCTGTCTTCCCCTCCTCTCTCCATTTCTCTCTGTCCTATCCAACAACAACAACAACAATAATAACTACAACAATAAAAACAAGGGCAACAAAAGAGAATAAATAAAAATAAAAAAGCAAAAAAAAAGCTTCACAGGTGGTGAATGAGTGCTGCAGGTGTCTCTATCTCACCCTTCCATCTCCATTTCCCTCTTGTCTATCCAATACATAATTTTAAGTGGGTATTGATACCTGATTTAGAAACAGGACACAATGGTTAACACACATTGTATAGCATGTAGGAAGTTGGGACGGATAGTTTTAGGAAATAAACTCAGATGTGTTCTAAAGTTAACTATTGTGTGTTTAAATTCCTATCTCAATATCTGAATATGTATTTACCCACTACACCCTTTTTTCTTTGTTCACACAGAAGTTAAATGTGCTAGGTATACTCTCGGTTCTTAAATTGGCTTAATACAGCTATCTTAGTGTTCAAACTTACTCTTAGCAAGTAAGACTTCAGGAGTATTTTAGAAACCAATACTGTAAACATAGCCAAATGAATTTATAACATATATGGTACCAGGAACGTTCTCTTAATCACCTGACAATTTTTAATTTTTTTCTATTATCTCTATTAGAAACAGCCAGGTGGTCCAGGAGGTGGTGCTTTGGACTCTCAAGCATGAGGTCCCGAGTTTGATCCCCAGCAGCACATACGCCAGTGATGTCTGGTTCTTTCTCTTTCCTCCTTTTTCATAATTAAATAATAAAAAAAAAAAGAGGGTCGGGCGGTGGCACAGTGGGTTAAGCGCACGTGGCGCAAAGCGCAGGGACCGGAGTAAGGATCCCGGTTCGAGCCCCCAGCTCCCCACCTGCAGGGGAGTCGCTTCACGGGCGGTGAAGCAGGTCTGCAGGTGTCTATCTTTCTCTCCCCCTCTCTGTCTTCCCCTCCTCTCTCCATTTCTCTCTGTCCTATTCAACAGCAAAGCAACTCAACAATGGCAATAATAACCACAACGAGGCTGCAACAACTAGGGCAACAAAAGGGGAAAAATGGCCTCCAGGAGCTGTGGATTCATGTGCAGGCACCGAGCCCAGCAATAACCCTGGAGGAAAAAAAAAAAAAAAAGAAACAGCCAGAAATTTAGGGAGAGATAGAGAGGAAGAGAGCTAGACAACTGCAACAGTGTTTCACCACTTGCAAAGCTTTCCCCTGCAGGTGGGGACTGGGGGCTCAATCCCAGGTCCTTAAGTATTATAACATGTGCTCAACCAGGTGTGCCACTATCCAGCCCACCCACCTGAAAACTTTGAACTAGTTTAGGTTCTGAAAGCAACAGCTCATTTGGGGTTTTTGTATATGTAGATTATGACACCACCCTGGAATAGGCCATTCCCAGGAATGAACCTAGGGTCCTATGCATGCAATTCTATTACTGAGTCACTTCCCTGGCTATTCATCAGGGACTTTGGTCCCCAACCCCTTTGGGTTTATTGGTTTTATTTTAGATGGAGACAACAAGGCAATTAGAGTGAAAAACCACAGCACTGCAACTTCTTCCAGTGTAGGGGCCAGGCTCAAATCCAGGTTGCCATATATGGCAAACCAGCACACCAAGTGAGCTATTTCATGTCCTTTATTTAGGATTTAAAAAAGCAAATTAGATGGGCTGGGAGATAGAAAAGTTATGCAAAAATACTTCCATACCTGAGACACCAAAGGCCCAGGTTCAATCAATCCCCAGCAGCATCATAAAACAGAACTTTATGGGGGTGGGGGGTGGGGGGTGATGGATGATCTTGTACATAGACACAGAACCAGTAAGTCAGGCGGTAGCGCAGTGGGTTAAGCGCAGGTGGCACAAATCGCAAGGACTGGCATAAGGATCCTGGTTTGAGACCCTGGCTCCCCACCTGTAAGGAAGTCGCTTCACAAGTGGTGAAACAGGTCTGCAGGTGTCTAATAAAAAACAATTAAAAAAAACATAGAGACGGAACAAAAGATCTGACCACAAGTATCACAATTTCAGCTATTGGTAACAGTGAAGCTAAATCAGAAAAATTTTACTTGCTAGGTAGACTTTGAAGCAAAGTTTAACAAAACAGCATTAGATTATTGGCACTTCAGCAATGTCATATGGGAATGTTTGGAAATTTCCACTCTAATAACATTTTAGCTGTGATCCAAGAACTGATTGTATTTGACTTTAGCTTTGTCAGTCTAATTCTATAAAATAAATTCATACAAACCAAAGAAGCTGACAAGTATTAGAAAATATCAATGTTCCCTGAAATACTGTAACTCTCAAAAGCATTATCTTTATTAGGAATGAATATTGATAAATATTTTAGGACTCATATATCTCTAGATACATGAAAGTTCCAATCAGGTGTGTCCGATCAAAGACTTCTTACATGTGAAGAACATTTATTATTTACATTCAAGTTTTTCACAGATTTTTTTTTTAAATTTTTTTATTTAAGAAAGGATTAATTAACAAAACCATAGGGTAGGAGGGGTACAACTCCACACAATTCCCACCGCCCAATCTCCATATCCCACCCCCTTCCCTGATAGCTTTCCTATTCTCTATCCCTCTGGGAGCATGGAGATTTTTTTTTATATCAACAATGACTAATTTTACTTTGATTTTTTTTTTAAAAGAATTTATTTATTCATGAGAAAGATAGGTGGAGAGACAGAAAAAAACAGACATTACTCTGGCACATGTGCTGCTGGGGAACGAACTCAGGGCCCCATGGTTGAGAATCCAAAATGCTTTATCCACTGCGCCACCTCCCAGACCACTTTACTTTGATTTTTAAAAACTTTTACCTGGATGGGAACCAGGGGAGGGGGGAAAAAAAAAAAAAAAATTTTACCCGTACTTGGCCACTCAAAAATTTCAAGATACATCAAAATAAAGGATATGCATTTTCAGAATTTTGCCACCTAATCTAAAAGGTAACGTATATATAAAGAGCTGCAAGCCAAATACTGCAGTATAAAATAATAGTAAAAGATTGGTACAAGATTGTTTAAAAAATGTCACAGCAACACTGAGTCAATCCCACACCAATAAAAAAATGAGTTATTTTAATACTCACAATTCCTAGATTTCTAGTTTTTCAGATTGAAAACTAGACCTTCTGACTCATTTCTGCTTGACATATTTCTACCCAACAGAAGCATAAAAGGCTTACCATGTATTTGTTGCAACTCTAGTAAAATTTAGTTTGCTATTTTATTTACCTACAATACTAGCCCTATTTCTCCAATAACAGTGGTTAGTCTTTGGTGTACAGAATAAACCTATTCAGATGTGAAACTTCAACGATAAATGGCTTTCCACAGGGACTCCTTCAGTAAATGTAAAGTGTGGCATAGTGTATTCCTTAAATCATGCAGAATATTAGATAAACTTTGGTAAACAGATATAGACACTTCAGAAAAACATATTGAAGTGATTTCATTTAGAAAGGTTATTATGTGTTGGTTAAAAAAGAGAATCAGCATCAGAATCACTGAAATCAGGGTAACTATAACAACATTTAGAATCTTAAAAAATTCAACTTCATTTTCATCCTTATCAACACATGAACATGGCATCCTTTGTGAAGAAATTCTCATTTCTGGAATGAAAAGTTTCTCAACCTGTCCAATTTCTGTTTTATTCCAGTCTTCTTTCAATACTTGGCTTACTCGAGGATAAATCTGAACAGGTTGGACTTCAGGAAGTGGTCTTTGTTTCAAAATTTGCACACGCTGGCGGACTTCGTCAACTTTTTCAAGAAATTTAAGTGGAGACTCTTCTTGTAAAGACGTTGTCAGTGTCATTAATTCAAGTTGTTGCTCTCTTATTTCTCTCACTCTTTCAATTTGTGGAGTATATTCTTGACTAATCAGATTGCCAACATCAGAGAGAGCAGTTAGGAAAAAATGTTTTTTCTTCTCTAATATGTCAGTAAGCTCCTTAAAATATTGTAGAACAACTTCCTTATCACCTTGGAGCATCTTCTCTGAGTGAGATTTTTGATCTTCTAGCTTTTCAATGACATGAGTGAGATCTGTCCAGTATGTGTCCGTTAACTGTTCAATCAATTTTTGGGGCGTGTCCTTTTCTTTTAGATAGGCACTCTGAAGATCATCAATAGGATGGCCATGATGTTGACCTATGGTTAGGCATTGACCGCAGACCAATTTTTTATCCAGTAGACAATAGACATTTAATGGTTGCTGGTAATGTTCAGGGCAAGTGACAATATCTGGATGATCTTCTCGCTGGTACTTTTCAATAATAGCCCTTAATGCAAAATTAACAGGTAAAGATTCAATACCAGTTGGGGCAATTTCAATAATACTTCTGCAATTAGGGCATTTGAGTGGGATTCGTAAAGGCCTCCAGATATAAAAGTTACCAGATGCCTGAAGTACATTTTCTAAACAATTTCTACAAAATGTGTGAGAGCATGGTAGTACACGAGGATCTTCAAAAATACTGTAGCAAATCGGACATGTTAACTCATCTTCAAAATTGTGCATTTCCTGTCAAAAGAAAAAAAAAGTATTTTAAATCTTACACATAACAAAGACATGCACATTCTGTAATTTTAAGTGTGAACTTCCAAAATGTGTATGAGACTGTCATTCAAAGAAAATAAGATATTTACTAAGATTTTTTTAAATGTAGCTTTCTTAGTAGGGTGGTTCTTAGTATGGAACACTGAATAAGTAGGCATCTTTAAGAGCCAATTATTCTGGGACAAAAATAATGCTAACAAAACAACTCTAGCTAATTTGTAATAAAATACTTCAAATTAATGTTTCTATGTATGTAATGGAAACTAAAATTCAAAGTGTTCTACTGAATTATATTTAGTGATTCTAACTACTTTGTGCAATTTTACACTCTAAGAAGATTTTCTTCTTTTTTTTCTTTCTTTTTTTTGTTTAACCAGAGCATTGCTCAGCCCTGCCTTGTGATTCGGGGGATTGAATGTGGGACCTTAGACACTCAGGGATGAAAGTCTTTGCATAACCATTATGCTATCTACTCCTACCCTTAAGACTTTTTTTTTTTTTTTAATGAGAGCACTGCTCAGCTCTGACTTATGGTGGCCAGGGATTGAACCTGGGACCTCTAAGCATAACCATTGTTATCTCCCAGTCCTATTATAAGATTCTAAAATTAAAACTATATACACTACACGTAATGAGTAGGCAAGACTATTAAGTAACAAGTTAAGCTCAGCAAAATTAAATTCCTCAAAAGACTTCAGATGTTCCCAGTAAACTTAAGTTTTAAACTGAAGTCTTTTGAAGAACAATATATATATATATTATATTATAATATATAATATATATGTATATATACACATATATATGTATATATATATTATTATTTCTTATTTATTTTTCTTCCAGGGTTATCACTGGGGCTCAGACAAATCCACTGCTCCTGAAGGCCATTTTTTCCCTTTTTGTTGCCCTTGTTGTCTATCACTGTTACTGCTGTTGTTGTTGTATAGGATAGGACAAAGAGAAATGAAGAGAGACAGGGAAGACAAAGGGGGAGAGAAAGAATGAACCTAGGACCTTAGAGTTTCATGCCTGAGACTCTGAGATCCTAGATTCATTCCTGAGCACCACCATATACTGTACTCTGGTCTTACTTTCTCTCTTTCATTAAAAATAAGTAAATAAAATACTTTAAAAATATAAATTATGGGGGATCATGTGGTAGCGCAGTGGGTTAAGCGCACCTGTAGTGGGGTCCCTTCATGAGTGGTGAATCAGGTCTGTAGGAGTCTTTCTCTCCGCCTCTCTGTCTTCCCCTCCTCTCTCCATTTCTCTCTGTCCTATCCAGTAACGACATCAGTAACAACAACAATAAAACATAGGGTAACAAAAGGGAATAAATATTTTAAATTATTATTATAAAATTTAATAATTTTAATAAAAATATTAATTTCCATTAATACTCATTTAGTTGGTAATTTATTTACCACACTATTAGTCAGTTTTCCTTCATAAAAGAAATGTAGCAGGAATTCAGGTACTCCAGCATCAAAAACAAGACAAATTTGTACCCCATCACCTCTTGCAGTCTTTCTTGTATACTCCATACAATTTACAAGTCACAGTTCAGCCTTAAAAAGGGGGGGCAGGGGGGGGCACACCTGGTTGAGGACACATGCTACAAAACGAAAGGACTCAGGTCCTAGCCCCTGGTCCCCACCTGCAGGGGGAAAGCTTCACAAGTGATGAAGCAGTGCTACAGGTGTCTCTCTCTCTCTCTCTCTCTCTCCCTCTTAATCTCCCCTTCCCTCTCAATTTTTGGCTGTATCTATCTAATAAAGATAATAAAAATTCTGAAAAAAAAAAAAATCTGAGGAGACAGCACAATGCTTATGCAAAAGAATTTCTTTCATGCCTGAGGCTCCAAGGTCCCAGGTTCAATCCCCAGTACCACCAAAAGCCAGAGAGCTGAACAGTGCTCTGGTCTTTCTCTATGTATCTTTCTCTTTGTATCTCTATCTCATTAAAATAAATTAAATTGAAAAAATTAATTAAATTGAAAAAAATGTGACATCACTATGTAAGAAATCTTAAAATGGAAAACTATTTTATTTTTGCCACCAGGGTTACTGCTGTGGCTTCATGTTTGCAAAGTGACTCAGGACTCCCAGAGGTCCTTTTTTTTCCTGATAGAGACAGAAGTCATCGAGGAGGAGCAGAGAAAATAAAACAGAGAGAGATGCGCCTAGAGATACCAATAGTATTGCTCAGTATTGCTTCATCACTCCTGAAGCTTCCTTTCTGCAGATGAGAAGTGGGGGCTTGAACCCAGGTCTTCACACATAGTAATGTGTGCACTCTACCAAGTATACCACCACTTGGTCTTTTAAAACTGATTTTGAGGGCGTACCTGGTTAAGCACACATATTACAGTGTGCAAGGGCCCGGGTTCAAGCCCCTGGCCCCCACCTGCAGGGGGAAAGCTTCATGAATGGTGAATTAAGAGCTGCAGGTTTCTCTCTATCTCCTTCCCCCCAATTTCTCTGTCTCAATCCAATAATTAATAATTAAAAAAGAAAAAGTTAAAAGTTAAAAAAAAAAAAAGCTGATCTTAAGGAAGCCAGGAAATAGCTCACCTAGTTAGTATTGCCCACTTTACCATGTACAAGGCTCTGGTTTTAAACACTGGCATTAAATGGGAGCACCATGGATGGTAGAATGGTACTGTGCTATGTCCCCCTCTCCCTTTTCTTCTTTGTTCCTAAATAAAAAAAAACTGGACCCGGAGGTCACTCCACATTGTTGCGACATGTGCAAGACCCTAAGTTCATTCCCTGGCACCACATTTAAAAAAAAAAAATTACATAACAAACTCATTCATGAGAAGTCAGAAAAAAAAGTCAGAACTAGTTAACTGAAACAAAACTGATTAAAAATAAGTTTCGGGAGTCGGGCAGTAGTAGCACAGCAGATTTAGCGCATGTGGCGCAAAGCGCAAGGACCGGCCCAAGGATCCCGCTTGGAGCCCCGGCTCCCCACCTGCAAGGGAGTCACTTCACAGGCGGTGAAGCAGGTCTGTATATGTCTATCTTTCTCTCCTTCTCTGTCTTCCCCTCCTCTCTCCATTTCTCTCTGTCCTATCCAACAACGACGACATCAATAACAATAACAACAACAAAAAACAACAAAGGCAACAACTCCCCATCTCCAGGGGAGTCACTTCACTTCACAGGCAGTGAGGCAGGTCTGCAGCTGTCTTTCTCTCTCTCTGTCTTCCCCTCCTCTCTCCATTTCTCTCTGTCCTATCCAACAACGACAACATCAACAATGGCAATAATAATAACCACAACAAGGCTACAACAACAAGGGCAACAAAAGGGGGAAAAAATGGCCCCCAGGAGCGGTGGATTCATGGTACAGGCACCGAGCCCAGCAATAACCCTGGAGGAAAAAATAAAATAAAATAAATTTTTAAAAAATTTAAAAATTCCCTACCTATAGGGAGTCACAAGAGGTGAAGCAGGTCTGCAGGTGTCTGTCTTTCTCTCCCTTTGTCTTCCCCTCCTCTCACCATTTCTCTCTGTCCTATCCAATGATGACATCAATAGTAATAATAACTACAACAATAAAACAAGGGCAACAAAAGGGAATAAATATTTTTTAAAAGAAAAAAATGTAAAAAAAAGTTAGCAGAAAACTGTCAGTAGAAAAATATGTATAATCACACTAGATGTGTAAAAATATATGTAAATCAATAAGCAGTCCACAAAGACAAAAAGTGAAATGGTGGTTACTAGAGGGAGTAGGAACTAGATAATTACTAATTAGTGGGTATAATTTCAGTTTGTGAAAACGTTCTGGAGATAGATGGTTATGATGGCTGCATAAGGTGAATGAACTTAATACTATTTAACCACTTAAAAGTAGTTAAAATGGGGCCAGGCAGTGACGCGTAAGGACCCAGGTGTAAGCCCCTGGTCCCCACCTGTAGGGGGGAAGCTTCATGAGCAGTGAAGTAGGGCTGCAGGTGTCTCTCCCCTCTCTATCTCTCCCCTTGATTTTTCTGTCTCTAACCAATAAATAAATTAACAAAAATTAAAAAAAATAAAGTAGTTAAAATGGTTAATTTTGTTATATTTGAACACACAAAAAAAAAACTCTAAAAATCTAAGTATTTTGCCTATTATTGAGCCTATCCTCTGCCAAATTAATTTGATGTAGTTGACAGAAATTGAGAGCAGAGGAGAACATATAGAGGTAGAGAGAAAGAGACACACCTGCAACCTTGTTTCACCACTCATGAAGCTTCTCCTTTACAGGTGGGGACCAGGGGTTAAAACTTAAGCACGGCGACATGTGCTGACTCAGGCAGGTGCACCACTGCCCAGTCTCCTGACAAATTATTTTGAAAATCAAACTGTATTCTGAACTTTTTTGAGCAAAGTCCAAGGGTGGGAGTGTGATATAATGGCTAGAGTACTGAACAATCAAGCATGAGGTCCCAAGTTTGATCACCAGCCAGACTGATGCTCTGGTTCTTTCTTCCTTTCTCTCTCTCTTTCTCTCTCTCATTAAAAATGTCTTTATTGAAAAAGTAAATAAATCTCTATTAAAAAAGTGCAAAGATATAATAGTAATCAGTATTAAATGTTATTTTTCTCTTATCAGTCCTAAAAGTCCAAGTAAAAATTGGTAACTCAAAAAGATAGTCTCCTAAAAATATGAATATTAAAGAAATGTGAGTATTAAAAATATTTTCTCTTCAGAAATAAACCTGAGGCTAACACATGTACTTATAAGTTACCTTACAATTTTCTTTTAAGTGTCAAACATAATTCCATTTTCCTAAGCATTTTCAACAGTCTTTCTCCCTCTGCTGACTTCCTATGTCTCTCTAGTACATTACAATCAGCGGATGATGGAGAATTAAGTAGTATCAAAAATACCAGTATCATATGAACCTGTGTAAACTTTTTTTTTAAGTCTTAACTCACTGATGTCTTTCATCTCTATACATGAATGGTTATAAAACACCCATTACTTTTTACAACCTCTGTCGAGAAATTATGTTTACCACTTTATAGAGATAGATGACTTGCTCTAAAACATCACAGTGTGAATCAGCTCTAAGTCTGGGGAAATTCAAGAGGCAACACCCAGATTGGGCTCTCATTCCTTCAAGCTTTTAACTGACAAAACAGCACATTTCATACAATTCAGATTTAACTTTAAAAGTCCCACAAGTGAGACATCTATATATATATATAAGGCAAGGTTTAAGAAATACTTTCATATATATAAAAATAATGAAGGATAACCTTAATTTTCAGTGTAAAAAAAAAAAAAAAAAAGGATGGTCACATCTGATTTTAACTCTACCCATTTTCCTGGATTTTGACACCAACCTCCTCAAACTAAAAATGTAACTATTTATGTACTTTAGGAACTGACAAGTTAGTTTTCATTTGATGAAAAATACACCAAATGTAAAGCAATATTAATGCCAAAATTACCTGAAATATAAAAACTACACCTTGTGGTCCGGGAGGTGGTGCAGTGCATAAAGCATTGGACTCTCAAGCATGAGGTCCTGACCATTTCAATCCCCAGCAGCACATGTACCAGAGTGAAGTCTGGTTCTTTCTCTCTCCTACCTTTCTCATGAATAAATAAATAATTCTTAAAAAAAAAAATCTTACCAGAACAGTTAAGTTATGGTACCTTATTTAAAACATAACCACTTAGTCCTTGAGGAATGCAGTTCAATGTGTAAACAAATGAGTACTGTAAGATGTCCAAGTAGGGGCCGGGTGGTGGCGCACCTGGTTGAGTGACATATTACAGTGCGAAAGGACCTGGGTTTGAGCCCCTTGCCAGACCTGCAGGGGGAAAGCTTTGCGAGTGGTGAAGCAGGGCTGCAGGTGTCTATCTCCTCCTCCCCTCTCAATTCCTGGCTGTTTCTATCCAATAAACAAGGGTTAAAAAAAAAAAAAAAAGGAGTGATGGTATCTTGTCTTATAAAAGAAAAAAAAAAAGATCTCCAAGTAATTTAAGTAACAAAAACATTTTGCAGATCTGTACACATAAAATAATACCCCATAGAGAGGGGGAGAAGAAAAAGACAGTTACAAGATACATACATACTTGTAAAACTTCTGGAAGGGCACAAAAAAAAGTTAAGTGAATAACTTTAGGGGACAGGTCAGATGAAGACGTTGCTAACTGCCCACTTTATGCTCCTATGTGCTTTGAATTTTATAAGCCACCAACATATATCTTTTTTCCAAAAGATTTTTTTTTTAATCATCTTGTGTGGTCCAAGAGGTGGCTCAGTGGGAAAAGCACTGGACTCTCAAACATAAGCTCCTGAGGTCAGTCCCCAGCAGCATATGTACCAGAATGATGTCTAGTTCTTTCTTTCTCTCTCTCTCTCTCTCTCTCTCATAAATAAATAAATAGGGAGGGATCAAACCTGGGATTTTGGAGCTTCAGGCATGAGAGTCTCTTTGCAGAACCATTTATGTTATGGCTTTCATCCCCTAATTTCCTTATTAACCTAATAAGCCAGTCAATAGGTTAAAAAAATAAAATTGCATAATGGCTATGCAAACAGACTTTCATTCCTGAGGCTCCAAAGTCCTAGGTTCAATCCTCCGCACCATCATAAGCCACAGCTGAACAGTGCTGTGGTTTAAAAAAATAAAATAAAATAAATCAATTTTTTTTTCACCTTGCAATTCACATCATACACTCAATGAAAAAGTGTATCTACAGCAAATTTCTTTGCTATTCAGTGAATTTCCTAATGCTCACCTGTTTTGTTGCTCTTCTGATTCAAGCACAGAATATTCTTTATCTTCTCCAACTTTTCCAGACGCTTTTATTCTTCTTCTAAAATCAAACACAACGGTTTACTGAACTTGTTAGAATTACAATCTCAAAAACATGTGAAAGACATCACAGGCACGCTGATCTGTTTTTGATGTTTACCTTCCCTGAGCAGTGGCAAGTATCAACAGTATGGGCCGGAGCAGCCAAGGGGAGCAGCTGATTGCACGCTGACAATCCCCAAGTGGCCTGTGACCAAGCACATCGTCACAAAGGGCCCTGTGCAGCGCGTCGGGCCGGGCATCTTATGAGCTGCCCGACACTAACCAGCAGCGCTGATGACCGCACAAACGCGGTCGTGGCGGCTGAGGTTTAACTGCAGGACGAACAGCAGTCGCGGGAACGACAGTTTCTGCCACCTGCAGAATGAAGTCTGGACTTGGGGTTATGGCCTCTCCGTGCCGTCACCGACCGCCCGGGCACGGCGCTGCCTCTCAGTACTGAACTTTTCTGTCTGTGAAATGGGTGTAACCTTACACGTGAGAGGCCCTCACACGGCTCAATCGGAGTCTCCTGCTGCACTTCCACTTCTAGAGGATCCAAGACTAAGCCCTAGAGAAGGCGAGTCTGCAGCCGGGGACCTCTGTCCACCCTCACCCCCCACTTCTCCCCGCCCCCGCTACACCCCGCCTCCTCGCCCTCAAGCCCGATTCTCACCCCGCGCCCACGCTCCCCATCTAGCCCCAAACACACCAGCCTGTGCTCTCTGTAAAGCAGAGGGGCTCCCAGTCACCTTCCAGGTCCCAGGAAGTGTCCCTCACACTTAACTCCGGGAAGGAGTGGGTTCGCCACCCAAGACACTCCTGGACACGCCCCTCCCCGCCCCGCCTCCGCCGCGGGCTCCGCAAGGGCCCCTCCATGGGGCGGGGCCTCACCGCGCAGGCGCAGTCTCAGGCGACATTCAACTGAGCGCCCCGGACCAATGGGCGCGAACGCGGGTCGGACGTTCGAAATTGAACCGCGCGGGCCTGGAGGGCGTGGTCTCTGGAGCGGGCGCAGGCCTGGGGGCGTGGCCTAGCGGTGGCGGATGTCTGCGCCCTGGAAGTCGCAGTAGTTTTGGTGCTGCCAAGGTCGGGCCTGGCCCGGGGTTCTGCCAGAGAGTGGCACCTGGGCCCAGGCGAGGCAGGCATGGTGGCAGTCAGCAGTTCCTAAACGGGGCTTCATGGGACGATTCCTACACCAATAGTTGCGAGTGAGTCTGGATTCCAGACTTTGAGGTGTGGCGTCTACCTGGCTCTCCTCCCTGATGGCGTTTGGTGCTGGATCCTCCGTCTGGTTCTTGAGGAATTTTTTTTCTGGAGTCCCTGGTGTGCAAGGGAAACCCACTCCATGCGTCGGAGGCCCCAGGATTCACTCAAGACCACCTTCTGCTTAGAGAATTCCTGATGCCAATTCCGTTTCACCACCAAGTTCTTATTACACCTCCTGAGCCTGCGAAAATCAGAAAATGTCCCCCACCTGCAGGGGGGTGGCTTCACAAGCGATGAAGCAGGTCTGTAGGTGTCTTATCTTTCTCTCCCACTCTGTCTTCCCCTCCTCTCTCCATTTCTCTCTGTCCTATCCAACAGTTGACAACAATAACAACAACAATGATAAACAACAAGGGTAACAAAAGAGAAAAATAGCCTCCAGAAGCGTAGTGCAGGCACCGAGCCCCAGCAATAACCCTGGAAATGAAAAAACAAAAATTTTAGTCATAAAATGTACAGTTTATTAGTCCTTTTCCCCTGTCTTAACCTTTACCCAGATTATGCCCAACCAGTACTGTCTTACCGCAGCTTCCATTTTTAAATACGCCTGGACATCGCATCACGGTTGTACTAAAGAAAACTGTGAACTTTGGCATGAAGCATATTGCCTATGCATCTCGGCGTCAGGTTCTCTTACAACAAACCACAGGAAAAAGTATCCAACAATATAAAGCAAATTAAGTTCAAATCGGTGAAGTCCTGCATCAATCACAGACGTCTTCAGCAAGTTAGCTGTCTAGATTACTTATTAAGTGTGGAATCCGGGATACCCAGAGGCATAACTGTTTTTATATACCTATGGGCATATATACACATGCATTTTTGTATAAAACATTATTGTTGACTAGACGAAGTAAGCAGAGGCAAGCCTGAAAACACAAAAAGGGCCAGCAGTATAGGTCACAAGGACAGTGCACTACTTTTTTTTTAAAAAAAATTTTTATTTATTTATTAATGAGATGGATAGGAGGAGATAGACGGAACCAGCAACCTCATGCTTGAGAGCCCAACATTATCCTCTGGGCCGCCTCCCGGACCACAGATAGTGCACTGCTTTGTCATGCTCCTCCCACCCCCCACCCCCTCAGGTTCTGGAGGCTTCTATCCCATTAAAGGAAGATTTGGACTTGTGATCTCTTTCATTCTCTGTCAGAAGGAAGAAAGGAAGGGAAAGAAAGAGAAAAGGAGTGAAAAAGTAAAGAAACAAAAAAATGCAAAAAAAAAGTTGAGTTTACTTGGGAATAACAAAAAAAATGACATTTTGAGATGAGGCAGGCTATTATTTATGGGCAGGAAAAGGACAGTTCAGCTAGGCTCTGTTAAATTAACACACACACACAGGGGACCTGATGAAGCACACCTGGTAGGCCCCAAGTTTCAACTCCACACCCCATGTAAGTACTACAACATCAGGAGAAATACCACTGGTGGAGTGTTGGTATGAAATCTTCATCCTCATCACCAAAAACAAATCCAGGGAGACCATTCTTGAAAATTCCCTGAGCAGAAGCCAAAGCCAGGCTTATTGTACAATTTCCACCTTAACTCTTTTCACAAGACCAACCTATGTTGTCTCTTGTTAATGTCTCTGGAAGGAGTTTGGTTTTTTGGTAAGTCTTGCATTTTGTACAGTAATAAAGTATACAAACAGGCTTGTAGCTTACAAGCAATAGGTCATACTGCATGGCCTCAGTGTATAGTAGTAGACTAGGTTTGTGTGAATACCCACACTATGGAGTATTCACACAGCAACCTAATCACCTAATAATGGGTCCCTGTCACTAAGCAAAAGTGACTATAGTGCTACAATGAACATGGGGGTGCATATAGTCCTTGCTTGGTTAGGATTTTCCTTTTCTCGAGCAATAGATCCAGAAGTGGAATTGTTGCTGCCTATGGCAGTTCTGTTTCTAGAGAAAATTCCTGACTGTCATCCACAGAGGTGGCACCAATTCCCATTTTCATCAGTGTCCTCCCCACTCCACATCCTCCACACTTATCTCTTATCTTTTTGATGACAGCTTTTCTCACAGGTGTGAGGTGATTTCTGACAGAGGCTGTGATCAGCATCTCCCTGATGATCTGTTTCTGTCTGTTGATAACTCCCTGTGTGCCCGATGCACTCTCCCCATCACAAGAGGGATGATAAGTGGTCCGGGAGGTGGCACAGTGGATAAAGCATCAGACTCTCAGGCATGAGGTCCTGAGTTCAATCCTCGGCAGCATATGTACCAGAGTGATGTCTGGCTCTTTCTCTCTCCTCCTATGTTTCTCATAAATAAATAAATAAAATCTTTAAAAAAAAAAAAGGGGGATGATAAAATGCAGGTCTCTGGAATGGAGAAGGAAGGAGAGGCCATAATCCTGCACCTCCCTCAGGAAACAGAACTGCTGGCTCTGACTTTCTCTGAGGGAGAGGAGTAGCTGTAGTTTCAAATGAAACTAGAAGCATAGCCGATGGAATTCATTTCTTCCCTCCTTTTCTCTCGGTTATCACTGGGGCTTCATCAACTAGTCTGACTTTTTCAGATAGAGAGAGAGATGGAGTGAGAAGGAAAGGCACCACAATACAAAAGCTTCCTTCTGTGCAGTGCGGCCAGGTTAGACAAAGCAGGTTCACAATCTGAGTGAGTGGAACTAATTTCTGAAATAAGATAATGTTTTGCACTTTAAGGAGATCCTGGGACTTTGTGTTGCCAAAGAGTGAACAGGAAAATTTAGCTTGCTGGTGTTTTTATCCAGCACCAGGGTTTTTCCCCATGGAGTATATTTTAAAGAAACTGAAATCAAGTTGCTATGTAGTTGATATGTTGTTCTTCAAGCTACCAGCCAGTTGCATTGCATTGTAAACAAAAGTCATAGTCTCCACCAATATCAATGAACAATTGGAGCTCTAGAACTCTTAAACAAAACAATGTTTGTGATAGTGGAACAATGTTGGCAGACAGGGGCCCATCGTGTGACATCTTCGGCCGGCTGCCACTGTCCACCCTCACTGCCTAGCCGCTCAGTCTCTCTTCCCATTGCCTTCTCTCAGGAGCAAAACCCAGAAAGCAGCTGAGCCTGAGTGAGAAGACTAAAGTCCAGGGATACTCTATTCTTCTTCTAGCGTTTGCCCTTCTTCCATAGCCAGTCAACAGCATCAGGTTGAGCCTGATGTAAAGTTTTGAGACCTCCTTTGAATCTGAAGAGGTGGCAGTCGTTGACTATGTGGGTCATTGTCTGTAGCCGCAGGGGCAGTTCGGGTCGTCTCTGGCTCCCCAGCGATGGAACATAGCGGCGCACCGGCCATGGCCTGTTCGATAGCGATTGAGGAGGGCCCAATCAGAACGTGCTAGGTCAAAGCCCGGTTGACGCTTGCAGGGATCTGTGATGAGGTGTTTGTTCTTTACCTCAGCTGACTGCCAACTCTGTTTCCAAGAGACTGGAACAGAGAAGTTCAGTGTAGGCATAGGGGACCAGATTGGGTGACGAGACGTCAAGCGTTGGACAGGGTGGGCGAAGATATCCACGTATATTGGCAGGTCCGGTCGAGTGTAGACGTGGGAAATGAACTTAGATGATGCCGCATCCTGATGAATATCTGGCGGGGCGATGTTGCTAAGAACTGGCAGCCATGGAACCGGGGTGGAACGGATGGTTCCAGAAATTATCCTCATGGAGGAATATAATTTGGACTCGACCAAGTGGACATGGGGGCTGCGGAACCATACTGGGGCACAGTATTCTGCAGTGGAATAGCATAATGCCAGAGATGATGATCGTAGCGTGGAAGCGCTCGCGCCCCATGAGGAGCTGGCCAGTCTTGCAATGATGTTATTCCTCGCGCCCACCTTTGCTGCAGTTTTTATGAGATGTTCGTGAAATGACAGAAAAGAAGTTTCTTAACTTTCAGTGGGGTTGTGTCCCAACATTCTGAGTTGAAAATATCATAAATAGGGGGGCAGGTAGTGGTGGTCCACCTGATTTAGCACACATGTTACCATGCACAAGGACCTGGGTTCAAGCCCCTGGTCCCCACCTGCAGGGGGAAAGCTTCAGAAGTGGTGAAGCAGTGCTGCAGGTGTCTTGATGTCTCTCTATCTCCCCTTCCTTCTCTATTTCTTTCTTCTTCTATCCAATAAATAAAATATTAAAATAAGAAAATATAAGTAGAATATGCATTTAAGGGGCCTAGTGGTGGTGCACCAGGTTAAGCACACATAGTATGAAGTGAAAGGATCCTCTAGCACCCCACCTGCAGGGAGGTTGCTTCACAAGTGGTGAAGCAGATCTTTAGGTATCTTTCTCTCTCCCTACCTTCCCCTCCCCTCTCAACTTCTTTATATCCTATCAAAAAAAAAAAAAAAAACACCATTTAATACATCTAACCTACTAAATATCACCAGCCTTAAGTATGTGCAAAATATGTACAGTATCCTACATTTGGACAATTATCGTGAATTTTGTCTCAAGAGTATTTGCCCTCCTCTTTTCAGCAGGAGACACAGATGGGTGTATTGTGGACATGATGGGATGTGCAAATACAACAATTAAAAAACTCTGAATACAGTACTCTGCAGAGTACTGTTTGCTTACCCTGGTGTTCATGTGACTAGAATAGTCTTCCTTATGCTTCAACACCACCTGTGTCCATCACACAACATCAGAAAGTAGAGATAAATGGAAATGACAAAGCCATGATTACTGCAGTATAATTATTTCACAGACATTGGTTGAGCATTATCATATACTGAGTCCTGAACTAGATACTAACAAATTTCCATTTCCAGCTAATTCTCATATTCTTGTTTTTTAAATTTTTACTTATAAAGTGAAAACATTGACAAGACCATAGGATAAAAGGGTACAATTCCCACCACTAGAACTCCATATCCCATCACCTCCCCTGATAGCTTTCCTATTCTCTAACCCTCTGGGAATATGGACCCAGGGTGGGAATTGTGTGGAGTTGTACCCATCACATCCTATGGTTTTTGTCAGTGTTTCCTTTTTATAAATAAAATTTTTTTAAAAAAATCCCCTTCCCCCGCCCCCAACCCATCCTTGGCTACTGGGGTTATCTATGCCTATACGACTCTACTGCTCCCAGTGGCTATTTCCTTGTAGAAGTTGAAAGACAGACTTAAGAGGGAGAGAGAGAGAGACAAAGAGAAGGGGAGACAGAAACACTTGCAGCACTGCTCCACCATTGATGAAACTTCCCCCTGCAGGGAAACTGAGGGGTGGAGGATGGGAGGTGTAAACCCAGGTCCATATGCATGGGGACATGTGTGCTCTACAGGATTTGTCACAGCTTGGCCCCTCAATTTTATAGATTTAATATTGGCTTAATTACAATATTAGAACATTTAAAGTTATATATGTAGTTTCATATCTATTTGTGTTTGATTCACCATACTTACCACCAAAACTTGTCACTCATTTTTTTTTTAAAGATTTGTTTATGAGAAAGAGAGGGGAGAGGAGAGGACTGGAGAAGCACTCTAGCATATATGATGCCAGGATTCAAATCTGGGATTTCATGCTTGAGAGACCAACACTTTATGTCCTGTGCTGCCTCCCAGACCATAATCCTGGGATTAAGCTCTAGTCTCATGTCCTGTCTCCCATCCTTCCTTCCTTCCTTCCTTCCTCCTTCCCTCCTTTCTTTTATTCCTTCCTTCTTTCCTTCGCATTGAGCATTTTGTTCAGCTCTGGTTTACAGTGGTGCTAGTGATTTAACCTGGGACCTCAGAATCTCTAGCATGGAAATCTTTTATTTGTGGGGGGGTGGGGGCATGGAAGTCTTTTGGATAAGCCTTGTGTTTTCTCCCCAGACTCATCTTTAATTTTTGTTATTTCTATGGTCGAGCCATAGGGTCTGTGTCCCCATCTATGAAAGCTTCATGAGTGATGAAACAGTGCTACAAGTCTCTTTATCTTTTTTTTAATTTTTTTAAAAATATTTTTATTATCTTTATTTGCTTTATTGGATAGAGACAGACAGAAATTGAGAGGGAGGGGGAGATAGAGAAGGGGAGAGAGAGAGAGAGACCTGCAGCACTGTTTCACCACTTGCAAAGCTTTCCCCATGCAGATGGAACAGGGGTCTCGTACCTAGATCCTTGTGCATTGTAACTGTGTTCAACCAGGTTCGCCACCATCTGGCCCCTAGTTTTTTGGGTTTTTTTTTAACCAGAGATCATTGCTCAGCTCAGGCTTATGGTCATGTGGGGGATTGTACCTGGGACTTTGGAGCCTCAGACATGAGAGTCTCTTTGCATAACCGTTATGCCATCTACACACACACACACACACACACACACACACAAGTCTCTCTCTCTCTCTCCCTACTTCCGTCTTCCCTCTCAATTTCTCTCTCTCTCTAGCCAAAATAAATTTATTTATTTATTTATGTTCTAAACAGAGACAGAGATAGCAAAACTGTGCTTAGCTCTGACATAATGGCCATGCACAGGCCATCTGCATATCTGAAGATTTTGTGCTCAAAAGTACTGAGTTGTGTCCCTAACCTGTGTCTTATCTTCTTACCCTGTCTGCAAGGTCCTGACTTGCTGTCACAGTTTCTCATTTTGAGAATCCTAGTTTCCGTCCTATGCCAACCCCTCTCTGTCCTTTCTGGCTGCAGCCCCCCACCAACCTGGACCTGCTCTCAGGGCCACATTCATTTCACTTTCCTTGCCTGTCTGCCCTGACATCTCTACCTGACTGATTTCTCTAAGAGAATTATTTTCGATGCAAGTAACAGAAAAACCTGCTTATAAGCAAAGCTAAGGAAACCAGGCTTTTTTTTTTTTTTTTTTTCCTCCTCCAGGGTTATTGCTGGGCTCGGTGCCTGCACCATGAATCCACCACTCCTGGAGGCCATTTTTCCCCCCCTTTTGTTGCCCTTGTTCTAGCTTCGTTGTGGTTATTATTATTGCCCTTGTTGACACAATTCGTTGTTGGATAGGACAGAGAGAAATGGAGAGAGGAGGGGAAGACAGAGAAGGGTAGAGAAAGATAGACACCTGCAGACCTGCTTCACCGCCTGTGAAGCGACTCCCCTGCAGGTGGGGAGCCAGGGGCTCGAACCGGGATCCTTACGCCGGTCCCTGCGCTTTGTGCCACATGCGCTTAACCCACTGCGCCACCGCCCGACCCCCGAAACCAGGCTTTTGTTTTTTCACAGAACAAGAAATCTGAAGCTGTGTGTGTCCAACACCTTGGTGACATCAGTGCTCAGGCCCTGCAGCTCTGAGTCTCTCCTACATGTAGCAGGCAGTGACCCTGCCCTAATGTGTTGTCTGCTGGTGTTCAGAGGACAAAAGGGAAAGGAGTGAACTGTGCCAGTCATAGTTATTTCTTTTATCAGGAATGCAAAGACTTTCCAGAAACTCTTCAGTACTCTTCATGCATGTCTTCTTAGCCAGAATTATTTCAAGGGGCTGGGGATAGGCCTGCTAAGGTTGATTTTTACATATTTTTAAAGATTAATTAATTAATTTTAATTTTTATTTGTTATTGGAGGAGACAGAGAGAAATTGAGAAGAGGAGGGGGAGTTAGAGTGGGAAAGAGGCAGAGAAAAACTTGCAGCTCTGCTTCACCACTTATGAAGATTTCCCCCTGCAGGTGGGGACAAGGGGCTTGAACCTGGGTCCTTTGCACATTGTAATGTGAGCACTTAACCAAGTGCACCACCACTTGGTCCCAAAGATTAGTTTATTTGTTTGTTAGTGAGAGAGGGAAACTGAGAGAGAACTAGTGCATCACTCTGACACATGGGATACCGGGGGTTCAGCTTGGGACATCAGGCTTGAGAATCCGAGGCTTCATCCTCTGCATCTCTCAGGCTCTTAATGGTGATTTTTAAAGATACATATACAGAAAATAGATCTTTTAGAATGTAATGGAAAAATAGTAATTCTCAAGAGATGCCTATTTATTTATCTGATAAATAACTTAATAAAACCAACTTTCTCACTTAATGGGACAACTTGGAGAAAGCTAACTTGTAGCAGTTGGAAATACAAAGAGCCAGTTCAGTGGTAGACCTGCTCAGACCTGATTTGTGTGTGTGCTGACAGTAGAGCTACAGTCATAGTTCTGAACGTTCCTAAAATGTTAGCAGCCTTCCCTGACTCGTATGTGCAATAAGGAGCGAAGTCCATATATGGGCTTTGGAGTGAAACCACCCTCAGGAAAGGCACCTGGCTGCCCACACAGGAAGCTTGTTAAAATAAACTCCTCACAAGACAGGTCTGTTCAGCTCAATTGCAAATGCACACTTGCAAAGCAATTACATCTGCTGAGCATCAACGCAATGAAGTTTAACTTTATTTCAGTTTGATCTTTAGGATAAAGTTGTTTTATTCTATTTTCCTTTCTTTATTATCTTTACTTATTTATTGGGTAGAAACAACCAGAAATCGAGAAGGAAGGGAGGGGTGATAGGGAAAGACAGAGAGATACCCACAACACAGCTTCACCACTGGCAAAGCTTTCCCCTGCATGGGGGAGACTCGAACCTGGATCCTTGCATGTGCACTCAACCAGGTGCGCCACCACCTGACCTCTCTATTTTCCCACTCTTTTTTTTTTTAAGATTATTTATTTATTTATTTATTAAGTTTATTTATTTATTAATTCAAGAGAAATGATAGGAGAGAGAGAAAGAACCAGACATCACTCTGGTACATGTGCTGCCGGGGATTGAACTTGGGACCTCATGCTTGAGAGTCCAAAGCCTTATCCACTGCGCCACCTCCCAGACCGGACCACCCTTCTTTTGTTTTTAAGCTTATCATTAATGGGAGAGAGAGAGAGAGAAGGACAAGGGAAGTAGGGGAAGAAGATTAAGAATGAGAATGAGAATGAGAAGGAGAATGAGAAGGAGAAGGAGAAGGAGGAGGAGGAGGAGAAGGAGAAGGAGAAGGAGAAGGAGAAGGAGAAGATGACCAGAACTTGACACCAACACATGCAGTGCGGAGGGTGAAACACAGGACCTCATGCTTTCAAATCCAAATCTCCAACCACTGCACCACCTCTACTCTCCTCACTTTTTTTTGTATATTTATTTTATTTATTCCCTTTTGTTGCCCTTGTTGTAGTTATTATTATTGTTGTCATTGTTGGATAGGACAGAGAGAAATGGAGAGAGGAGGGGAAGACAGAGAGGAGGAGAGAAAGATAGACACCTGCAGACCTGCTTCACCGCCTGTGAAGCGACTCCCCTGCAGGTGGGGAGCCGGGGTTCGAACCGGGATCCTTAAGCCGGTCCTTGTGCTTTGCGCCACCTGCGCTTAGCCCACTGCGCTACAGCCCGACTCCCCCTTTTTTTTTTTTTTTTTTTAAATTGGAGTACTGCTCAGCTCTGACTTATGGCAGTGCTAGGAATTGAACCTGGGACCTCAGAACCTGAGGCAAGAAAGTCTTTTGTATAACCACTATGCTATCTCTCTGGCCTCCTTTCATTCCTTTCTTTTAAAAATATGTATGTAGGTATGTGTTTGTTTACTTATCTAAATTAAAGACATACGGAGAGAAAGGTAGAGAGAGAGAGAGAGAGAGACCAGAGCACTGTTCAGTTCTGGCTTAAGGTGGTGCTGGGGATTGAACCTGGGACCTTAGAGCCTCAGGCATAACCATTATACTATCCCCCTTGCCCGTACCCTCAGCTCCACCTTTTCAAGTGAGAAAAAAATGTCTAGGTTCATGAGACAATTGAAGATTAAAGTATGAAATAGGGAGCCAGTCAGTGGCACACTTGATAGAATGCACAGGTATGCAGGCTCAAGCCTGCAGTCCCTTCCTGGATGGGGGGAAACTTCACCAGCAGTGAAGCAGTGCTGCAAAGCTCTCTCCCTCCCTCCCTCTCTCTCTCTTAAAGCAGATCCAAATACATTAATACTTTTCAAAATTTATTTATTTTTCTTTATTAGATAAAGACAGCCAGAAATTGAGAGGGTAGAGGGGAGAGAGACAGAGAGACACCCACAGCACAGCTTTGTGAGAGATGGTTAGGTCTTTTCTTCAAAAGAACATGAATGGGGGGTCGGGTGGTAGTGCAGTGGATTAAGCGCACATGGCACAAGGTACAAGGACTGGCATTAGGATTCTAGTTTGAGCCTCCAGCTCCCCACTTGCAGGGGAGTCGATTCACAAGCAGTGAAGGAGGTCTGCAAGGTGTCTATCTTTCTCTCCCCCTCTCTGTCTTCCCCCCTCTCGATTTTTCTCTGTCCTATACAACAATGACATGAATAACAACAATAATAACCACAATAACAATAAAAAACATGAATAGAACAACTGTTTAGTAAAAAAAAAAAATCTATAAATTGTTATCTATGACCACCTGTGGCCAGTAGTTTTGTATTTTTTTTTACCAGAGCACTGCTCAACTCGGGTTTATGGTGGTGCTGGGACTTTGGAGCCTCAGGCAAGAGAGTCTGTTTACATAAACATTATGCTATCTAGCCTACCCAGTTTTGTACTCTTTAGGTCAGCTCTTTGTAGTGCTGGCTAATCCTCCAGCAGAGACCCTCAGACTCTCTTCCTCCTTTCCTTATTTAGGCAACCGGGAGATTGTGAGCTCTGAAGCCCAGCCCAGGGATGGAAGAGACAGTTCTGCTTCAGGTATAAAAGGTGGGAAAACAAAGACCGGTGTAAGGATCCCGGTTCAAGCCCATGGCTCCCCACCTGCAGTGGGAGTCACTTCACAGGCACTGAAGCAGATCTGCAGGTGTGTGTCTTTCTCTCCCCCTCTCTGTCTTCCCCTCCTCTCTCCATTTCTCTCTGTCCTATCCAACAATGACAACATCAGTAACAACAACAATAATAACTACAACAACAATGAAAAACAACAAGGGCAACAAAAGGGAAAATAAATATAAAATATATATATATATATAATTTTTTTTAAAAAGGTGGGAAAAGGCTGAGTGGGGCATGCTGCTGCCTGACAGCCATTGTTGGCAACACACCCTTTTACAAAAGAATAAATGCCTTGCTTCAACTCCTTATTTTTTGCCTTGACAAGTAATTTTAATTGGAAGTCATTTACAACAGCTTCACCACTTGCAAAGCTTTCCCCCTGCAGGTGGGGACAAGGGGCTCAAACCCAGGTCCTTTCTCTCTCCCTCTCTTTCCTTTTGATTTTTCTGTCTCGATACAAAAAATTACATATATATATATATAATATTAAAGTGTATAAAATAAAATCTGCTTTTTTTTTTTTAATTTTTTTTTATTAAAGAAAGGATTAATTAACAAAACCATAGGGTAGGAGGGGTACAACTCCACACAATTCCCACCACCCAATCTCCGTATCCCACCCCCTCCCCCAATAGCTTTCCCATTCTCTATCCCTCTGGGAGCATGGACCCAGGGTCGTTGAGGGTTGCAGAAGGTAGAAGGTCTGGCTTCTGTAATTGCTTCCTCGCTGAACATGGGCGTTGACTGGTCGGTCCATACTCCCAGTCTGCCTCTCTCTTTCCCTAGTAGGATGGGTCTCTGGGGAAGCTGAGCTCCAGGACACATTGGTGGTGTCTTCAATCCAGGGAAGTCTGGCCGGCATCCTGATGACACCTGGAACCTGGTGACTGAAAAGAGAGTTAACATACAAAGCCAAACAAATTGTTGAGCAATCATGGACCCAAAGCTTGGAAAAGTGGAGAGGAAGTATTAGGGAGGTACTCACTGCAAACTCTAGTATACTTCTGCTTTCTTACTTTGGTGCCATACTCCAAACTCAGTCAATTTCTGCTTTGCGTTTCTACTTCGTTTTTTTTTTTTTTTACATGCATAACATTCCCCAGATTCCCATTTAGCAATACAACCCCCACTATTTCATTCATCATTTTTCATGGACCTGTATTCTCCCCACCCACCCACCCACCCCAGAGTCTTTTACTTTGGTGTAATACTCCAATTCCATTTCAGGTTCGACTTGTGTTTTCTTTTCTAATCTTGTTTTTCAACTTCGGCCTGAGAGTGAGATCATCCCATATTCATCCTTCTGTTTCTGACTTATTTCACTCAACATGATTTTTTCAAGGTCCATCCAAGATCAGCTGAAAACGGTGAAGTCACCATTTTTTACAGCTGAGTAGTATTCCATTGTGTATATATACCACAACTTGCTCAGCCACTCATCTGCTGTTGGACACCTGGGTTGCTTCCAGGTTTTGGCTATTACAAATTGTGCTGCCAAGAACATATGTGTACACAGATCTTTTTGGATGGATGTGTTGGGTTCCTTAGGATATATCCCCAGGAGGGGAATTGCAGGGTCATAGGGTAGGTCCATTTCTAGCCTTCTGTGAGTTCTCCAGACTGTTCTCCACAGAGGTTGGACCAATTGACATTCCCACCAGCAGTGCAGGAGGGTTCCTTTGACCCCACATCCTCTCCAGCATTTGCTGCTGTTACCTTTTCTGATGTGTGACATTCTCACAGGAGTGAAGTGATATCTCATTGTTGTCTTGATTTGCATTTCTCTGACAATCAGAGACTTGGAGCATTTTTTCATGTGTTTCTCGGCCTTTTGGATCTCTTCTGTGGTGAATATTCTGTCCAATTCCTCCCCCCATTTTTGGATGGGGTTATTTGTTGTCTTGTTGTTGAGTCTGGTAAGCTCTTTATATATGTTGGTTATTAAACTCTTATCTGATGTATGGCATGTAAAGATCTTCTCCCATTCTGTGAGGGGTCTCTTGATTTGGGTAGTGGTTTCTTTTGCTGTGAAGAAGCTTTTTAATTTGATGTAGTCCCATAGGTTTATACTTGCCTTAGTCTTCCTTGTAATTGGATTCGTTTCATTGAAAATGTCTTTAAAATTTATGCGGAAAAACGTTCTTCCAATATTTTCCTCTAAGTATCTGATAGTTTCTGGTCTAACATCCAAGTCCTTGATCCACTTGGAATTTACTTTTGTATTTGGTGAAATACAGTGATTCAGCTTCATTCTTCTGCATGTTTCAACCCATTGTTTCCAACACCATTTGTTGAAGAGACTCTGCTTTCCCCATGTAATAGTCTGAGCCACTTTGTCAAAGATTAGATGTCCATAGGTGTGGGGCCTCATTTCTGGGCTCTCAATTCTATTCCACTGGTCAGTGTGTCTGTTCATGTTCCAGTACCAAGCAGTTTTGATGACAATGGCCCTATAATATAGTTTGAGATCTGGCAGTGTGATGCCTCCAGTTCTGTTCTTTTTTCTCAAGATTGTTTTGGCAATTCTAGGTCTTTTCTGGTTCCAGATAAACATTTGTAGCATTTGTTCTATTCTCCTAAAAAATGTGCTTGGGATCTTGATGGGGATAGCATTAAATTTGTAGATGGCTCTGGGTAATATATTCATTTTGATGATGTTAATTCTTCCAACCCATGAGCATGGAATATCTTTCCACTTCTTTGTGTCTTTTTCAATTTCTTTGAGTAGTGACTCATAATTTTCAGTATACAAGTCTTTCACTTCTTTGGTTAGGTTTATTCCTAGATATTTTATTGTTTTTGTTGCTATAGAAAAAGGAACTGATTTCTGGATTTCAATTTCTTCTAACTTAGTGTTTGCATAGAGGAATGCCACTGACTTTTGAATGTTAATTTTATAGCCTGACACATTACTGTATTGCCTGATGATTTCCAAAAGCTTCTTGCTAGATTCCTTAGGTTTTTCCATGTATACTATCATGTCATCTGCAAATAAGGAGAGTTTGACTTCTTCTCTTCCAATCTGTATTCCTTTAATTCCTTGCTCCTGCCTGATTGCTATGGCAAGAACTTCCAACACTATGTTGAATAGTAATGGTGATAGTGGGCAGCCCTGTCTAGTACCTGATCTGAGGGGAAATGCTTCCAGTTTTTCACCATTGAGTATGATGTTGGCTGTAGGTTTGCTATATATAGACTCCACTATCTTCAGGAATTTTCCATCTATTCCTATTTTTTGTAGTGTTTTGATCATAAAGGGATGTTGTATTTTGTCAAAGGCTTTCTTTGCATCTATTGATATGACCATGTGGTTTTTGGTCTTGCTTTTGTTGATGTGGTGGATCACATTGATTGATTTATGTATATTAAACCAACCTTGCATGCCTGGGATAAACCCCACTTGGTCATGATGGACAATCTTTTTGATATACTGCTGTATCCGGTTGGCTAGAATTTTGTTCAATATTTTCGCATCTATGTTCATCAGAGATATTGGTCTGTAGTTTTCTTTTTTGGTTGTGTCCCTGTCTGCTTTTGGTATCAGGGTGATGTTGGCTTCATAGAAGCTGGCAGGGAGTATTCCAGTGTCTTCAATCTTCTGGAAGACTTTTAAAAGTAGAGGTATTAGTTCTTCTTTGAAAGTTTTGTAGAATTCATTTGTAAAACCATCTGGTCCAGGACTTTTATTTTTGGGAAGATTTTTGATAACTGTTTCAATTTCATTAGCTGTGATGGGCCTGTTCATGTTATCCACTTCCTCTTTACTTAGTTTTGGAAGTTGGTAGGTATCTAGGAAATCATTCATTTCTTCCAGGTTCTCTAACTTGGTGGCATATAGTTGTTCATAGAAGCCTCGCATGATATGTTGAATTTCTGCAGTGTCTGTTGTGATATCTCCTCTTTCATTTACTATCCGATTTATTTGGGTCTTCTCCCTTTTTTGTTTTGTGAGTCTGGCTAAAGGTTTGTCGATTTTGTTTACTCTTTCGAAGAACCAACATTTACTTTCATTGATCTTTTGTATGGTTTTCCTATTCTCAATGTTATTTATTTCTGCCCTAACTTTAGTAATTTCTGTCCTTCTGGTTGCTTTAGGGTTCCTTTGTTGTTCTTCTTCTAGGTCTTTAAGATGTGCAATCAGGCTGTTTATTTGTGCCTTTTCTTGTTTCCTAATGTGTGCTTGTATGGCTATGAACTTCCCTCTTAGGACTGCTTTAGCTGTGTCCCAAATATTTTGATAGCTTGTGTCTTCATTTTCATTGAACTCTCGAAACATTTTGATTTCTTCCTTGATTTCCTCTTTGACCCAGAAGTTGTTAAGAAGTGTACTGTTGAGCTTCCACATTTTGGCACTGTTACTAATCTTTTGTTGATTGTTAAGTGTTAGTTTAATTCCACTGTGGTCTGAGAAGATGCTTGGGATGATTTCAGTGCTCTTGAATAAGCTGATGCTGTCTTTGTGGCCTAACATATGGTCTATCCTTGAGAATGATCCATGTGGATTTGAGTAAAATGTGTATTCCAGTTTCTTGGGATGAATGACTCTGAAAATGTCCAATAGTTCTAGTTTATCTATCTCTTCATTTAGCTCCCTTATGTCTTTACTGATTTTCTTCCTGGATGATCTGTCAAGTTGAGATAGTGGGGTGTTGAAGTCCCCTACTATGATTGTGTTACTGTTAATATATTGCTGTAGCTCTTTCAGTAGAAGTTTGATGTATTTAGATGGCTTCTCATTGGGTGCATAGATATTAATAATTGTTAAGTCCTCTTGATTGACTGATCCTCTGAGCATTAAGTAGTGTCCATTCCTATCTTTTTTAATCTTATCTATTTTAAAGTCTATCATGTCAGATATGAGAATAGCTGTTCCTGCCCTTTTTTGTGGGCCATTGGCTTGAATGATAGTTTTCCATCCTTTCACTTTAAGTCTGTGTTTGTCTTGTTGCGTTAGGTGAGTTTCCTGTAGACAACATATTGTTGGGTTGTGTTTTCTGATCCATCTTCCTACTCTGTGTCTTTTAATAGGTGAATTCAGGCCATTCACATTTATTGATATCAAAGATTGAAGATATTTTAACGCCATTCTTGTAGAGTTTTAGAATGTTTTGATATATGTTCTATTTGTGGTGGTCTGGTTGTTTATAGGAAACCTTTCAGAACTTCTTTCAAGGCAGGCTTGGTGATGGTTGCTTCCTTCAACTGTTGCTTGTCTGAGAAGGTTTTGATGCTTCCATCTAGTCTGAATGACAATCTAGCAGGATATAGTATTCTTGGCTGAAAGCCTTTCTCATTGAGCACTCGATAGATATCTTGCCATTCTCTTCTGGCCTGTAGTGTTTGTATGGAGAAGTCTGCTGCTAATCTTATGGGTTTTCCTTTGTAGGTGACTCTTTGTTTTTCTCTTGCAGCCTTGAGGATCCTTTCTTTATCCTTATTCCTTTCCAATCTAAGTATGACATGTCTTGGTGTCTTTAGGTCTGGGTTAATTCTGTTTGGGACCCTCTGGGCTTCTTGAATCTTTATGTCTTTGGTGTTGTCTAGACTAGAGAAATTTTCAGCTATTATGGCCTGGAGAACACTTTCTTCCTCCCCTTCTCTTTCTTCCTCTGGTAAGCCAATAATGCGTATATTGTTTCTTTTGAAGTCATCCCATAGGACTCTGTTGTTGTTTTCAGCATCTCTTAATCTCTTTTTGAGATCTCTTACTTCTTCTTTAGTTGTCTCTAATTCATCCTCAATCTTGCTAATTCTTCTTCAGCCTCATTGATTCTATTCTCTCTGCCCTCTACTGCTTTCTGGAGTTCATCTATTTTGTTGCCCTGCTCTGATACTGTTTTAGCTTGTTCAGCTAGTTGCCTTCTTAGCTCAGCAATTTCTGCTTTCAGCTCTCTAATAACCATGAGATTATTAGAATTTTCTTCCATATTCTCATTTGTTGTTCCTGCAGTTCTCATTACAATTTTTTCAAATTCTTTACTCACTCCTGTTATTATTTCCTTAGCTAATGTTTGGATGTTGAACTCGTTGTTTTGTGCTTCGCCCTCTGGAGGACTTTTAGCTGGACTCTTGTCCTGGTTCGAGTCTCCAATATTTTTTCTTGTTGTTTTAACCATTTTATATAAGTTAACAGTTTTTTCAATCCCTGAGTTGGAGTTCAGTGGTGTAAAAGCCTTTTTTTTTTTCCCTGTAGGCTATGGGAGCCTGAGGGCTTTTAAACTATCAATAGGCTTCTTGGCTTAATCAATGACTCCTGACCAAGAGATAAAGCAGGGTGTGGCAGAGATAATCCAGTGGTTATGCAAAGAGACTTTCACAGCCCTTCAGCTATGCCACCGAGGTATAGGTCTTCTCCTGAGTTTCCCAGTTAGATCTCTGTGCCCTGGTGTCCCTCCCTGTTGCTGCTCCAGATTCTGAGGGTAGTAGCAATGGAGACTCAGAGTTGTACTTGGTGAGTCTCTGGGGAGTCCTTTCCTCCCTTCAGCTGTCTCCGTGTTGGTGGAGCAGACTGGAGGTGGTGTCTCCACTGACAAACTGTCGAACTGTTAGCAGTCACTTAATCTCTCCTTAGGCCCCTCTCTCCTCTCTGTCACCAGCCACGTGTGTTTGTACTCACGGGTGATTTACTGGGTTTCTGTGGTCATTCTAGTCCTGTCTTGTTTCGGTCCGGGTGGTCTCCTTTGGTATTCCTAGTTGATCCGGGAGAGGAGAGGAGAGGAGAGGAGAGAAAGTGATCTGCTGCTCGTAGCTCCGCCTCCGGAAGTCGAATCCCCCACTTTGGACTTCTATCGGACTCACTGGTAAACCTCGGACACTTTGCACAAAACTAGCTTCCCCTTATGCTGCTGGGTTTCTCAAAGACTGACTGCAGCCATGCCTTGGGACTCTAGGCCTCACCCTCCCCCCATGCTAGAAAATGCCCGTCGAGGTAAGTACGCCCCCCAGTGTTGGTATGCTTCTAAAAACCCCTTCTGTTTCATTAGTTTAATACCTCCTGCTTAACACTGTATTCTATTTACATAACTACTGTATTGTTTTTTTTTTCCTCCAGGGTTATTGCTGGGCTCGGTTCCTGCACCATGAATCCACCGCTCCTGGCAGCCATTTTCCCCCCTTTTTGTTGCCCTAGTTGTTGCAGCCTTGTTGTGGTTATTATTGCCATTGTTGACGTTGCTTTATTGTTGGATAGGACAGAGAGAAATGGAGAGAGGAGGGGAAGACAGAGAGAGAGGGGAGAGAAAGATAGACACCTGCAGACCTTCTACACCACCCGTGAAGTGACTCCCCTGCAGGTGGGGAGCCGAACTACTGTATTCTATTTACATAACCACTGCAGGGCATTGGTTCAATCCTCACTGATTAAGGATATGTTTTTGCTCTGCCCCCTCTCCTTGTCATACTCTGATTTTCACCAGTCACTTTTCTCTCCACCCTCTCTATGTCACATCCTGTTCACACCCTACTTGGGAAGTATATATAAAGACAACATTGTTCGTTTTAGTTTAAGTTTAGCTTAGCTTGGCATAGATTGCGCTGCGTCCTGCATGAATAAAGAGATGCTGCGTACAACCCAGCCATGATTCCCGGGTCGTCTGTTACCCGCCCGTGAAGCCAGCCCGGTAAAAACAACACCCCAGAGGCAGAAAATGTTTTTTTTTTTTAAGCTGATAAAGTTTTGCCCACAGAGGCAAAAAATGGCCCCCTCAGGCCTTCCCTTGGCAGCACACTGGTTCTTGTTACTCACTTACATGTTTCTCCATGTTTGTGCCAGTTTCTTTTTTTTGAAAATGCCTGTACGATATAGGTTTCTGTTCACCCCACACCTGATACTGTGGTCATTTAGTTAAAAAGAAAAGGGGGAATATGTTGGTATTCTTCGTGTTGGTTTGGCCCCCTCCCCCCTACCTCTGAGAGAAATGGTTTGGCCCTTGCTAGTTTTGTGCCTGCTTTCTCCCCGCCCCCTATGCTAAGGACGTCCAGAGTCCCAGCAGCAGCAGCAGAGAAAGAATGATAGGGAAGCACATGGTGTGGTGATTTGCCCGTTCGTGAATAAAGATTAAACTGCAGCTTCTCAGCCCAGCCGTGTGTCCTCAAATCTGTCTCTGTCTACCACCTTGACGCTAGCCTGGCCTGCTGGAGCCTCCCGAACATTAATGACAACTAATGTTACCCTTTGTAACTCCAGATACACCATGCTCATAAACAGACGGCTGAAGAGGAAAGAGAAACTCTTCACCACTCAACCTCTGATTCAAAGTGTCAAAAACACAGTAGTGCCCTGTGGGTAGTGGGGAGCACATAACAACCTGCAAATTGGAGGTCCGCTAGAGTGATCTTTAATTTACAAGGCAAGCTGCAAACTTCTCACCTGTGGTTCTGTTTCATAGAAATTACACAGGAGGGTGGGGGAGACAGGATAATGGTTATACAAAAGATGTTCATGGACCTGAAGTCTCAGGTCCAATCACCCACGCCATCACCAGCGAGAGCTGAGTAGTACCCTGGTAAATAAATAAATAAAATTGCATTAAAAAAAGAGAGTAAAAGACAGGGGCTGGGCGGTAGTGCAGTGAGTTAAGCACATGTGGCGCAAAGCCCAAGTACTGGCATAAGAATCCTGGTTCGAGCCCCCAACTCCCCACCTGCGGGGGGGGGTCTCTTCACAAGTGGTGGTGAAGCGGGTCTGCAGGTGTCTGTCTTTCCTCCTCTCTGTCTCCCCCCCCCGATTTCTCTCTGTCCTATCCAACAACAACAGCCATAACAACAATAACAACCACAACAAGGGCAACAAAATGGGGAAAAATAGTCTCCAGGAGCAGTGGATTCGTAGTGCTGGCACTGAGCCCCAGTGATAACCCTGGGGGCCAAAAAAAAAATTACATTGGAACTTGTTGGAATGTTACAGAAAAAAGAATATTGTATGAAATATATGAACACGGATTTATTTATTTATTTATTTATTTATTTATTTATTTTTGTGATAGCACTGATCTCTGTGTTTGGGGCTGAGCAGGAGCTGGTGCCTCTTTCATGATGACACTGGAGGAGCCATGCTCCCTGAGAACAGGCAGGATCAGGTGTGGTCCTTGCAGGCAAGAGCAAGCTTATGTTTTCTCAAAGAATGAAAAGTTGCCTGAGAGAAGTGATAACGGCCTCTGCTCACTTTCTCTTGCTTCTACAGTTTGTGGCCAGGGACGTGTGCCATATTTTTCATTCCAAATGTAGCTACCTACGTCCCTTACTTTCCAAGAAAAGGGTTCATCTTTGGTTCATCATTCAGCCTCTGCTTTAAAGCATCTAAAGCACAGCAGGGCCCTAGGGGTGGGGGTAGTGGGGAGACTGGAGTTCCACCAGAGTGATCCTTTATGTAACAAGGGTAAGCTGCAAAATTCTCACTTCTTTTTCTGGTTTATAGAAATTACACTGGGGAGCCTGGTGGTGGTGCACTTGGTTAAGTGCACATGTTACAATGTGCAAGGACCCAGGTTGGAGCCCCTGGTCCCCACCTGCAGGGGGAAAACTTCACAAGTGGTAAAGCTGGGCTGCAGGTGTCTCTCTTTCTTTCTCCCTCTCTATCAACCCCTTCTCTCTCAATTTCTGGCTGTCTCTATCCAATAAACAAATAAAGACAATAATTTATTAAAAAACAAAGAAATTACACTGGAAGGTGGGGTAGTCATCATAATGCCTTTGCAAAAGACTTGCATGCCTCAGGCTCTGAGGTTCTAGGTCCCATCTCCTGCATCACCACCAGCCAGAACTGAACAGCGCTCTGGTAAATAAATTAAATCACATTAAAAAATAAGACATGGGAGTCTGGCAGTAGCGCAGCAGGTTAAGCCACATGGCGCAAAGCGCAAGAACCGGCTTTAATGATCCCATTTCAAGCCCCTGGCTCCCCACCTGCCTGGTAGTCGATTCACAATCGGTGAAGCAGGTCTGCAGGTATCTTTCTTTGTCTCCCCCTCTCTGTCTTCCCCTCCTCTCTCCTTTTCTCTCTGTCCAACAACGACGACATCAATAACAGTAACAACAATAACTACAACAATAAAACAACATAGGGCAACAAAAGGGAATAAATAAATACTTAAAAAAAAAAAAAGAAATTATACTGGAGGTGGCCAGGTGGTGGCGCAGCGGGTTAAGCCCACATGGTGCGAAGTGTAAGGACTGGCCTAAAGATTTCGGTTCAAACCCCCGCTCCCCACCTGTGGGGGCAGGAGGGTCGATTCACAAGCGATGAAGCAGGTCTGCAAGTGTCTCCCTTTCTACCTCCCCTCTGTCTTCCTCTCCTCTCTCAATTTCTCTGTCCTATCCAACAACAACACCTATGACAACAATAACAACAAAAAGGGCAACAAAAATGAGGAAAATGGCCTCCAGGAGCAGTGGATTCTTAGCATAGGCCCTGAGCCCCACCAATAACTTTGGAGGCAAAAAAAAAAAATTACACAGAAGAGTGGGAACGACAACTTTATGGTTATATAAAAGACTTTCACGCCTGAGGCTCTGAGGTCCTTGGTCCAATCCCTACCACCATAAGCCAAAGTTGAGCAGTGTTCTGGTAAATGTATAAATTTAATTTAATTAAAAAAATTACACTGGAATATGGGAAACTGGGGAATGTTATACATGTACACACTATTGTATTTACTGTTGAATGTAAAACATTAATTCCCCAATAAAGAAATAAAAAAATAAGAAAATAAAACTTTAATAGTGTGGTCCAGGAGGTGGTGCAGTGGTTAAGGCACTAGACTCTCAAGCATGAGGTCCTGAGTTCAATCCCTGGCAGCACATGTACCAGAGTGATGGCTGGTTCTTTCTCATGGATAAATTAATTCTTTAAAAAAAAACAACTTTAATATTAAAACAAAATTACACTGGAACTTGATGGAATGTTGCAAAAAAGAATATTGTATGAAATGTATGTGCAAGGAATTTATTTATTTACATTTTTTGTCTCAAGGGTTATTGCTGGGGCTCAGTGGTGGCACTATAGAACACATTGCACCTAGTGGCTATTTTTTTTTAATTGGATACGACAGAGAGAAATTGGAAAGGGAGGGGAGATAGGGAGAGAGACAGAGAAGCACCTGCTGAGAATTGAACCTGGGACTTTGAAGCCTCAGGCATGAAAATCTTTTGCAGAACCATTATGCTGTCTCCCCAGCCCAGAATTTATTTACTGTGTGTGAGTTCTGTTTCATTCTGCCTTTTGTGTGTAGGAATGAGTGGGGAGTTTGTTCCTCTTTCTTGATGACATTAGAGGAGCCATGCTTTCTAAGGTAGACAGATTCAGCTGGGTCTTTGCAGGCATGTGCAGTCTATGCCTCATGTGCTAAAATGTAGCCTGAAAGACTTTATCATAGCCTCTGCTTAATTTTTTGTACTGCCTAAGATCTTTGAATTTAGAGCTGGTGGCAGTGTGCCATGTTTTCCTTTCCTTCTGCTATTTTATTTATTTATTTATTTAATTTTTTTCCTTTTTCTTTTTTAAATTTATTTATTATTGAATAGAGACAGAGAGAAATTGAGAGAGAAGGGGAGATAGAGAGCAAGAGAGACAAAGAGACACCTGCAGACCTGCTTCACCGCCTGTGAAGCAACTTCCCTGCAGGTGGGGAGCCGGGGGCTTGAACCGGGACCCTAACCAGTCCTTGCGCTTTGCGCCACGTGCGCTTAACCGCTGTGCTACCGCCCGACTCCCTTAAAAATATTTTTTAAATATTTATTTCCTTTTGTTGTCCCTGTTGTTTTATTGTTGGTATTATTATTGTTGTCATTGTTGGATAAGACAGAGAGAAATGGAGAGAGGAGGGGAAGACGGGGAGAGAAAGACAGACACCTGCAGACCTGCTTCATCGCCTGTGAAGCGACTCCCCTGCAGGTGGGGAGCCGGGGGCTTGAACCGGGATCCTTACACCGGTCCTTGCGCTTTGCGCCACCTGCGCTTAACTCACTGCGCTACTTCCCGACTCCCTATTTATTTATTTCTTGAGCACTGCTTTGGTCTGAATGGGCTGAATTCACCTGGTATTTCAGAGGCTCAGTATATTTTCTCCTGTCCAGCCTTCTCATTTTTTCATCATCTTGGGAATTTTTTTCCACATTGCAATTCTATTTATCATTCGAACGGTACTATTTTTAGCAAAGGTAATAAGGAGAGGCTAGGGCAGCAGCCAGCATGGTGGCGAGTGGGACAAAGCGGAGGGGAATGGGATTTCTTGCATGGATATTGGGATCTCACACATGGCAAGCTTTATCTTCTAGCGCGCTGGTTGCTCGATTACTCTGCAATGGATTCACATGCCTATTTACCATTCTGTAGAGCCCACCCTTGGATCTGATGCTGTCTTCCTACCTGAGGTGCATTCTACTGCATGTCCACATGAGGGCGACACAGCAATTCATCTTGTTTGTATGGCTTCCTCCTAATTCACTATTCTGGTTCGTACTTCTTGGAAAATTTTCAGGGCTTGTGGAGCACTTGGCTTGAGCAGTTGTTATAGTTTTCTTTCCTTTCAAGATCTACAGATTGCCATGCAAAATGGCTCTAGTGCCACTGTGCAGGGCTTGCGTGCCTGAGTGGCTTCCGTACCTGCCACCTTTATTTTGCAGTGCAGCTCTGGCTGCTCTCTCTGTATCTCTGTTTAGGTCCTTTATGTAAATTTCTGTTTCCTCTGTTTTGAATAAGCAGTAGTCACTTACAACAAAAAAGAGAATCATGGAGGAATTAGTTCCGGATTACACACACTAAGTAACAGAGAACACAACCAGAAAACTCATTTAAAAAAGAAATTTATTAGGGCCAGCTGGTGGCGCATCTGGTCGAGCGCATGCGTTACAATGCACAAGGACCTGGGTTCAAGTCCCCGGCCCCCACCTGCAGGGGAAAGCTTCACAAATGGTGAAGCAGGGCTGCAGGTGTCTCTCTGCCTCTCTCCCTATCACCCCTTTCCCTCTCAACTTCTGTCTGTCTCTATACAACTAACTAAATTAAAAAATATTATTAAAGAAAGAAATTTATTATTATTATTATTATTTGCTAATTTTATTTTTTTGAGAGAGAGATACAGAGAGAGACACACACACACAGAGAAACACCAGAGCACTGCTCAGCTCTGATTTATGGTAGGGCGGGGGATTGAATTTAGGAGCCTCAGGCATGAGAGTCTGTTTGCATAACCATTATGCTGTCTCCCCCGCCCTAAAAAAGAAATTGGGGGACCCTATTTCCCGTGGTTCATCACAGTCTCTTCCTCTTTCGGTTCCAGTGCTTGGAGCAGGCTGAAACCTGTGGTGCAGACATGGCCAAGTCCAAGAACCACACGATGCACAACCAGTCCCGGAAATGGCACAGAAACGGCATCAAGAAGCCTCGATCGCACACCAATGTGTCCTGGAGCTCAGCTTCCCCAGAGCCCCACCCTACTAGGGAAAGAGAGAGGCAGACTGGGAGTATGGACCAACCAGTCAACGCCCATGTTCAGCGGGGAAGCAATTACAGAGGCCAGACCTTCCACCTTCTGCAACCCTCAATGACCCTGGGTCCATGCTCCCAGAGGGATAGAGAATAGGAAAGCTATCAGGGGAGGGGGTGGAATATGGAGATTGGGCGGTGGGAATTGTGTGGAGTTGTACCCCTCCTACCCTATGGTTTTGTTAATTAATCCTTTCTTAAATAAAAAATAATAATAAAAAAAAAGAAGCCTCGATCGCAAAGATACGAGTCTCTGAAGGGGGTAGACCCCAAGTTCCTGAGGAACATGCGGTTTGCCAATGAATACAACAAGAAGGGTCTGAAGAAGATGCAGGCCAATCACGCCAAGGCTATGAGCACACAGGTCGAGGTCGTCAAGGCCGTGGCAAAGCCCAAGCAGGCCAAGACCAACATCCCAAAGGGCTGCAGCCACAAGCTCAAGCGACTGGCCTTCATGGCGCACCCCAGAGTTGGTAACTGTGTCCTCGCCTACATGGCAAGGGGTCTCAGGAGAAAAGACAAGGCCCAGGACCAGGCTCCAGCCACAGCTCCAGCTGCTCCAGCTCCAGCCTCCAAAAGCTCCCAGGCCCCCAAGGCTGCACAGTAGAGGCCCCTTCCTGTCAGTGTGAGGGCAGTGGGGCCGGTGTCCTCCTGTGCTGTTTGTACAATAAACTTGAGACACGGAAAAAAAAGAAAAAGAAAAAAAGAAAGAAAAAGAAATTGGGGGATAGGATAGGGCAGGCGGTGGCGCACCTGGTTAAATGTTCACATTACAATGCACAGCAAAGAACCAGGTTCAGGCCCCTGATACCTGCAAGCGGAAAGCTTCATGAGTGGTGAAACAGGGCTGCAGGCACCTCTCCGTCTCTCTCCCTCTCTCTTCTCAATTTCTTTCTGCCTCTATTCAGTAATAAATAAATAAATGGGGGCCGGGTGGTAGCACACTGGGATAAGTGCTCATAGTACAAAGCACAAGGACCCATTCAAGGATACCAGTTCGAGCCCTAGCTCCCCACCTGCAGGGGTGGGGGGATGCTTTGCAAGCTGTGCAGGAGGTCTGCAGGTGTCTATCCTTCTCTCCTCTCTATCTTCCCTTCCTCTCTCAATTTCTCTCTGTCCTATCCAATAAAAACAAGGGAAAAGATGGCTTCCAGGAACAAAGGATTCATAGTGCAGGCACCAAGCCCCAGATAACGCTGGAGGAAAAAAAAAAAAAAAAGCCCTGGTTCAGGACTTAGCCTCTGTTTCAAAATATCAATTGTGACCTTTATGTGATCCTTTAACTGCAAGGATACAGTGACTCTATTCATTCTTTTTAAAACTTTCAACACAACTTTATTATTTCTTTACTTATTTTTAAAATTTTATTAGTATTGATCTACAAAATGATGAGATAACAGGGTTGTCATTCCACACTGTTTCCACCACTAGTGTTCTGTGTCCTCTTTCTTTTATTTTATTTTATTTTTTTTAATTTTTTTTTTTATAGGGTAGGAGGGGTACAACTCCACACAATTCCCACCGCCCAATCTCCATATCCCACCCCCTCCCCTGATAGCTTTCCCATTCTCTATCCCTCTGGGAGCATAGACCCAGGGTCATTGTGGGTTGCAGAAGGTGGAAGATCTGGCTTCTGTAATTGCTTCCCCGCTGAACATGGGCGTTGACTGGTCGGTCCATACTCCCAGTCTGCCTCTCTCTTTCCCTAGTAGGGTGGGTCTCTGGGGAAGTTGAGCTCCAGGACATATTGGTGGGGTCTTCAATCCAGGGAAGTCTGGCCGGCATCCTGATGACACCTGGAACCTGGTTGTGTCCTCTTTCTTTCCGTTGGAAACTGCAGTAGTTTTCCCAAGGTCAGAGATACGGATTGACAATTATTTCTATCAGTATCTATATCTGTCTCTACTTACCCATTTGCTTTCTGTGGTCCTGCCTTTTCTTCCTTTCTAAGTCACACCTGCACCTATTACTACTTCTCATTGTCCTTCCTTTTTTTTCCCTCTTCTCTCTCTGGGTCCTGATGGAATTGAAGTTCAGAGCCCTCTGGTCATCTTCCCCTAACATTTCTCCCCCACTGGAAGTATGAACAAAAATTCTTTTTGCAGTGCAGAATGTAGGAGTTCTGGTTTCTGTAATTGCTTCCCTGCTTGACATAAACAAGTTTATTTATAACACATATTAAAAAAAAAAAAACTCCCACCCCCTGGAAATTAGCTAGAAAAAAATAAACAAAATTGGGAGGCAGGCAGTTGTACACTTGGTTAAGTGCACACATTACATTGCTCAAGGACCCAGGTTCAAGCCCCTGCTCCCCACCTGCAGGGGAAAAGCTTCACGATTGATGACACGGGCATGCAAGTATCTCTCTCTATATATTATTATTGTTGTTGTTTATTTAAAAATTATCTTTATTTATTGGATAGAGACAACCAGAAATTAAAAGGAGGGTGGAGATAGAGAGGGAGAGACAGAGAGACACCTGCAGCCCTGCTTTACCACTTGTGAAGCTTTACCCTGCAGATGGGGACTGGGGATTTGAATCTGGGTCCTTGAGCATCTTAATGTGAGCTCAACCAGGTGTGTCACCACCCGGCCCCTCCTCTCTCCTCTCTCTTCCCCTCCCCTCTCAATATCTGTCTCTATCCAATAATAAATTATTTAATTCATTAATTAAAAAAGAAAGAAAAACAAAACAAAATCCACCTTCTCTAAAAGACTTCTTCCTATTGCTTCCATGTAAAAGTGCAAAATAAAAGGCAAAGAAAAAACCTGAAAAACAAATAAACATTAAGTCCCCAAGACATAACCCACCTCAAACAAGGTAGTGCATTTCCCCAGGGAAAGGGGAATTTACATTAGAGCCCACTGGGAGTGAAACAGATCCTCAGGCTATAGAAACACATTCAAAACACAAAACAAACACAAAAGGTGAAAAAAAAAAAAAGGAGGGGGGGTCACATTCTGTAGAGGCAGGAAGCAGATAAAGAGGTTGGAGTAGGATGACTTGGTGGTAGACCTGGCAGACAGAGCAAGCAGGAGGGGACTGTGAAAGTTAGGGAGAAGATGGAGGGAATGTAACAAGCAGAATAGTTTGGTTTCCTTCCAGAACCCTGGGGGAAAAATCCCTCCGAAAACACCAAAAACCGCCTACCACCCACATCCACTTACACTTGAGGAGCTCCTAAGGGGGTTTAATGAACAAGGAGAACAGAGAGAGTGAGAGAGAAGACCCCCTCTACCACTCGCTGGGCTTTCCCTTGCTCCCAAAAGCAGGTCGGCCTTCAGCAGTTAGTTATGGGACTCCTCTTCCAGAGTATATTGTGTTCATTCTTTACAAATGTATTGGCATATTTGTCAAATGAAGTAAAGAGAGGGCAGGGCAGCTGTCAGATCTGCGGAGACGGGTGGGTGTGCATAGACTGTGACCTCAAAACATTCAGGTCTCAGTCTCCACCTCTCTGGCTGCTCCGTTTCTCTGCAGTGGATTCACATGCCTCTTTACCACTGTCTAAAGACCATCTTTGGATTTAGTGAAGCCTTCTCTCCCAGGTGCATTCTTTCTTTATTATTTATTTTCCCTCTTGTTGCCCTTGCTTTTCATTGTTGTAGTTTTTATTGTTGTTGTTGTTGATGTTATTGTTGTTGGATAGGACAGAGAGAAATGGAGAGAGGAGGGGAATATAGAGAGTGGGAGAGAAAGACAGACACCTGCAGACCTGCTTCACCGCCTGTGAAGCGACTTCCCTGTAGTTGGGGAGCGGGGGCTTAAGCGGGATCCTTATGCCGGTCCTTGCGCTTTGCGCATACGCTTAACCCACAGCGCTACCGCCCAGCTGCATTCTACATGTGTCCACTGGAGGGAGACATAGCACAGCAAGTCAGCTTGTTTGCATAACTTCACTCACCGGTTTTCTCTACTTGGTCTTATTACCAAGATATAGGGAGCAAGTGACTTTAACCTTGTTATAGCTTTCTTTGTCATAATATCTAGATGTTGGCAAGTAAATAGCTCAAGCAGTAGAGTAAAGGGAATCTTCTACTAGGCTCCAGGTTCCATTTGCCACCACCTATCCTGCGATGTTGCTCTGGTTGATCGCTCCCCCATCTCTCTTTCTCTTTAAAAATATTTATTTATGGGGGGCCGGGAGGTAGTGCAGCAGGTTAAGCGCACATGGGGCTAAGCTCAAGGACCAGCGTAAGGATCCTGCTTCGAGCCCCTGGATCCCCACCTGCAGGGGGCTAGGAGTCGCTTCACAGATGCTGAAGCAGGTCTGCAGGTGTCTATCTTTCTCTCCCCTTCTCTGTCTTCTCCTCCTCTCTCGATTTCTCTCTGTCCTATCCAACAATAACAGCAGCAATAACAACAGCAATGATAAACAACAAGGACAACAACTGTAGGAACTGAACAAAAAGTAATAAATGTAAAATGGTATATAAACAGACAAACGAACCTAGACTTGGGCAACCCAAGGGTTAAGTAAGCAATTACAAGACAGCGCTGGGAGTCTGCAAGGCCAGAGATAAATACAAGGGCAGACTCTGAGAAAACCTGGGAACCTGGAGTCAGGAAAAAGAGATAACTCCAAGGACAAAAAAGATCCCCTCCCCTTGCCTGCACCTGTGGGCTATAGATGTAAAACTGTCATGTAACCACATTGTGTAGCTGAACCTTGTCACGTAGCCATGAAATCTGAAAGGTATATAAACCTTAATAGGATTTGGGTACGGGGTCGATTACCAGAAAGCTGGTGTGTCAGCCCCTTGGTAACGGCCCTAGCCGCCTAGAATATAATAAAGGCTCTCTGCTTTTACATCATCTTTGGTTCCTTGTGGATTTCTTTATATCATGCACCCAGGCACAACAACAACAAAAAAAAGCCTCCAGGAGCAGTGGATTCATAGTGCAGACACCGAGCCCCAGCAATAACCCTAGAGGCAAAAAGAAAAAAAAATTATTTATTTATTTATTTATTATAAGAGTGTAGAAGGCTAAAGAGGAAGAATTCCCTTCTGGGGTTCGATGCAGCTTCGGTTGAAGGGAACATGTGTGACAGACATGTAGTTTCTAAATTTGTCCTTTATTACAGTCCGAGGTAAGTTATACACAAAAGTAAAGTCAGAATAAAAAGCTTGAAGGACAGGTTCCCGAGGGTCTCTGAACCTAGTTTAAAATGGCAAAAGACCCATATCCCACAAGCCCCCTTTGCTTTCTTTTTTTTTAATAAATAAATATCTTTTAAGCACATATTTTATTTATTCTCATGAGAGAGATACAGGTAGATAGGGAGATAGATAAATAGATAGTTACACCAGAACAATGCACAGCTCTGGCTTATGGTGGTGCTGGGGACTGAACCTGGGACCTCAGAGCTTCAGGTATGAAAGCCTTTTGCATAACCATTATGCTGTCTCCTGGGCCCTTCTCTCTTTTCTTTATATCCTTCTTACGTTACACCGGGGCCCACTTTTCATTGGCCAGATGAAGCACACTCCTCCCCCTTCATATATTACATTGAAAAAGACCTTCACCAGTGTGCATCTCAGTTAAAAGAAAAATTTGGAAAAAAAAAAAAAAGAGAGAAAGAAAGAGAGAAAGAAAGAGAGAAAAATATGCTAGTGTGCATCTCAGTTCCATGTATGCAAACCCAGTGAAAATAAAGTGTCCGTGCTCTCCCAGGACCTCCTGTGTCCTGCGTTTTCCCTCAACAAGAGCACTGATCTCTTATCTCTGTGTAGCACAGCGGGTTAAGCGCAGGTGGCGCAAAGCACAAGGACCGGCATAAGGATCCCGGTTCGAACCCCGGCTCCCCACCTGCAGGGGAGTCGCTTCACAGGCGGTGAAGCAGGTCTGCAAGTGTCTTTCTCTCCTCCTCTCTGTCTTCCCCTCCTCTCTCTATTTCTCTCTGTCCTATCCAACAACAACAACAACAACAACAACAATAATAACTACAACAATAAAACAACCAGGGCAACAAAAGGGAATAAATAAATAAATAAAATAAATATTTAAAAAAATATTTATTTCTTTTTGTTGCATTATTGTTGTAGTTACTAATGTCGTTGCTGTTGGATAGGACAGACAGAAATGGAGAGAGGAGGAGAAGACAGAGAAGGGGAGTGAAAGACACCAGCAGACGTACTTCACGGCTTGTGAAGTGACTCCCCTGCAGGTGGGGAGCGGGGGCTCGAACTGGGATTCAGTCCTTGCGCTTTGCGCGACGTGCGCTTAACCCACTGCGCTACCGCCTGACTCCCCCCCCCCAATTTTTAAATTGAAGGCCCACCATTGTGATCATTTAACTGCAAGGATACACAGTGACTATTCTTTCTTTTCAAGTTTTGATGAATTTAGGCAAGGTGGTAAAGAGAACTCAGTGTGCACACAGTCCTAGGGAGAAAGGAGTGTGTGCATGAACTCTGTGACCTCAAACAGGCATGTCTTAATCTCCACTTCTCTGGCTGCTATATTCTCTGCAACGGATTCACATTCCTATTTACCACTGTCTAAAGACCACCTTTGGATTTGATGTAGTCTTCTCTAGCAGGTGCATTCTACTACATGTCCACAGGAGGGCGACATAGCTCAGTGGTTCCGCTGGTTTCTACGGCTTCCCTCCTAATTAACCATCCTGGTTATCCCTACTTGGTCATCTTTCCAAGCTGCGTGGATCTTGTGACTTGAACGTTGGTTGTAAATTTCCTTCCCACGAGATCTGGAGATTGACTTGCGAAATAGCGCAAGCAGTAGAGTGCAGGGAATACTTTGCTAGATTACTGGTTCCATTTGCCGCCACCTATCCTGCAATATTGCTCTGATTGATCTCTCCGCATCTGTCTGTCTTTATGCCCCTTCTGTAACTTTTTGTCTCCTCCGTAGAAAGTAGTAATCTATTTACATTGGGGTCAGGCGGTGGAACAACATTATGGGCTGTTCGATTTCTCTGCAATGGATTCACACGCCTATTTACAATCTGCTCTCATATCATGCATTCTACTGGATGTCCACAGGAGGGAGACACAGCACAGCAATTCAGCTTGTTTGCATTGCTTCATCCTAATTCACTTAGACTTGGTTCTTGCTTCCTGATGCTTTATGGAGCACTTGACTTGAACATTTGTTATAGTTATATTTCCCTCAAGATCTAGAGATTATCAGGCGAAATAACTCAAGTGACAGAGTGTAGGTATTGTGTGCCTGAGGCTGCAGGTTCCATTTCTGCTTCCACACATCCGGCAATGTAGTGCTAGCCTCCCTCTCCCTCTCCCTCTTTCTCTCTCTCCCTCTCCCCCTCTGTATCTTATGTAACTCTATCTCCTCCAGAGTGAATAGGTAACAATCGTTTAAAACAAAAAGAAAATCATGGCATTATTAGTGCTGGAACCCACAAACCAGGTGCTGGTGAATGCAACCTGAGAACTCACTTCAAAAAAGAATAATTTTCTGATTAAGTCTCAGCTACTGCTACAGAGTGTCACAATGCCAATGGTGGTTTGGGGACAGGGAGTACACAATATGCAAATTGAAGGCCCAACAGTGTAATCTTTCTTTTTTCCCCCCTCTCTCTTTCCTCCTCCTCCTCCTTCCTAGAACACTGTTCAACTCTGGCTTGTGGTGGTGTGGCGGATTGAACCTGGGACTTCGGAGCCTCAGGCACCAAAGATTTTTAGCATTTAACCATTGTGCTGTCTCTCCCACCCTCAGTGTGACATTTTAACTGCAAGGATACACAGTGACTTTATTCATTCTTTTCAAAGGTTTGATGTATTTAGTAAGGGGTGTGAGAGATGGTTAGGTCTTCTCTTCAAAAGAACATGAATAGAACAACCGTTTAGTACAAAAATTCTTTTTAGGGAGTCGGGCGGTAGCGCCTCGGGTTAAGCACAGGTGGCACAAAGCACAAGGACTGGCATAACGATCCTGGTTTGAGCCCCCGGCTCCCCACCTGCAGGGGAGTCGCTTCACAGGCGGTGCAGCAGGTCTGCAGGTGTCTGTCTTTCTCTCCCCCTCCCTATTTTCTCTCTGTTCTATCCAACAATGGTGACATCATCAACAACAATAACTATAGCAATAAAACAAGGGCAACAAAAGGGAATAAATCTTAAAAAAAACTTTTTATAGGGAGTTGGGCGGTAGTGCAGTGGGTTAAGCGCACGTGGTGTGAAGCACAAGGACCGGCATAAGGATCCCGGTTCGAGCCCCTGGCTCCCTACCTGCAAGGGAGTTCCTTCACAGGTGGTGAAGCAGGTCTGCAGGTGTCTTCCTCTCCCCCTCTGTCTTCCCCTCCTCTCTCCATTTCTCTCTGTCCTATCTAACAACGACATCAATAACAACAACAATAACTAAAACAAGGGCAACAAAAGGTAAAATAAATATATATAAAAAATTAAAAAGATTTTTAAAAATAAATTGTCTATGACCACCAGCGGCCAATAGTTGTGTGTTTTTTTTCCTCCAGGGTTATTGCTGGGCTCGGTGCCTGCACCATGAATCCACCGCTCTTGGAGGCCATTTTTTCCCCCTTTTGTTGCCCTTGTTGTAGCCTTGTTGTGGTTATTATTACCATTGTTGATATTGTTCGTTGCTGGATAGGACAGAAAGAAATGGAGAGAGGAGGGGAAGACAGAGAGGGGGAGAGAAAGATAGACACCTGCAGACCTGCTTCACTGCCTGTGAAGTGACTCCCCTGCAAGTGGGGAGCCGGAGGCTCGAACCGGGATCCTTACACCAGACCTTGCGCTTTGCCCGACCCCCTAGTTTTGTACTCTTTAGGTCAGCTCCTTGCAGTGCTGGCTAATCTTCCAGCAGAGACCCTCAGACTCTCTTCCTCCTTTCCTTATTTAGGCGATCGGGAGATTGTGAGCTCTGAAGCCCAGCCCAGGGGTGGAGAAGACAGTTCTGCATCAGGTATAAAAGGTGGGAACAGGCTGAGGGGGGAGCGCAGCGCACTGCTGCCTGACAGCCACTGTTGGCAGCACGCCCTTTTGCAAATGAATGTCTTGCTTCAACTGCTCATTTTTTGTCTTAACAAGTAATTTTAATTGGACATCATTTACAACAGGGGGATAAAGAGATGGGGCCAGGTGGTGGCACATCTAGTTAAGCACACACACTGCAGTGTGCAAGTACCCACATTCAAGCCCCTGGTCCTCACCTGCAGGGGCTAAGCTTCATGAGTGGTGAAGCAGGGCTGCAGGTATCTGTCTCTCCCCCTACTCACTTCTTCTCGGTTTCTGTCTCTATCCAATAGTAAATAAATAAAAATTTAAAAAGAGGGGATGATAAAGAGGGGTCAGGGCAACAGACAGACCTGGGGAGAAAGGAGGGCGAGCTTGGACTGTGTGACCTGAAGGTCTTAGTCTACTCTTCCTTGACTGCTCTATTTCTCTGCAATGGACTCATATGCCTATTTACCATTGTCTAAAGACCACTTGCAGTCTTCCAGGTGAATGAACGGCATGTCCACAAGAGGGCGGCATAGCACAGCAATTCAGCTTGTTTGCATGGCTTCCCTCCTAATAAGCCACATTAGTTCAAGTTTTTTTTTTTTTTTTTTTTTTTTTTTTGCCTCCAGGGTTATCGCTGGGGCTCGGTGCTTGCACTACAAATCTACTGCTCCTGGAGGCGATCTTTAAGTATTTTTTTTTTTTTTTGATAGAGACAGCCAGAAATCGAGAAGGAAGGGGGAGAGAGAAAGGGAGAGAGACAGAGAGACACCTGCAACACTGCTTCACCACTTCCAAAGCTTTTCTTCTTCAGGTGGGGACCAGGGGTTCGAACCCGGGTCTTTCGGTATGTAATGTATGCACTCAACCAGGCCACCAGCCAGCTGACCCCTGGGCCATCTTTTTTCCATCGTCATTGTTGCTGTTATTGTTGCAAAGGAGGGAAAGACAGGGAGAGAAGCAGACCTGCTTCACCACTTGTGAATTGACCCACCTGCAGGTGGGGAACTGGGGGCTGGAACTAGGATCCTTGAGCCAGTCTTTGAACTTCATACTATGTGCACTTAACCCGGTGCGCTACCGCCCAGCCCCCTAGTTCACACTTTTGGGTCATGTTGCCATGCTATTGGATTATTTGATTTGAATATTTCTTAGTTTCCCTTCTTTTCAAAATTAGGAGATTGGAAGGCAAAAATAGCTCAAGAAGCAGAGTGCAAGACTTTGGTGTCTAAGGTCCAGATTCAGTTCTTGCCACCATATTCCCTGCAGAGCTGCTCTTGCTACTCTCTCATCTCGAAGTCCTTTAGGCAGCACTGTCTCCTCCGTAGTGAATAGGCAATGACCACTTAAAGTACAAAGAGTGTCATGGGAAAATACTGGAACACACACTACAGGTGATGCCAATTTCAACCAGAAAACCCACTTTCCAAGAAGTCTCTCCCCACCCTCCAGCACTCTACTTCAAAATATCCAAATGTCAGTAGTGCCCTGAGGGTTGGGCGTTGAGCACACAACTAGCAAATTGAAGGCACACCAGAGTGATCCTTTACTGCAAGGATACATGGTGACTGTATTCAGTCTTTCCAGAGATACTGATACATTTAGCAAAGGCCAATAATCAGACCTGGAGGCTCAAGGTGGGGCACGGACTATGGGGACACACACACCTCTACACCTTAGTCTCCACCTCCCTGACTGCTACAGTTCTTTGCAATGGATTCACATCCTTTTACCCCTCACTAAAAGACCTATGAATTTGAAGTCTTCTCTCCTGATGCACAGGACAACATAACAGTGCAACTCAGCTTCTTTGCAAGATTTCCTCCTAATACACCACCCTGGTTCTCCTAGTTGGTTATTTCCCATCTATTGGAGGATGTGGATTGAATATTTATTATAGTTTCCTTCCTCTTAGTATCCAAAGATTGCCTGGTGAAATAGCTCAGTCAGCAGAGTGCAGGGATTACTTGCTTGAGGCTCTTTTCCATTCCTGCTGCCACATATCATTTTTGCTGCCTGCCTTCCTTTTGCTCTCTTTTAAAAATATTTACATTTTAGAGGACTAGACAGGGCAAAGGTTTTTGTATTTATCAGAGACTGCTGCTCAACTCTGGTTTACTGTGTTGGGGCCCAAACCTGTGATTTGGAGACTTTTCATGAAAGCTGATTTTTGTTTGAGCTTGCTGCTTTGCCCCAAATTTTTTTACTGGGTGTTGTGTGTGTGTGTGTGTGTGTGGGGGGGGGGTTGTTACCTGGGCCATAGAACACAGGTACTGCATCCCAGAGGTGCAGAGTTGTCCTGGGAAAATCATAAAAACCGAGTGGTGGGTTGCTCCTTCTCTATTGCTCTCTCCGCTATATAATTATGCAGTCTTGAAAAGAAAGCTAGATCTGGACAGGGTCAAACTACAGGTGATTTCTCTACCTACCAGTAGTTTTAAGGCAGTGAAGTACCAACTAAACCAAGGTAAAGTATACCACTATTTTTTTTTTTTTTTTTTTTGCAGACAGAAATTGAGAGGGGGGGGGAAAGGGCCACCTGCAGCACTGCTTCATACCTGGAATGCTTTCCCCCTGCAGGTTGGGACCAGGGGCTTGAACCTGGGTCTACTCAACCTGTGTTACCACCCAGCCCTGAAACATTGTTTTATTTGTTTATTTATTGGAACACTGTTTTCTAATGATAGATGTTTTAGGTGTGGTCTTTTATGGTCAAGTTCAAGGTTATTCTCCCCAAAGTGGCTTGAGATTTGAGGCCTCTTTGGTCTCATCTTCCTGTCTGGATGTAGAGCTTGTGTCAAAGGGAGCTGTGCTGTGTTCTGCTTTCAGAAGGAATTAGCAGGGAAATTATTCCCTTTGTTTTCAAAAAGATGTCTTTCTCATGCTGGGCCATAGTCTAGGAGGACTTGCCGCAGGTACTGATGGTGGGTGGCAGTGTAAATAAAACTGGACTTGTACTTGGTCTTGAATTAGACACCTGGGATGGCATAAGCTAGAGTGGTGTCCTGGTTCGCTCATCCGGGCAAAGCAGTGGACATCTAGTAGAGTGCACCACGAGCAGGCTTCAAGCCCCATCTACGGGAAACTTCACAAACAATGGCGTCATCCCCACTCAGTTTCAGCCTTTTTCTTTTCTTTTTTTTTTGGCAGAACCACTATGCTATCTATCTACACCACCCAATAGCTAAACTTAAAAAAATGTTCAAACTTTCAAGTTACTTTTAAAAAGTACTTATCAGTATTTGGCATAGTGAAATAAATGCCTGAGAAATTCTTAGTCACAGCTGACTTTAAGCTGTGAAAGTAAAACTATCAAGTGAAAAAATAGTAGAAAATTGGTTTGGGAGATGGCGCAGTGGACAAAGCATTGGATGGACTCTCAAGCATGAGGTCCCAAGTTCAATTCCCAGTAGCTCATGTATCACAGTGATGTCTGGTTCTCTCTCTCCTACTATATTTCTCATTAATAAAATCTTTAAAAAAAAAAAAGAAAATTTGTCAGATATTCTGAGCTCTACAACAGTGAACAATGGAATCCAACTGAATTTGAACATGGTAAAAGGCAAACATTTCTGGAGTTAATCATTAGATTAACTGATTTAAAAAAAAAAAAAGCTGGGAGTCGGGCAGTAGCGCAGCACGTTAAGCACAGGTGGCGCAAAGTGCAAGGACCGGTGTAAGAATCAGGGTTTGAGCCCCTGGCTCCCCACCTGCAGGGGAGTCGCAATCGGTGAGGCAGGTTTGCAGGTTTGCAGGTGTCTTTCTCTCCCTCGTTCTGAAGTCCTAAAGTCTTAGGTTCAATCTCCCATATTGGGCCAGGTGCTGCAGCACATGGCTGATCACGTTTTTTTAAATTAAAAAAAAAATTATTTCTGTGGTCTGGGAGGTGGCACAGTGGATAAAGCATTGGACCCTCAAGCATGAGGTCCTGAGTTCAATCCCCAGCAGCACATGTACCAGTCTGATGTCTGATTCTTTCTCTCTCCTATCTTTCTCATAAATAAAATCTTTAAAAAAAAACTTAAAAAAAAATTATTCCCTCTTTTGGTGCCTTTTTTTTTATTGTTGTGGTTATTGGTGTTGTGGAGAGGAAGACACAGAGGGGGAGAGAAAGATAGACACCTGCAGACTTGCTCCACCGCCTGTGAAGCGACTCCTCTGCAGGTGGGGAGCCGGGGGCTCGAACTGGGATCCTTATGCCACGAGCTTAATCTGCTGCTGCTGCATATGAACATGTATTATAATGCAAAACAAGCCGGGTTCAAGCTCCTGACTCCCACCTGCAGGGGGAAAGCTTCATGAGTGGTGAAGCAGGGCTGCAGGTTTCTCTCTCCCTAGCTCCCCCATCCCTCTCGATTTGTCTCTATCCAATAAAGATAATAATAATAAAAAAATTCCACAAGAAAACAATCCCACCCAAAAACGGGGAGAAGACATGGACAGAATATTCACCACAGAAGAGATCCAAAAGGCCAAGAAACACATGAAAAAATGCCTCAAGTCTTTGTCAGAGAAATGCAAATAAAGACAACAATGGGATATATCACTTCACTCCTGTGAGAACGTCATACATCAGAAAAGGTGGCAGCAGCAAATGCTGGAGGCTGTGGGGACAAAGGAACCCTCCTGCACAGCTCGTGGGAATGTCAACTGGTCAACCCCTGTGGAAAGCAGTCTAGAGAACTCTCAGGCTAGGACCTACCCTACCACCTTCTGATCCTGCAATTCCTCTCCTGGGGATGTATCCTAAGGAACCCAACACATCCATCCAAAGAGATTTGTGTACACCTATGTTAAAACAGCAGCACAATTTGTAATAGCCAAAACCTGGAAGCAACCCAGGTGTCCAACAACAAATGAGTGACTGAGCAAGATGTGGTATATATACAGAATGGAATACTACTCAGCTATTAAAAATATTGATTTCATCATTTTTAGCCCATCTTGCATGGAGCTTGAAGAAATCATGTTAAGTAAGTCATAAACAGAAGGATGAACATGGGATGATCTTAATCACAGGCAGAAGTTGAAAAGCAAGATCAGAAGAGAAAACACAAGTAGAACCTGAACTGGAGTTGGTATATTACACCAGACTACAGGTCCTGGGAAAGTTTGACAGAGGACTTAGTGGGGGTTGTATTGGTATGTGGAAAACTGAGAAATGTTATGTATGTACAAATTATTGTATTTACTGTCGAATGTAAAACATTAATCCCCCAATAAAGAAATTAAAAAAAAATCCCATACCACAAGCTGCAGTGCTCTGGTAAAAAAAAAAAAAATAAAACCTTTATTTTTGTTCAGCGGGGAAGCAATTACAGAAGCCAGACCTTCCACCCTCTGCAACCCACAGTGACCCTGGGTCCGTGCTCCCAGAGGGATAGAGAATGGGAAAACTATCGGGGGAGGGGGTGGGATATGGAGATTGGGTGGTGGGAATTGTGGAGTTGTACCCCTCCTACCCTATGGTTTTGTTAATTAATCCTTTCTTAAATAAAAAAAAAAATAAAAAAAAAAACACCTTTATTTTTCCACCAGACAACAGAGGATTGAATCTGGGTCTTGGCAGCCCCAGGCATGTTTTTTTTTTTTTTTTTTAATGTTTGGCTTTTAAAAAAAATATTTTTATTTATTTATGATTGGATGGAGAGAGAAACTGGGAGGGGAGGAGTGGAGAGACAGACACCTGCAGCTCTGCTTCAACACTTGGGAAGCTTTCTCCCCCTGCAGGTGGGAACCAGGGGCTTGAACCCAGGTCCTTGCACTGTAATGTGTGTTTAAGTAGGTGCACCACCGCCTGGCCCCATTTCTACATAACCATGTTCTCTCTCTGCCCTCAAAACGATATTGAGTGATGCTAGTGCACTACTCTGGCATATGCATTGTCAGGACTGAACCTGGGGCTTCAGGGATGTGACTTTCCTGCACTCTATATACTGAACCATTTCACTGGCTGCTAGGCAAAGTTTTTTGTTTTCTGCCACCATGGTTATTGGTGGGGCTAGGTGTCTGCACAACCAATCAGTTGTTCCAGGTGCTCCCCCCCCCCCCCCTTATTTGCTAGGAGAGAAACTGAGTGGAGAGGAGAGAGGGAAAGAGGGAGAGGGAGAAAGGCTAAAGCACTACTAAAAGTCCCCTCTCTGCAGGTAATGGTTCCCTTATTTTGAGTGTCACCATCAGGACCCTGGTAATAGCTTTTGATACAAAGCTAAATTGGTTTCAGTCCACCTTATCATCTACAAATATTTAATTTTGCAAAAAAAAAAAAAAAAAAAAAACCCTTACATTTCTAGAACTGTCATTGTCTATGAAATATAAATAAGAAAAGGACTGACTACTCATTTGCATTGTGAAATCCATGCACTACAATTCTCTAAGGCTATGTATATGCATTTTGGAGAAGTTTCCATTATCCTCTAAGGAGGTAGATTGCCCCACTCAACCCCCATACCTGCCAGACCCTCTGTAAACTGCTATATAACCCTTTCATGAGTGGGCAGGATCTGTGAACATGGTACCATCCAGTGTACAGGTACAAAACTGAGCAATGGGGAAGGGGTTTTAAAATGTAAAGCAACAAACTTGGTTTTGAATTCATCAAAATTCCAAGGCTTTAAACTTAAAAAAACTTTTTCTTGGGTGGGTGTAGATAGCATGATTATGCAAACAGACTGTCATGCCTAAGGCTCTGAAGCCATAGGTTCAATCCCCCACACCACTGTAAGTCAGAGCTGATCAGTACTCTGGTAAAAAAAAAAAATCTCTTTCTTCTTCAAACCATAGCACTGTTCACAGGAGGCTCAGGTAGGAAACTCTTTGTCTAGCCATTATTCTATCTCCCTAGCCAAGGAAAAACATTTTTTGAAAAGATATATTGGGTCTGGGAGAACATAATGGCTATAAAGGATTACTTTCACATCGGAGGCTCCCAGGTTCAATTCCTGGCATCAACACTAGCCAGAGCTGAGTAGTGCTGTGGTAAACACAAAGACTAATAAAATTACTAGAACACTGCTCAGCTCTGGCTTATGTTGGTGCAGGGGATTGAACCTGAGACCTGTAGCATCAGGCACGAGAGTCTGTTTGCATAACCATTATGATATCTACTTGGCTCCCTATTTATTTTTAAAAGATCACTCGTACACGTGCCGCCAGGTACTGAACTCAGCAACTCGTGCTTGAGCCCAGTGCTCTATTCACTGTACCGTCTCCCAGACCCCAACACACTTTATGACCAAACACACACCTTACCTGTAATAAAAGTTGCTCAAGTTTGTAGCCCAGTCAGTGGCTGACTAGAGCTCCGGCCATCAAAGACAAGACTCTGAGTCTGAACCCCAGCACCACATGTACCAGGTCTCGTCAGAGATCTTTTCTCTCTTATCTTTGTAAATAAATTATTTAAAAATATTCTAACTACGGTGGTCTCCTAACGACGCTACAACAAATCTCAGATGTGGAAAAAACCTCCCTAGAAGTCCATCTTTAAAGGAGTTCTTACTGAGATCACAGGCAGAACTGAGATATTCAGATCAGACAGCCTTTGTACTCAGAGATGTTACTATAAGGCTGATTATTCTATAAACTCATTTGGTATTATCATAAGCTCACTGGCTTACTCTGAGTCAAATTGTGTTTATTAAGAGACAAAGAAGCAATTACGTTTAGCTTCTAGCAACCAAACCTTCTACAAAACCCTTGCTCTGTATGTAATCTATCCTTTAGGGCCTTATGTTGAAGCTCTGCAAGACTTCAAAAATTTAGACTTTTAACATATTTCAGTCCATATTGTTGCAAGAGTTGAAGGAAGGTAAAAAAAAAAAAAAAAAAAGCTTGATTTGGATAGGGAAAAGCATAGACGATGTTATCTGGACAAATTCAGTGTCTCAGACTATTAATATGTCTATATGAAAATTACAGAACTTCAAACTTAGTTATGTTGATACTAGGTAAAAAGCTTAGAAAGATGAATAAAATCCAGTTATATTCTAACTTTACACCAGCATCTGTATACGTATATGTATATATATAAACCACACAGCACACATACACATCCCATGTAAAACATTGCTTTAAGTTTTAATGTTTATTTCCCCAAGACAGCCTAGCCTGCACTCTACTTGGATAAATTTTACAAGCTAGTTTTCTGCTGCTTCTAGTTTTAAACTTTAACCATGTTTCTGATGACAAGGAATGCTGCAAAAATACTCTAGTTCAACAAAGAGTTATGATCACAAAATAATTTTTATCCATTCTACAGTGTTTCAGAATTACCAGTTGATTTTTAAACACAAAGTAGATATAGATGCTAATGGTGGCTAACCTGGTATGTTTCTTATAGCAAACTGTTGTTCATGCAACACTTGTGCTCAAAGGGGAAGGCACAGGATTTCCTACAATGAGCCACCTTATAAAGAGTTCTTTTTATTTTGTACAAATTAATTTATGTCACATTTAATTTAGTGTGCGTAACCTCAAAACTGAGGCATTACTCCAATTTATAAAAACCACTTGCATAACTTTTATGCAAGTTTTAAAAATACAAAGTTTTCTCCCTAAAGTGGCTCAAAATAGATTGTTCATGGCTGCCTACATCTAAGATAAAAAGATTCTAAAACAACTGAACAGATTAGGCATATTATTAAAGGTGTTCAAACCATTACTTGATTTGTACATCTACTCAAACCTCTTCATCGGTCTTTATTCAGCAGTACATATGCACCAAATTCCATTTTAGAAGTTTCCATATCATTTTCATAGAAAACAAAATTTGAAAACAAGTAACATTTAAACACAGCACGGTATTCTACCACAACTGAAACATTTTTTTCTTATTTTTTACAGGACTTAACAAAATCTAAAAATGAACTATGCTGTAGGTTTACCTCATGCAAAAGGTCTTTATGTTATCTCTGAAAATGAAAAGAACTGCTTTTAAAAGCACATTTTACTGTTTTATACTATTATGGCAATGTGCGTACTGCAACACAGTCTATTTTTAGGGAAATTTATGTTTTATTTTCATGCAAAAATCTACACAAATTAGTTCTGATGATATGGAAAGCTTTTCATAGCATCAAACATTCATCTGGTGCAAATGCACAGGGAAACCTTCCTGAAAAGTTTTCTGACTTGAGAAGCAACTAAAAAGCCATACTAGGTAAATAAAAACCTTAAAAAAAAGAAAAGAAAAGAAAAGAGAGAGAGAGAGAGAGAGAGAGAGAGAGAGAGAAAAGGGGGTGGGGTAAGGCCGGAAAAGGGAGGGGGATAAAAAACACAGGCTGCAGAGTAAACCGATGTCTGCTGCTAAACCGGTCTTTGTTTTCATGTCCAGTGTACATTAACACTTATGATCTCACTTTGATGATTTTCTAAGTTTGTTATCAGCCCCCTGAAGGCGAATCAAGCTTGCATGCGTTCACATACAGCACCGCAACCACACTCTCGTACACAGTCACTCCAGGGCTAGGAGTCTGCTTCATGAGTGAAGAGCCCTAGATTTGGAAGATGAATCTGACTATCACTGAGCCAGACATTCATTCAGCATTGTCCATTCACACACTGCTTCAGAGCAAGGCCTGGGCTCACTTTCCTTTGATTTCCATGGGCACCCTATTCTCTTTTATGCTTACAAGGCTTGAAGATGACAGTACTGCACTTTCCTCTCCATTGAAATAGTTAAGTCAGTGTTTCTTCTCAGGCACCAAAGATCTGTGATCTGTAGCCCTTTTACTTTGAACAACCTAAATAAGCATTCATGTAAAGTTTTCGTTACATTTTGCCACTCATTCTCACTCGCACCCATTCACCATCTTGACCTCATTTGGGCATTTTCTGTGGTTCCAAATGAAATCTTCACATCTTCTTTCCCGATTTAATGCAGCAGCAGATCCCATGAGCCAAGCTTGATGGATCAAACCTTTTTATATATATGTATAATATATATATATATATATCTCAGTGCTGCATTGTACCTATCTTCCACAACATCTTTCTAAAACTGGAACCCTTCTGTTGGTACATTGGCAGATGAATTGAATCCAAATGTTCCACCTTGTATTGCCTCTGGAACAAGGCTAGGATCTTCATCAATCTGGGGTGGGAAGAATAAACTGATTAGTTTAGAAATATACATACATAAAGCATTACAGTTACATACGTATTACCCATGAGAAAAGTATGAGAGGAGTGACAACTCTGTCTTATACACAAAGTTAACGACACTTAAAAAGACTAATGCCATTGCTTTTGAAGTATAAGGATAATATTTGGTTAATTTTTAAAAAATTTTCCCTTTAGTTGCCCTTGTTTTTATTGTTGTTGTAGTAATTATTATTGTTGTCATTGTTAAATAGGACAGAAAGAAATAGAGAAGAGGGGAAGACAGAGAGGGGGAAGAGAAAGATAGACACCTGCAGATTTGCCTCACCACCTGTGAAGCGACTCCCCTGCAAGTGGGGAGCTGGGGGTTCGAACCGGGATCCTTAAGCCGGTCCTTGTGCTTCGTGCCACTTGCGCTTATCCCATTGCACTACTGCCCAACTCCCATCTTTGGTTAATTTTTAAGCAGCAATTTGAGATACATGACATTTGGACTAAAAACAGTAAGCAGCTCTGCCAATAAAAGATAAATAATGTCACACATACTTCATTATATCTAAAGGTTTCTTTAAGAAACACCACGATATTACAAACTTCAATTGTGGTTTCTATAAATATTCACATCATCTTAACTGTTTATTGTACAATGTAAGGAGTCAGAAACAACAAACTGAACTATGTGTTGAGTTATTAGAAACCACGAGTCCTCGTGAAAATCTAACACGATTAACACTACATGCAATAGGATACATTTTTCTGGGTTTTATCTGACATGTATTCTAAAAAAGGACTAACTTAAACATCTTTAAGTCAACTCTGTGTTACCTCAGTGTTTCAATAACCTTGCTTTTTTTTTTTTTGATAACACGGAAGAGTTTGTAGTATAAAACTTATTCTGTGAAAAGTAATTTTTAAAACTTTTTTTATTATCTTTATTTATTGGATAGAGACAGCCAGAAATCAAGAGGGAGAGAGACAGAGAGACCTGTAGCCCTGCTTCACCACTCGTAAAGCTTTGCCCCTGCAGGTGAGGACCGGGGGCTCGAACCTGGGTCCTTGCACATTGTAATACATGCGCTCAACCAGTCTGCAATTTTTTTTTTTGCCTCCAGGGTTATTGTTGGGTCTCGGTTCCTGCACCATGAATCCATTGCTCCTGGAGGCTATTTTTCCCCCTTTTGTTCCTCGTTGTTTTATCGTTGTTGTGGTTATTACTACTGTTGTTATTGATGTCCTTGTTGTTGGACAGGACAGAAAGAAATGGAGAGAGGAAGGGAAGACAGGGGGAGAGAAAGATAGACACCTGCAGACCTGCTTCACTGCTTGTGAAGTGACCCCCCCCAAGGCTGGAAGCCAGGGGCTTGAACTGGGATCCTTATGCTGGTCCTTGCACTTTGTGCCATGTGCGCTTAACCCGATACGCTATTGGACAATCCCCAAATAATAATTTATCTTTCTTTCTTTTTAGAATTTATTTATTTATAAATGAGAAAGATAGGTGGAAAGAACCAGACATCACTCAGGTAAATGTGCTGCTGGGGACTGAACTCAGGACCTCATGCCTAAAAATCCAATGTTTTATCCACTGTGCCTCCTGGACCACTATCTTTCTATTTTACACGACTTTAAAAAAAAAAAAAAAAAAAACTATTTTGGATAGAGACAGAGAAATTGAGAGGGAAGGAGAAAGAGACAGGGAGACTCCACTCATGAAGCTTCCCTCCTGCAGGTGGGTATAATTTATCTTTATTGATTATTATATCCTTTTTTTTTTTTGCATGAGAATCTCTTTGCGTAACTATTATGCTATCTATCCCTGCCCTTGATTATTTTATTCTTTTTATCTGTCTTCATAAATAAAATATTTGTTATTCACAGCTAAAACTGTTTTGGTCATCAATTAAAAACTGTGACAAAAAAAGTAACTGACAAAAAATGATTGTGACAACATATTCAAGCATAGATTTGTTACTCATTGCTTTTTTTTTTTTTTTTTTTTGCCTCCAGGGTTATTGCCGGGTCTTGGTGCCTGCACTACGAATCCACACGGGCAGCCAACTTTCCCCCACTGTTGCTGTTATTATTATTGTTGTTGGATAGGACAGAGAGAAATCGATGGGGCGGGGGAGGACACACAGACACCTGCAGACCTGCTTCACATCATAAAAAACGACACCCCTCGCCCCCGCAGATGGGGAGCCTGGGGCTCCAACTGGGATCCTCTTGCAGGTCCTTTGCACTTTGCACTGTGCGTTCTTATTAACCTGGTGCGTTAATCTCTCCCACCTCATTGCCATTTATTATAGGCACATTCCACTGCTTTCTTTATAAACATCTCAACAATTAGTATAAAACAAGAACTATAAAAACATCAGGTGATAATTAAGCCTAACGGGAGTCGGGCGGTAGCACAACGGGTTAAGCGCAGGTGGTGCAAAGTGCAAGGACTGGCATAAGGATCACTGTTCAAGCCCCCGGCTCCCCACCTGCAGGGGAGTCGCTTCACAAGCAGTGATGCAGGTCTACAGGTGTCTATCTTTCTCTCCTCTCTCCATTTCTCTCTGCCCTATCCAACAACGACATCAATAACAATAACTATAAAAATAAAACAAGGGCAACAAAAAGGATATATATATATATATATATATATATATATATATATATATAGATAGATAGATAGATAGAAAGAAAGAAAATTAGTGTTTCAAAGAAAGTTTTTAGAACTGGGCAATGGTGTACCCAGTAGAGCTCACATATTATAACGCACAAGGAAGGATCCTGGTTTATGCCTCTGTCCCCACCTGCATGTTTATACAGAAAACCAGGAAATTATTACATACATCATCTGAAGAGAAGAACTGGTCAATGATCTCATAGGCCAACTTGTAGATGTCTTCATTTTCATGATTTTGAAGTTGTTCAATTTTCTCCAGTCCTGCAAGAAATTTTAATGAAGTGAAACATGGTCATATTTATAAAGCAGTGACAAAAATGCTATAACCACCTTGGGACACATAACTCAATTTTTGGACTGAAAATTATAATTTTTGACCATCTATAAAAAAAGACTTTACAAGTTGTGGAGCAGGGCTTGAAAGTGTCTCTCTCCCTATCTTCCTTGTCCCTCTCAATTTCTCTATCTAATAATAAATAAATAAATAAATGGCTTTCTGTAAAAATTAACAAATGAGTGTTAAACTTCCAGATGCTTGAGTATGTATGGCAAAAGCACATCAATTACGCAGAATATCACATAACTAATGTTTATAAGGAGTACTAACAGGTAAAACTGTTTTTTGTTAACAGCAGATTTCTACTTACTAATATCTGCTACATTTTTCTATAATGTATATATAACAAGATTTTAAATATCAGTAATAGGTATGAATGTTAAGGAGTCTATAAAGTACAGTAAAAATGAGTAAGAGCAATCGTAATATTTCAAAATAAAATAGAATTTTCTATATAAATACTGAGTTTGTTAGGTCATAAGTAGTACCACAAAAAAAAAAAAGTTAACATCACAATGTAAGTTGAGCCCTTTTTTGCTTTTAGAAGTAGCAATTTCTAAGATTCTGAAATTAAGTAAAATCGCCCTCTCATGACTGTTTTTTCCCCTATTCCTTAAGCAGAAGGAATCGTTTCAGGTTCACTTAATTAAAAAAAAAATTTAGCTTACTTATTTTCCCTTTTGTTGCCCTTGTTGGTTTTTATTGTTGTTGTAGTTATTATTGCTATTGATATCTCGTTGTGAGATAGGACAGTGAGAAATGGACAGAAGAGGGGAGAGAAAAACAGACACCGCAGACCTGCTTCACTGCCTGTCCTTGTGCTTTGCGCCAGCCATGTGTGCTTAACCTGCTGTGCTACCGCCTGACTTCCAGGTTCATTTAATTTTTACAGGGCTTTTCCATAAAAAAGTAGCTGGGGCTGGGTGGTGCCATACCCAGTTGAATACACATTGCAATGTAAAAAAGACCCAGGTTTTAGTCCCAAGTACCACTTCTGAAGAAGGGGTCTTAATGAGTAGTAAAGCAGTTCTACAGGTGTCTCTCACTTCACTCTTGATTTCTCTTTGTCCAAAAAATAAGGTATTTTAGCGCAGTGGGTTAAGCGCGTGTGGCGCAAAGCACTAGGATCCCGGTTCGAACCCCCGGCTCCCCACCTGCAGGGGAGTCACTTCACAGGCGGTGAAGCAGGTCTGCAGGTGTCTTTCTCTTTCACTCTGTCTCCCCCTCCTCTCTCCATTTCTCACTGTCCTATCTAACAATGACAGCATCAATAACAACAACAGTAATAACTACAAAAACAATGAAAAACATCAAGGGCAGCAAAAAGGAAAAAAATATATATATATATAAGGTATTTAAAAAATTAGCCACTATATATAGAGGGCTCCAGTTCAGGGATAGGTGGGGAGTGCTAATGCCTGCATGATAAATTCACCAGAATAACTCATAGATTGTTAAACTCAAATTGTCCAAATCACAAGATTTCTTTCCCCCTACTATATTTATTTATTGGATAGAGAGCCAGAAACTGAAAGGAAAGGGGAAGACAGAGAATGAGAGAAACACCTGCAGCACTGCTTTACTACTCATGAAGCTTTCCCTCTGTAGGTGGGGACCAGGGCTTGAACCTGGGTCCTTGTGCACTGTAACGTGTGCTCAAGTAGGTGTGCCACCACCTGGTGCCCAGAACACAATTTGTTATTTGTCCGTTTAATGTTTTATACTTGGTGATAGTCAACGATGACATGAAACATGAAAGCCCACATCCACCTTTCCTTCAATACAACAAAATTTCTAAAAACTCAGTGTATCCATTTCTGGAATTTGCCATTTCCCCCTTGCCTCTATTATCAGTGTCTTCACTTATTATGGTCCAATCTCTAAACACTTTCCTTATTGGCTCGCTTCCTGTCACCATTTCCCTGATACTCATATTCCATCTAAGCATATCAATCTCTTAGGCAAAAAAAATTCTGCCACTTCTTAGTATTCTATGACAGAATCCACAGGGAAGCCTTACTAAATCCAGATTATTCTAGGGATTCATCGATAAGGGAAAAAATCTCCAAGTTCTGTATTTTCATTTTAGCATACAAAAACAAAATCTCAGCAATTAAATGCATTAGAGCTGGGCAGTGGCACACCTGTAGTGTGTAGCAGTGAGTGGGTATCTCTTATCCCCCCATTACCTCTCAATTTCTGTCTCCATCAAAAAGATAAGTAAGTAAATAATAAAAGATTAACTGCTCTTTAAAAATTAAATACGGGGGGTTGGGCGGTAGCACAGTAGGTTAAGCGCACATGGTGCGAAGTGCAAGGACTGGCTCAAGGATCTCAGTTCGAGCCGCGGGTTCCCCACCTGCCAGGGGGTTCACTTCACAGGTGGTGAAGTAAGTCTGCAGGTGTCTTTCTCACCCTCTATCTTCCCCATCTCTTTCAATTTCTCTCTGTCCTATCCAACAATGACAGTAGTTAACAACAATAATAAACAACGAAGGCCAACAAAAGGGAAAAAATAGCCTCCAGGAGTGCAGGCACTGAGCCCCAGCAATAACCTTGGAGGCAAAAAAAAAAAAAAAATTAAATAAATACATTTACATGCCATTTTAGTAAATTTGAAATGGTAGGGCATGTGCCTTACCATGTGTGAAGGCCTGGGTTCAATCCATGTCACTTCCATGGAAGCACTACAGTATGACAGCATTGGGGGAATATGGTGGAGCAATGCAGAGTGGTAAAATCTTGAATGCCTGATGTCCTGATAGAAGGGACACGGACGGGGACGAACACACACACACACACACACACACACACACACACCCCTCTCTCTGATTTTCAAGCTTTTGTGAATTCCTCTACTAAATATATTAAAGATACAGGTCTCCTATTTACCACCACTTCAAATTATTCTGTCAGAAATACTATTGTGCTTATCCAAGCTGATAACATCGATGTTTTGTTCGGCACCCAGTCTTTTCCCTTGTGGTCTAGTGGCTAGGATTCAGCAATTCAGACATTCAAGTTTTGTCTTAATTATAAGAGTTGAAAACTAAGGTGTACTATTTACACTCCAGATGTCTGGAAACAACTGATCACTGTTTCTATGCTACAATGTTTATTAAGACTGCAGAGGCCTGGTTACTAATTTTATTTCCAGTCTCATCTTTTTGCACTCCTACTCTACACACTGTGATTCAGCAACACCGATCTACTTATAATTTGCTGAATACTATTTCTCACCTCAGACTTTGCTCATGGTGTTATCTCTGCCTGGAACACCTTTCATCCCTTTTTACTTTATTAATCCTTATGCATTTCTCAAAATCCAGCTCAGGTGTGACTTCCTGCTTCTTCCAGGATGGATTAGGTATTTCATTTTGGAGTATATTTCTATTAGAGTAATTAGCACATTGGATCAGATCATATGTATCTCCGTGACTAGACTACATGCCTTGAGAGCAAGAACTGTGTGGTGCTTATCACTGTTTTAGAATATTGCCTGTTCAATCTATAGCAGCAATTCAGTTACTTAAGCATAGCATTTAATTTATTCTTTCACTTGATTATCTAAGACAGAAAAATACAGAAGTGCCACATTAATCAGAAAACAAAAGCCATAACAAAGAACAATGCAATGAAGAATTAAAAATAACATCTTAAGATAAACATACCTCCACACTCTTCTATAAGATTGGCTATGGTTTCTGCCTCATCTTCAGCCATTTTTAATATATTACTTAGTCCATCAAGTACTACTTGCACAACCTGTGCATCTTTTACAGTCAGCAAATTGCAAAAAGGTGGGATAACATTTTGCTGGATGAGGTAAGCCACCTGAAGAATAAAAGCATCATTATATAATAAATAAGGGATCTTCATTTGCATAATGTCTTATCTCACTAAAATAGCAAAGTACCTGTAAATTTTGCATTTGTTTTTAGGGAGGTAGTAGATAGCATGATTATGCAAAGAGACTCCCATGCCAAAGGCTCCCCAAGTCCCAGATTCAATCCCCTGTACCACACCATAAACCCAAGGAAAAAAAATTTTGTTTGTTTTCACTGTGGAGCTGGGGGAATGAACCTAAGCATCATACATACGCAATTATCTCTCCAACTGGCCAGTTCTCAATTCACTGTTCTATTGGTTCCTGATTATTTTCATATTTTCTATTATTTTTACTCCCATGCATATTATGTTCTATATTTGTATTTACTGCTTACCATTGATTTATAGTTTATTCATATCAACTTATTTATTCTATCAACTTATGGGTTCCTTTCTATTATCTAGGCAGTCTCTAGCAGCCTTTATACTCGTTTCCTTTGCTAGCTGGTATTGACAGAATGGCAAGTCATCACCTGTATGACTCGGAGAGGCAGTACATCCAAGACATTATTATATTGTCTTTTTAAATTAATTAATTAATTAATTTACTTACTTATACCAGAGCACTGCTTAGCTCCGCCTTATGATGGTACAGGGGATTGAACCAGGGACTTCGGAGCCTCAGGCATGAGAGTCTCTTTGCATAACTATTACGCTATCTACCCCTGTATTATCTTTTTTTATATTTGTTAAGAGACAGAAATTGAGAGGGAAGGGGTGTGGAGTAAGAAAGGGAGAGAGACAGACACCTGCAGCACTGCTTTACCACTTGCAAAACTTTCTTTTGCAGGTGGGGACTGGGTTCTTGAACCTGGGTCCTTGTGCACTGTAACATCTGCGCCATCACCTCGCCCCCATTCAGGAAATTTTATACCCTGGATACCACATATTCTTCACCCACGTTTCTTGTTCCGGTCTGTTAGTTCAGTTCCTTGTTCGGTATGGGGCTGGTAAGTAAATTTGTGTTCTTAATATTTTTTTTTCATTTCTGGTATTGCTCATCTAATAGAAAAGTCTGTGAGAAGCATATTCATTCTGACCCAATAACCTAAAAAGTATTTTTTTCTTAATACTATTAAAATAATCCTTTCTATAACTGTTCTGCCTTTACCATGAATTAAAAAATTATTGTATGCCAATAAACTGGAAAAATTGTTTAAATAGAATATAAAGGAAATAAAGTTGATACTACTGGGGGTGGGCGGGGAGTAGCAGCACCACAACCCATGGAGCGCATGGTATATATAACATGCAAGGACTTGGGTTCAAGACTGTCCCCACATGCAAGAGGGAAGCTACACAAGCACTGAAGCAGCCCTACAGGCCTCTCCCCCCATCTCTCTTGATTTGTTTCTATTCAATTAAAAAACCCTAATATTGTTAGAAGGATGGGTGGATCAATCACAGAATGGGGCCAGGAAGGATACTGCAACAGGCTTTTTTTTTTTTAATTTTTAAAATATTTTATTTATTTTACCTTTTGTTGGCCTTTATTGTTGTTGCTGTAGTTATTATTGTTGCTGTTACTGATGTCATCATTATTAGATAGGACAGAGAGAAATGGAGAGAGGAGGGAAAGACAGAGAGGGGGAGAGAAAGACAGACACCTGCAGACCTGCTTCACCGCCTGTGAAGCAACACCCCTGCAGGTGGGGAGCAGGGAGCTCGAACCAGGATCCTTACAAAAGTCCTTGTGCTTCCTGCAATGTGCTAAAACCCACTGCGCTACCACCCGACTCCCGCAACAGGTTTTTTAAAGAAGTCATGTCAGAAACACCAGAGGTGCCACCCCCCAACCCCCTTCAACACCTAGCACAACCATAAGCCACACTCTGGATTAAACAAGGGGTGATCACAGAATCCCTTTTATGGTATAAACTTAAATTATGAGTTACTGAAGTTTAAAGTTTAGGATGATCTTTATTATTATTTTACCAGTTTTAGGAAATAAGTAAGAGCTGAACTTACTTGGTCTTTCCTTCCACTAATTGTTAAGTTACTTATGGCCCAAGCAGCTTCTTTCTGAGTGCCAAAATCCCCCTATAAAAGTAAAGCAAAGATCACATATTGAAATAAAAAATGTGGAAAAAACCCCCATTTTCCTAAAAATATTTTCTACCTGCTCACTCCCCTAGATGTTGTTCCTAATTTTTCTCTAAGCATATTATTTTTCTTGCATCATACTATTTTCCTCTTATCAAGATAAGCCTTTGAACCCAATTTAAACAAGTGGAGATTTCTTTTGTGAACACTCCTGGGAACAAACTGGCTTCATATTACTGCTCAGTAATATCAAATTAAATTAAGTCAGTGATAAAGAAAAAAAAAATCACTCAGGAAAATATGGGAAGACAAACACTAATACTATAAAAAATGTCAAGTTAATCCCCCAATAAATAAATTTAAAATACATGCTAAGTTAAAATAAAGCATTATCTATTAAACAAAGTTTTAAAAATAATAATGCCCACCATTAATACAAGTACATAGCAACACATGATAATAATAATATTAATAAAGTAAAAGCAATTGAAATTCTCAACAGGGAAACAATTAGTTACAATAAATAATTACCAAGTATTACCTATTAAGAAAACTAGCAACCTAGAAAACATTTATAGTGTATTAAAGAGAAAGCTTGTCAGTGAAGGTGGTGGGGAGCATAAAATTGCTATTAGGGTGGTCCAGGAGGTGGCACAGTGGATAAAACACTGAATTTTTTTTTTTTGCCTCCAGGGTTATTGCTGGGACTTGGTGCCTGCATAACTATGTATCCACTGCTTCTGGAGGCCATTTTTTCCCCCATTTTGTTGTCCTTGTTGTTACCTTTGTTGTCTTTATTATTATTGTTGTCATTGCTGCTGCTGTTGAATAGGACAGAGAGAAATCAAGAGAGAAGGGGAGAGAAAGATAGACACCTGCAGACCTGCTTCACTGCCTGTGAGGTGATCCCCCTGCAGGTGGGGAACTGGGGGCTCGAACCGTGATCCTTATGAAGGTTCTTGTGCTTAGCACCATGGGATGCATTGGATCGACCTTCTCGTGGTGCATCCCGTGAGTACCCATTCATTGGGGAAACTGACGATCCTTCCTAGCCGACTGAATCCACATGGATCCCAGTCACTTTCAAAGCCAGCAACAAGCAGCTCCTGACAGCTTTCAACCTGACACTGTTGACTGGCTAAGGAAGAAGGGCAAACGCTAGAAGAAGAAGCACCATGTATGCTTAATCTGCTGCGCTACCTACCGCCTGGCTCCCAAAACATTGGACTTTTTTAAGCATGAGGTCCCAAGTTCAATCCCCAGCAGCACAAGTATCAGGAGTAACATCTAGTTTTTTCTCTATCATTTCTCATGAATAAAATATTTAAAAACAAATAAATAAAATTGCCATTAGAGTACAGGGACTGTAAAACATCATTTACATATATGCCTACTCTTAGATATAGTAATACTATATGTAAATTACAAAAATAAGCAAACAACAGGGCTGGGTAGTGGTGCACCTGATGTTATTATTTTTAATGCAATGCTAGATTAGTGGGTTTCCTTTAGTGTAAAAAAGGGTGGAAATAGGGATCAGTAAACAGCTTACTCTGTAGGACACATGTGGCCACTACGGTCCAGGTCTAAACCCTAGAACCACATGGAAGTACCATAGAATCAGCTCCACAGATAGAACTTTCCCCTTGTGTTACTTGTTTGTTTTTATTAGTTTGATTTAGTACTGATTTACAAAATCATTAGGTAATAGGGGTACCGTTTCTACCACCATGATTGTGTCCCTATGCCCCCTCAGCAGAAACTGCAATAGTCCTCACCATGTCACAGGTTAGGGTTGACTATCTCACCTATCTATACCGTGTGTGTGTGTGTGTGTGTGTGTGTTTTCTCCTCCCATTTTTATTCATTTCCATAGTCCTACCTTCACTTCCTTCCTAAGGCACACCTCTATCTAATACTACTTTTGAGTGTCCTTTCTTTTCCCTCTTCTCTCTCAGGTAAGTGAAACAGTGCCTGACTTCCTCTGGTATTTTCCAGATTTGCTTTCTTTTCAGTAATGGCATAAAAACAAAGGTTCTTGGTGACAAATGTTTTGGGTACCAGTGGAATTGGGAGTTCAGACCCCTCTAGTCTCATTTTGCATTTTCCTTCTATGTAAGTCCCTCTAGTACTACTCTCTTTTTTTTTCTTTTTTAATTTTATCAGAGAACTGCTCAGCTCTGATTTATGGTGGTGTGGAGGACTGAACTTGGGATTCTGGAGCCTCAGGCATTACAGACTCTTTGCATAATTATTATGCTACCTACCCCCACCTCCCTCTAGTATTTCTTATAGGGCTAGCTTAGTGTTGGTGTATTCCTTTAGCTGTTGCTTGTCTGAAAAACTTTGCATTCTGCCATATTTAGGAAACAGTAATTCTGAGTGGATGTTTATTCCATCCCATTTGAGAATACAGCCTACAAGTCCTTTTTGGCCATTAAGAGTTTCTATAATGGTTTTTATCAAGTTTCCTCATAGGTGACTCTACTTTTAAGATTCTCATTTTTTAAAAACAATTTTATTATGTATCTCAGAGAATATAGATTTGGGCTTTATTTATTTATTTTGAAGCTCTCAAAAAGAGCTCCCTGAATCTGAGGGAATCCCATTCCCAAGTCTGGGGAATATTCTCAGTTACTCTTTTTGGAGACCCACGCCTGTTTATATGTAGGGCTTCTCTATGAATGCTGTGGTTCTTGTCTTGACACTACCTCAATATAAACTATTTTAAAGAGAATTATTTCCTTCTCCTCTCTCTCCCTCTTAAGATTTGTGTTACTTATTACATATGAGAGAGAGATTCACATGAAACACAGAGACATGTGACACTGCAAATCAAACTGGGAACCATAGGCACTCAATTCTAAAATTCTACCAGTTGAGCTATTTCTCTGGTCACTAATAAAACATTTTAAATAAATCTTGTGATGATGGTATTTTTTTTCCTTTAAATTATTATGATTTTTATTTACTAGAGACAGATAGCCAGAAATCAAAGAGAAAAAGGGGAGACAGAGGGAGAGACACCTGCAGCACTGCTTCACCACTTGTGAAGCTTTCCTCCTGCAGGCAAGGACTGGGGGCTTTCTTTAACCTTGCGCATTTTAACGATGTGTGCTCAACTAGTTACACCACTACCCAAAACCCAAAAACTTATTAATGAGAAAGATAGGGGGAGGGAGGGAGGGAGGGAGGGAGAGAGAGAGAGAGAGAGAGAGAGAGAGAGAGAGAGAATATGAATCAGGCATCACTCTGGTACATGTGCTACCGGGGATTAAACTCAGGACCTTCTGCTTGAGAGTCCAATGCCTTTTTCAATGTGCCATCTCCTGGACCATGGTCTAGAGGTTTTTAAACTTATACTTATTTTACTACAGTATTCACATTGTCATACAAGTTTAAATAAAGCAGAAAAGCATGTATTGGGTGGGGAAGATAGCATAATGGTTAATCAAAGAGACTTTATGCCTGAGGCACCAGAGGTCCCAGATTCAATTCTCTGTACCACTGTAAGCCAGACCTGAGTAATGTTAGCGTAGGGGGTAGAAGGGGGGGGGGGGGAAGAAGCATGTTATTAAATAACATTATGATTCGTTACACAAGGTGATTTTCTTACCTTATCTAAAAGGTGTATTATCATTGGTACAAGGTTAGCATCAATTACTGCCTGAACCTGCTGCTGATTTCCTGCAGTGATGTTAGAGAGGAACCATACTGCTTCCTGTAGAACAAAGCCCATCATCATCTCTCATTACAAAATAAAAGTTGCCCATCAACTTAGAAAGTATACATTCACTACTTCGATGTTCATATAGTTTTATTATGAAATGATACTGTGATAAAAATTGTAGGAATCTCAACTCTATCTCCTTTCCATATTTTCTTTGGATAAATTGCTAATGCCTCTAAATTCAAGAAACAATAAATGAAGCCTTCTATTGTTTTAAATTAAGTTGTCAAAATATTATCTATTTAAGTCTTTAAAAAATATTTCATTATTCATTGGATAGACCAAAGAAATCATGAGGGCTGGGGGAGAGGGAGAAAGACACCTGCAGAACTACCTCACTGCCTGTGAAACTGCCCCCTGTAATTTATATTACTTATAAATAAATAAGACAACATCAGAGCATATGTGGCACTGTGCTATGTGATGCTAAAGATGAATGGGGGGGGCCCTCACATGCTTGCAAGTTCAGTGTTCTACCTGCTGTGCCTTCTACAGAAGGTTGCTAAACAAACACTTCTATAGAATTCCCTCCCTTTTTTTGTTTTAGATATCATAAAAGGGAAGGGGGGAAGAGATCAGATAGATAGATATGGCACTGGGGCTTCACTCAAGCATATGTGATATCAGGAATCAAACTCAGGACTTCATGTTTGTCCAAAATTCTAGCACTGGACTACCTCCCAGTATATTCTATAGAGTTCTCAAAAGCAATGGTTCCAAATACTAAGATTCAAAAGAAGACTGTTTAAACAATTACCAAGGAACTGATACGCTGTTATACAAATATAAGTATGGAAGCTATAGTTAAAGATATTTAACTACTCCCAACTACATAATGTATTTTATTCTATTCTCATCAACAGTTATAGTCAAACTAATTAATCTTAATTATCCACAATAAAAGAGATACAAAACATAAAATAGTGATTTTTAAAAAAAGTATACTGATTTATTTGTAAGTCATTCACATAACCATTTCACTAGAGAGCCAAAGTGGAACCAGGTATCTGATAGCTTGCCCCCTGTAGGTGGAGACAAGGGGCTTGAACCAAAGTCCTTGCACATGGTAACATGTGTTCAACCAGGCATACCACTGCCTGGCCCCTAAAGATCTTTTCACACTGCCCTTTACAGTACACTATTTGAGCAGCCCCAATGGGGGCTAGCAATATGATGATTATCTCAAATGTTTTACCAGTTTCATATATAGTGAATGTATACTGCTATCAAAGCATGAAACATGGTAAAACATCTAACATCTTAGTACTGTAATTTACCAAACAATAAATGTATTAATTTATCAAAAAGGACCATTTTCTCTAATAATACAAATGAACTAGTAAACAAGTTTTAGTCCCCAAATAGTATTAGCTAGTGTGTAGTAAGCTCTCTTGGATCAGATCACAGGAACATACTTAATGAACCTGTTAGAGATCTTAGGGTGTTAGGCTACTTAGGTGAGCTGTTCTTGGGTTATAATCACTGGCAATGCTGTATCAACAACCCATTTATCTGTACAACAGCCTCAGATGCACTCCAATATCAGCATCACCAGTCAGTGCCCCCTTTCCATAGCCTTCACAAGTACACACACACACACACACACACACACACACACACACACACACACACACGTACGTATTTATAAAAAATTAAACTTACATATTAAGAATTTTCAATCATACAACATTCAACACCCAATTATCTCTATTTCATCATTTCCAAGAGAGTTAAATTCACACTGCTAACAACTGGTTTGTCTTATATATGAAAAAAAAACCAAAACATTAATGTGTTACAGAAGACAGTATTTATTGTTTCTTGACATCTAAAAAAATAGTCCATACTATAGCTCAGTTATAATTTTGAGTCTCCAATGTTATAAAAACTGTCATTTCTATCTTTTAAATAATTTATTTTATATGCTATTTTTTAAGCATGATTTGAAAAATACTTACTTTATTAATTTTCTCTTTGGGATGTGTCAGAAGTGCTGGGAAGTGTGAAAGAGCATCACAGTTCAAAACAACTTGTGTTTGCTCATCAGTTCCAGTAACAATGTTTCCCACAGCTCTAAGAGCTGCAGTCTGAAACATAAAAGGATTTAATGAGACTATGTGAAAAAAAATCATTACCACTGCTGAGGTGCAGTGGAGCAGATTATGAAAGATAAAAGTCATTCATGCCAACCCATTCTTTGCAACAAGCTGTGCTAGAACTGATTTAGGAATACAGGAGTGAGGACAAATTTTTTAAAAATATTTTTATTTATTATTGGATAAATACAGAGAGAAACTGTGAGGGAAGGGGGAAGATATAGAGGGAAAGAAACAGAGACACCTGCAGCCCTGCCTCACTACTCATAAAGGCCTTCCCCCTGCAGGTGGGGGCCAGGGGCTTGACCTGGGTCCTTGTTTGTCCTTAACCAGGTGCGCCACCTCCTGGCTCCCTCAAGCTTTTTTTTTTTTTAAAGATTTCATATAGGGCTGAGAAGATAGCATAATGACTGTGCAAACAGACTGTTGTGCCTGAGGCACCAGAGGTCCCAGATGTGATTTCCAGCACCACCATAAATTTTGCAGGCCCTACAAATTTCATTCTTAGGAAGTTCATACTACTATAAAGATACTCAATAAACAATTACAAGACATTATATAGTACTTAGTGTAATAAAGAAATAATAAACACTTTAGATTTTAGGTAGTTTCCATACATTAAAAACACAGTGCCTTGCAAGCAGAGAGATGGCTCAGGGATAAAGCACTGGACTCTCAGACATGAAGTCTTGAGTTCTATCCCTGTCACTGCATGTACCAGAGTGATGCTGGTTCCCTTTCCCTGCCCCCTTTCACATATATACATCCTATTTAAAAAAATGCCGGGGGGGGGCACATCTTCAATAAGTTGAAATTACATTATCACAAGAATTTGAATCACTTATTTTTCTCAAGTTGTAAATAGCTTTCTGTCAAATTTTTTAAAAATGGCTATCTTGTCTTTTTCTTCAATATTTTATTTATTATATATTGGACAGACATTGAAAGGGGAAAGGTAGATAGAACCAGAGATGGAGGGGAGAGGGAGAGAAAGATACCTATAGTACTGCTTCACCAAGCATGAAGCTTCCCTCTACAAGTGGAGACCAGGCATTTGAATCCAGTCCTTGTGTATTGTAATACACACATTCAACCAGGTATGCCACTGCCTGGCTCCTATTTTGTCTTTTTTTTTAAGAGCAGTGACCCAGGGTTTCTTTTTTCTTACCACCAAGGTTATGACTGAGACTTAGCACCTACTGGACAAGTACACTGCTCCAGGTGGCTATTTTCTTTCCCCCCACCCCCTCCTTTTTTAAAGATAGAGAAATAAGGAGAAAGAGGGTAAGAGAGACACCTGAAGCACTGTTGTACAGTTGTGAAGTTTCCTTCCTGCATGTGGGATGGGGGCTGGAGGTTGAAACACAGGTCCTCATACACTGCAAAGTATGTGTTCAGGAGGTGGCATCACCACCCCACTAGGGTACTTTTAAAAAATCGAGATTATTTACATACTAAACATGCCCTCTTTCAAAATGTACAATTCAGTGATTATTTTATATTTATTTATTTTTAAATTTATTTATTCCCTTTGTTGCCCTTGTTGTTTTATTGTTGTAGTTATTATTGTTGTTGTCATTGTTGGATAGGACAGAGAGAAATGGAGAGAGGAGGGGTAGACAGAGAGGAGGAGAGAAAGATAGACACCTGCAGACCTGCTTCACCGCCTGTGAAGCGACTCCCCTGCAGGTGGGTAGTGATTATTTTAGTATACTAAAACTTATACAGTGACTACTAGCATATAATCACAAGGCATTTTCTTTCTTTTTCTTTTTTTTTTTTTTTTTATGTCAGGTGTTGTCTTTGTGCCTAAGCAATTCCACTGAGTTATTACCTGGGCACAGGCACGTGGGCATTTTATTTCTTGCCACCAGGGCTATTCCTCAGGCTCAGTGTCTGCACAACTCACCATTGCTCCTGGTAGCTATCCCCCCGCCCCCCTTTAATAGAAGATAAGAGCTACAGAGATAACCATACTTCTCAATCACTTGTGAAGCTCTTCCCCACAGATATCCCTCGTGCTGTCTCTAATGCTCTCGTGTGGGGCTGGGTCTCAAGGCCGGAGTGTTATGCATGGCAAGGCACGTTCTCTACAGAGTAAATTATTTCTCTACATCTATGAGTTAATTTTCTTATATGGTGTAAATAAGGGTACAATTTCATTCTTTTATATGTGGCTACCCAGTAGACTTATCAAAATCTGCTGAAATCACCATTTGCTAAAGAGACTCTCTGCTTATTTAATTTTCTTGGCACCTCTGTTGAAAATCAACTGATCAAGGTGGGGGTAGATAGCATAGTGGTTATGCAAAGAGACTCTCTTGCCTGAGGCTCTGAAGTCCCAGGTTCAATCCCCTGCACTACCATAAGCCAGAGCTGAGCAGTGCTCTGGTGTTTCTCTGCATCTCTCTCAAAAAATAAAATACTTAAAAGAAAAGAAAATCAACTGATCATGTTCTGCTCAGCAGATAGTGTTGGATGGTCTCTTAAGTATGAGGTTCTAGGGGAGTCGGGCAGTAGCACAGCGGGTTAAGTGCACGTGGCGCTAAGCACAAGGACCAGTGTAAGGATCCCAGTTCGTGCCCCTGGCTCTCCACCTGCAGGGGAGTTGCTTCACAATCGGTGAAGCAGGTCTGCAGGTGTCTATCTTTCTCACCCCTTCTCTGTCTTCCCTTCATCTCTCCATTCTCTCTGTCCTATCCAACAACAACGACATCAACAACAACAATAAAACAACAAGGGCAACAAAAGGGAATAAATAAATGAATATTAAGAAAAAAAAGTAATGAGGTTCTGAGTTCAATTCCTGGTACTGAATGTGCTGGAGTGACACTCTTTTTCTCTCTCACCTAAATAAATAGTGAAGTGTGGAGCTCTGATAGCAAGTTAAAAAAGTAAATAGAGGGGGTCAGGTGGTAGCACAGTGGATTAAGCGCACAAGGCGAGAAGCGCCAGGACTGGTGTTAAGGATCCTAGTTCGAGCCCTGGCCTCCCACCTGCAGGGAGTCGCTTCACAGGTGGTGAAGCAGGTCTGCAGGTGTCTCTCTTTCTTTACCCCATCTCCTTTTCTCTGTCCTATCCAACAAGAACAACAATAAAACAACATGGGCAACAAAAGGGAAAATAAATAAAATAATTTAAAAAAAGTAAATACAAGAATTGCAGTAACATCCAAAATAGTTATGAAAAATAAAATTAGGCAACTTCTTACTTTCAAAAGTTACTACAAAACCAAACTGTAACACTGATCTAAGTATAGACATTAGATTAATATATTAGAACCAAGAATCTAGCAGTAAAGCTTTAACATTTCACATCAGCTGGTTTTCTTTAAAAAATGTATGGGGGGTGGGAAGGAAGAAGAGAAAGGGATAACATTACTCTAGCACATGGAGGAAAAGGGACTCTGTTTCTCCAGATAAACTGGAAGAAAAGATAAACTGAAACACAATGCCAATCCACCACTTGTGAAGCCTCCCCTTTCTTACAATGCTCCAACCTGGGTCTTGGGTCCAACCTGAGTGCACAAGGTAAAGTGTGCATTCTACTAAAGGAATACAGGAGGACATTAGGATAGGATGAGTAGAATGGAAAAGAGGAAAATAAAAAAGTCTAGGAAACATACTCACCTGGACTTTAACTTCCTGGTGACTGAGCAGAGGAACCAAATGAGGGACTATTCCTGAATCTATTACCATCTGTATCTGCTCATTGCCAGCATCAGTAAGGTACGAGAGGGCCCAGACTGTATCTACCAATATCTAACGGATAAAATGAAAATTCAAATAGCCTTTGAATATCATGTCAATGAAATTAATTAATTAACTGTTGTTCTAACTTATGTCCTTTATTCTTTCACTTAAATTCACTGGATCATAAGCTTCTCTAATGTTTTAAATATCATCACCTATGTTTGTAGCAGGCAGTCACAATTTTTTAAAGCAACATTCAGGATATTTAGGTTACTAATGATCCCAAGTACCGATTAGTATATAATCTTAATTGGATACAACTTAACTATACCTTCACTAAGTTATAAATGACTTAACACATAGAATAGTAAAGACATTTCTTCTAAATTTTATTAGTGATTTAATATTGATTTACAACGTTATGGAATAACAGGGTTATAATAGTAACGAACCCCCTACCCCCAAATGCTAAGGGCATGCAACACCAAACTCAAGGATATGGGAAAACCCTTTCTCTAGAGTTACAATAAGATGGCTACAGCCCTCTGGGGCCCACCCTCCACACCCAGGAAAACCCTTTCTCTATATCTAAAAATAAACAAAAGCCTCTTTAATTTATACTACTACTACTAATTTTTTTAGTCTATAATTTCGGACAATTATATTTTTATATTTACCCACCAAATCCATAGCTTTTCTAACACAATGACGGCTAGTCTGACTTTTTGAAACAGAAGTTTTCTAACTCACCCATATTTCCTGAATTGTTTTATCCTGGGCTATCTGTGTTAGTAGAATGAACAAGACAAATTTCTTAAATCTTGTCTGTACTGATGTTTTGCTGTCATCCGTATAAAAATATAAGCCCATACATAAATGTACAAGTATTTATATTAAAGTAAAACTACCAATAGGCATAGCTGCCCTACTGCCAAATCAAGTTTCCAAGATATAATCTTACTGAGAAATCATTAACTGGTAATTAAATTATAGATATAGGCTGGGGAGACAGCATATGCTTATGTAGATTTTCATGCCTGAGGCTCCAAGGTCCCAGATTCAATCCTCAGCACTATCATAAGCCAGAGTTGAGCAGTGTTCCAGTCTTTCTCCCTTCTCTGTATCGCTAATGAAAACAAATAAAAATCTCTCATAATAGAAAAGTCTGATAAAGCACAAAGTCTTGACATCCAGTGTAACTTTTTCTCTCCCATGTGTGTCACAAGGGTAATCATAGACACGCACACACATATGTACAAATACGAAGGGCAGCATTTACTCACATTTACATCAGCATGCACACACATATGTACAAATACGAAGGGCGGCATTTACTCACATTTACGTCAGTGTGGTGAATTAAAACACAAAGAGCTGGAAGAATCTGAAAAGAGAAATATGGAAATTTTAACAGATACACACAGACCTGATGGTATCTACCTCCTAGTTAAAGAAAATACACCTTACCTCCTGAATGGTTTCCATTGGGGGTGGTGGGTCTTTGTGGCGACATAAGTTGACCATAACCCAAGTGACATTTCTTAAGAAAGTTATAGGAATAGATGGACTTATGAAGGAAAGTAAAGGTTTCACAACACCAAGACTTATGACATAATCTCTACACTGTGGTCCATCACCTGCAGAAAGGATATATCATTTCAATAAAATAGCCTTACAATGAGTAATTCAGAAATATACAGCACTGGACTCAATGCAGCTTTCTGTACTTTAATATACTTGAAGTTTAAGACTCACTGCCCTAAAGAGCCAAAAATTTTAATTTCTATATCTAGTGTAACAGCTTTTTTTTTTTTTTTTTTTAGTTTTTTAAAATATTTATTTCCTTTTTGTTGCCCTTGTTGTTTTTGTAGTTGTTAGTGATGTCATCATTGTTGGATAGGACAGAGAGAAATGGAGAGAGAAGGGGAAGACAGAGAGGGGAAGAGAAAGACAGACACCTGTAGACCTGCTTCATCGCTTATGAAGCAACTCCCCTGCATGTAGGGAGCCAGGATCCTTATGCCAGTCCTTGGAGGAAGGAGACAGAGAGATACCTGCAGCCCTGCTTCACCACTTATAAAACTTTACCCCTGCACGTGGGTTTGGGTGGCTTGAACCAGGGTCCTTGTGCATTTTTTTTAAAATTTATTTTAAAAAGGAGACATTAACAAAACCATAGGATAGGAGGGGTACAACTCCACACAATTCCCACCACCAGATCTCTATATCCTACCCCCTCCTCTGATAGCTTTCCCATTCTTTATCCCTCTGGGAGTATGGACCCAAGATCATTGTGGGTTTCAGAAGGTGGAAGGTCTGGCTTCTGTAGTTGCTTCCTTGCTGAACATGGGTGTTGACTGGTCGGTCCATACTCCCAGTCTGCCTCTCTTTCCCTAGTAGAGTGGGTTGTAACCTATGTGTTCAACCAGGTGAGCCACCACTTGGTCCTTTTTAGTGTTCTCTCTCTCATCAGTAAATAAAAATAGTTCTGTGAACCTTGAGTTTGGAAAAATGTCAGGATCTAGTTAGAAAACAAACCCCTGGGAGTTGGGCAGTAGCACAGCGGGTTAAGCACATACGGCAAGAAGCACAAGGATCCTTTATAAGGATCCTGGTTCAAGCCCCCGGCTCCTCACCTGCAGGGGAGTCGCTTCACAAGTGGTGAAGCAGGTTTGCAGGTGTCTATCTTTCTCTCCCCCTCTGTCTTCCCCATCTCTCTCCATTTCTCCCTGACGTATCCAACAATGATGACATCAATAATAACTACAACAATAATAAAAAACAAGGGCAACAAAAGGGAAAATAAATATTTAAAAAAACTTAAAAAAAAAAAACAAACCTCTAGGGATCAGGTGGTAGCACACTAGGTTAAATGCATGTAGTATGACCAACAATGACCGCACAAGGATCCTGGTTCAATCCCCTGGCTCTCCACCAGCAGGGTAGTCACTTCACCAGCAGTAAAGCAGTTCTGCAGGTGTCTTTCTGTCCCCCACTCTATCTATCTTCCCCTCTTCACTCAATTTCACTCTGTCCTATCCAATAAAAAATGGAAAAAATGGCCACCAGCAGCAGTGGATTCATAGTGCCAACACCGAGCTGATAACCCTGGAGGCAAAAAACAAAACAGAAAAAAATCTGAAATACTAGAACTGTCTTTCTCAAAATTATCTTTCCTGTATTTCTTTCATTCTCTTTCTTTCTTTTTTCTTTTTTTTTTTAAAGATTTTATTTATTTTATTAATGACAGAGAAAGGACCAGATACCACTCTGGTACATGTGTCGCTAGGGATTGAACTCAGGACCTCATGCTTGTGAGTCCAAATGCTTTATTAATTGTACCACCTCCAGGACCCCTATAATTATTTCTAGAGAAAAATCTTAAAATTATGGTAAATGTGATCAATATTTAAGAAGAATCTATAAGCTACAGAAAACCTCTATGATCATAATGTCATGATTTTTTTCTTTCCATTAGGGTTTCACTGGGGTTTTGTGCATACATTACTCTATGCTTTTATTGGACAACCCAACCCTTCCTGCCTCCGAGACTGAAAGGCTGAGGGGGACAGTACAAAAGAAAGATGGTGGACATCATCAGTACAACTTCACTGCTCTTAAAGCTTCTCCTCTGTATGGTGCTCCCACTTGCCAGTCTTGGACTCAAACTCAGGTCCTCACACTTGGCAAAATGTGCCCTCTACCTGGTGAGCCAACTTTTAGCCCCAATGTTACTATATTTTAGTGTACTGAAAACTATAGTGATATAGACATTTTTCAATTTAGAATTCTCTAAATTGTCACTAATGGAGAAAAGTTACTAACTTGAGTTTTGCTTCTTTTTTATTTATTACTTTTTTTTTTTTGCCTCCAGGGTTATTGCTGGGGCTCAGTGCCTGCACCACGAATCCACTGCTCTTGGAGACTATTTTTCCCTTTTTGTTGCCCTTGTTGTTTTATCGGTGTTGTGATTATTATTATTGATGTCATTGTTGTTGGACAGGACAGAGAGAAATGGAGAGAGGAGAAGACAGAGGGGGAGAGAAAGACACCTGCAGACCTGCTTCACTGCTTGTGAAGCAACCCCCCTCTCCCCGCAGGTGGGGAGCCAGGGGCTCGAACCGGGATCCTTATGCCCCTTCCGCTTTGCACCATGTGTGCTTAATCCGCTGTGCTACTGCCCAACTCCCTATTTATTACTTTTTATAATAGTTGAGAGATTCCAGGAGTAAAAGGACCTCCCATTCAAATTCAGACCTCATAGTTATTTCATTAAGAACTGACACTTGTGATCCAGGAGGTGGCGCAATGGATAAAGCACTGGACTCTCAAGCATGAGGTCTTGAGTTCAATCCCTGGCAGCACATGTAACAGAGTGATGTCTGGTGTTCTCTCTGTCTCTCTCTCTCATCTTTCTCATAAATATATAAAATCTTAAAAAAAAAAAAAAAAAAAGAACTGACACTTATGGTGCACTTACTTTGCCATATGCATGACCCAGGTCTGAGCCTGGTCTCCACCACATTGGAGGAAGCTTTGGCACTGTAGTATCTTTCCCCTATCTTTTCTCTAATGGAAGGCTGGGGGGGGGGGGATGGACATGACACACTTGCTCAGAGTGGTGAAGCTCCAGTGACAAAACAAAAAGCTGACACTATTCAAAATTCATAACAGTATTGTAAACAATTAAAAAAATGTCATTTTGTTTAGTATGGGCATATATTTAAACAGAATTTCCTTAAATTATATTTTACAAGAATGCATACAGAAAAGGGAAGATTATTTTTCATTCTACAGCTGTTAGATTAGTTTACAAATGTTTTACAAACCTATGATGTTTCCCAATGCCCACACTGCTTGCTCACAGACATTTTGATGGGGTGAATGAAGAAGCCTCAAGAAAAGTGGCACAGCATCTGAAGAAAATATTAAATATCAGTTAGGGCTGATGCTATCGTTATATGTCAACTGAAGGAAAAAAAACTGACAATACTGAACTATAAATGAAAATCCAATCTTGCAAAAAAATCCAATCTTGCCTATCAAAAAAATATTCTCATTAAATGATTTTCATTGGAATAGAACTAGTAAACTTCTGCCAGGCTCTGAGACTTCTTCAGAATAATAGTTCTAATGTACAGATATATGTCAAATTAAATTGATAAAATTTCACTCAATTAAATTGGATTCAAACCCAATTAAAAAAACTTTTAAATGTATAAATCTAGAATGATATATGGGTTTTTACACAGGTCACTGATCCCTGTGCCATGTGAGATTTTTGGAACTAGAAACAAGTCTGTTCTTACCAAGGATGAGAGACACCAAGAAAGGTCTGTATCTGAACACAATATTGCACAGAACAAGTGTTTCTTCTATTTCCTTCTACCTGATATTAAAACCTTGAAAAGTTGTTTAAGTACTTGCAGATCAATCATGCTTACCTACAATAAAAAGTAATTCACTTATCCATTATTTTTGATATATTAAGACTGGCAGCATTAAGACAAATTCTAAGCCTCTTCCTAATCTTTAAAGAGCACATAAAACAGAAAGGAAAGAGATTGAGGTATTAAAACATTGTTTTGAGACCACAAAATTTACAAAACAATCTATACAAAAATGAACATAAAGTACATGCGAAGCCAGAAAAAAACTTACCCAAAACATCTAAACCCCAAATTAAAGTAAGTTTTATTAAAACTTATGTAAATGCAAATGTCTTTATATAATAAAACGCCTGTTTGAAAACACTCCTTTTCAAATCATGTAGAAATTAGTACTTAAGGTTGTAATAAGTTTAGGTAACTATATTGCTTTTACACTTAAAGAGGATTTTTAAAGTGCCTTCTATAAAAATCATTAAAGTAATAAAAACTCCAAACAAACAAAAACTCCAAACTTTATTTCTTTTGTAGAAGAATCAAATAGTATTCAGAAAACTAATAATCATTTCCCATTTACATTTCTTATAAGACATAAGAAAAATAAGATAATAAGAATAAAAAAGCAAATATTTCAATAGACTACAAAAGGTGTCACTATAACTATGTGGGAAATCTCATTATGAGATAGAAATTGTATGATAATTAGAAAACAATTTTCATATCCTATAAACACAGTATGATTACAACAATAGTCTGCTATTGTACTAAAGAACTGAAGAACTTTTAGAAGCTGAAAATGTCAGTTAAGACAATAAAATGATCCAAGTAATATTAAGCTGGCTCAATTGTGTAATTATTAGTTTATAACATAAATAAGACAATTCTTTTGGAAAAATTACTTTCTACTAACTTAAAAAAAAAAAAAAAAGTTTTGTCAGTTGAGACAACTTACTGGATTGAACTACTGCTTGCGTTTGTTCTGAGGTTCCAGATGCAATGTTTGTCAAAGCCCAGGCAGCTTCAAACTGTAAAGAAGGACTAAAAAACACAAGTATTTTCACACTAGCATTTTCACTTAAAAAAAAAAAAAAATGTAAGCTCATTTTTGCATATTTACATTTATCAACTGTTCTTACCCTCTAGCATTATTAAAGTATTACGTATTATTTCTAAAGATATATATACATTTGTCATTAAAAAAAAACTTTAGTGACTAAGATATCTCTTTAATATAAAAACCATACAACTTCCTTGGGTATCCTTATTTTCTTTCTTTTTTTTTGGGTGGAGGGCATCCTTATTTTCAATCAGAATTCTCTGTTAAGACATTACCATATAGTTTTCTCAATTACCTTTCTGATCAAACTGATCAGTGTTAAATTAAAAAACTTAAAAGTCAAGTGTATCACTCTCAGGTACCACATGGGCTCTAACTTTTTCTTTTATTCTTAACTCATCTTGTACTATTTTTAACTTTGGTTTTTCAACTCTATCCCATAGTCTCTTTCTTTAAAGGTCTGCCTGATTACTTGGAAGTCCTGTTTTCTGCAAATTCTAATAATAAAAAAAAAAGTACATACTTGTCATCTCTTTCAAGACAATGGACTAAAATGGGCAATATTCCAGATTTTATTAAATCATCAATTGGTGGATTTCGATCACTGGACAAAAGTTTCCTATGAAAAAGGAGACACAGATTCAGACATTCAAAGAAACTTAATGACATAATTCAATTCAAATTCATGATTGATGTAAATGACTATGAATCAAGTATTTGGCATTAGTACTCTTTCTGAAAATTATTTTTTAAATATTTATTCCCTTTTGTTGTCCTTGTTTTATTGTTGTAGTTATTATTGTTGTTACTGATGTTGTCGTTGTTGGATAGGACAGAAAGAAATAGAGAGAGGAGGGGAGGACAGAGAAGAGGAGAGAAAAATAGACACCTGCAGACCTGCTTCACCCCTTGTGAAGCGGCCCCTTGCAGGTGGGGAGCTGGGGGCTCGAACAGGGATCCTTACGCCAGTCCTTGTGCTCTGCACCACATGCGTTTAACCTGCTGCACTAACCGCCTGACTCCCTATTTATTTTAAAGATTTTATTTATTACAAACTATTGTATTTACTGTCGAATGTAAAACATCAATTCCCCAATAAAGAAATTAAAAAAAAAAAAGTGAACACCCTGGCCTATCCATTGGGGATACTGCAAACAAATTGGGTGAAATGTGGTCTGAATAGTTAGCTAAGGATAAACATCCATATGAACAGAAAGCAGCTAAACTAAAGGGAAAATATGAAAAGGACATTGCTGCATACCGTGCCAAGGGCAAAAGTGAAGCAGGAAAGAAGGGCGCTGGCAGGCCAACAGGCTCAAAGAAGAAGAATGAGCCAGATGATGATGACGAGGAAGATGAGGAGGAAGAAGATGAAGAATGGAGGAAGATGAAGAATAGATGGCTATCCTGTGTTGATGTGTGGAGTGTGCGTGTGCACTCAGGCAATTGTTTTGCTGAGAATATGAATTCAAGTGCAGCTCAATATTAGCTTCAGTATAAAAACTGTACAGATTTTTGTATAGCTGTTTAGATTCTTTGTAGAGCAAATACTTTTTAAAAAAATGCAGGTGGTAGCATTTTGAGGGGCTATTACATTTAGATTCTAAAGCTTTTGATGTTGAATGTTCCTGACTTGTGTATGTTACCACAGCAAACTTGTAAGAATTAATACCAATAGTAAATTTTGGGTTTTTTTAGAATGTTGCATTTAAAAAAAAAATTTGTAAGAAAACTATGTATATTATTCTTAAAAATAAATAAATAAATATAGGGAATTCGGGGAAAAAAGATTTTATTTATTTATGAGAAAGATGGGGGGGGGGGGGAAGAACCAGACATCATTCTGGTTCATATGCTGCCAGGGATCAAACTCAAGACCTCAAGCTTGAGAGTCCAGTGCTTTATCCATTGTGCCACCTCCTGGACCACTATTTTATATAATACAATCTATATAATACAATTTATAATAATACAGTCTTTTCTCCATTATAAAAAAAATTGAAAAAAAAAATTGAGGACCTTTGTATTATGGGCCTTAGAGCTCTCATGATCTTGCAATAATAAGTCAAGAAGAATAGTTCCAAAACCAACAATCTCATAATGGAGAATATAATGTTCCAGGGGTTGGTGGTGGCACACCTGGTTAAACGCACATTACCATGTGCAAGGACCCTGGTTTGAGGCCCCACCTTCCACTTGCAAGGGAGAAGCTTCATGAGCAGTGAAGTAGGTCTGCAGGTGTCTATTTTTCTCTTTCTACCTCTATCTTCCGTCTCTTTCAATTTCTCTCTTTATCTTTATTTATTGGAAAGACAGTCAGAAATCAAGAAGGATGGGGAAGATACAGAGGAGGAGAAACAAAGAGACACCTGCAGCACTAGAGATTTTCTGTTGAGATCTTTACACGCCTATATCACAGTATAAAACAGTGCTTGCTTTATAGATATTCATGTGTACAGAACAGCACTCTATGTTGTGACTTTCAGGAGACATTCAAATGAGAAGTAGACTGGAGAAATTCAAAGTGAAAAAAGATTTCATAGTTCCACCCAATACCCTACCCATTGCACACATCCATTTTTATATTTTTTCCACTTTCTATATTATTCATTTCCAACCAGAAAAGTGATCCTTTATGTAGGCTAGAAAACAAATAATCCCTTAAACACGACTTACCTAGCAGCTTGCACTGCACTTAACTGAATTCCTTGGTTATCACTTGAAGCATTCTATTAAAGACAAAACAAAAGTTTTTGATGTAGATACACAATAATTGATATGTGAAAGAAATATAAATGATGGGGTGCAGGGTACTTACTTGAACAATAGCTTCCAGAGAGGTATTTTGCTGGGGAAAAAAGTGAAAGAGAAAACTAAGTTTAAAAGACACCTTAAGGGAGTCGGGCGGTAGTGCAGCGGGTTAAGTGCACGTGGTGCAAAGTGCAAGGACTGGCATAAGGATAACTGGTTCGAGCCCCCACTCCCCACCTGCAGGGGAGTTGCTTCACAGGTGGTGAAGCAGGTCTGCAGGTGTCTGTCTTTCTCTCCCTTTCTCTTTTCCTCCTCTCTCCATTTCTCTCTGCCCTATCCAGCAACGATGACATCAACAATAATAACTACAACAACAATAAAAACAAGGGCAACAAAAAGGAAATAAGTAAATAAAAGACACCTTAAAATTTACATAAAGTCTTTCAATACTAGTTTTAACTTACCAGAGTAACAGTAACTTACCACTCTATAGTCACTATCTATATCAGAGTCTTCACAAATATCTTCATGTGGAACATTCCTTCTCTTTAAAAGATGTTCATCTCTTTTATTCTTAAAAAAAAAAAATTATATAGAGAATTTTAGTTAGAAAGCTAAATGCTTTGTTGTAGTGTGTTAGGACTTTACGCATGTGCAATTACATAGCTCCCAGGTTACTTTTTCATTCAGATAGACAGATAAAGGAGAGACACCAATGGACCAGAGCTCTCAAGTGTCACGGCACTCAACCATGTGTGCCACCACCCAGCCCTGAGAAAACTCTTAATTATAGTCCCAACCATAAATTATTTGCAAGTTGATAAAATTTATAGTAATGTGAATAGCAAAAATATTTAGTATAGCTGTATGCCTTATGAAAGTATACATACACATACATTTTTTTTTTTGTAAGTCACTAAAAATTATAGGAAAAGTGGTCTGGGAGGTGGCACAGTGGATAAGGCATTGGACTCTCAAGCATGAGGTCCTAAGTTCAGTTCTTGGCAGCATATGTACCAGAGTGGTGTCTGGTTCTTTCTCTACTCCTATCATTTCTCATGAATCAATAAATAAAATCTTAAAAAAAATTATAGGAAAAAAAAAGTCCATCCTATAATATCCTTATTTTTGGATAAAGTACAAGTTGTATGGCAAGCACATAAAAACATCTTTTCACTTTTCAAGGGGAATAGAAATGACAGCAAGTACCAGAGGTTAATATATATTTGATCATCTATATACACTATAATGTTAGAATTATACTGGGGAACACCCAGTATTAATCAGACTCACCTTTCTTAATTCAACTACAACTTCATTTCGCTGTCTTCTCATTGTCTATAAAAAATTAAAGAAAAGTTTTTTAATGACCTTACATTCCGGAATATCACCTAGAAAGACATTTTGATGTATACTCCCATTATTTTTCTAATCATCTGTATATATTAAGTCAAATTTTACTTCTGGGGTCCAGGGAGGTGGCTTAACAGTAGAGAGTAAACCTTGCCTATGGGATCTCCAGCAATCCATAAAATGGTGAAGTGATGCTCTGGTCTTTTTCTCAATAGTAATATTGTAAAAATGTTACAAACGTTTACTATCTTCATTTCATAGTTATATTCTTAAATACTGAAAGTTCTCTGAAATCACTGATTAGATCTATAATATAAATGGGTATATTATGAATTACAGTTTTTCATTTATTATTATAGTGGGCTCCAAAAACTGTGTATCATGAATCTTAAAACTGTGTCATAGGGCTTATAGAATCCAAATGTGCAAAGAATAAAATAACCCATAACCTTGCCCACAACATACAAATCATAGTTATTTTAAAAAGTAATGCATGTGCAAGGTTAGAAAATCCACTTGCTTTTCTTCTTTCTTTCTATTTTTATTAGATAAGACAGACAGAAATCGAGAGGGGAGGAGACAGAAAGGGAGAAAGGGGGTCGGGTGGTACGCGGGTTAAGCGCACATGGCGCAAAGCTCAAGGACTGGCACAAGGATCCCAGTTTGAGACCCCAGCTCCCCACCTACTGGGTGGGGGTCGCTTCACAAGCGGAGAAGCAGGTCTGCAGGTGTCTATCTTTCTCTCACCTCTGTCTTACCCTCTATTACTGTCCTATCCAACAACAAAGACAGCATTAACAATAATAATGACCACAATGATTAAAAACAAAGGGCAACAAAAGGAGAAAAAAAATAGCCCTGGAGCAGTGGATTTGACTGGAACCCCAACAATAACCATGGAGTGGGGGGGGGGGGGAGGAGCAAGCCTGCTTCACTACTGCAGGTTGGGGGAGCGCACACAAGAAGCTGGGTCCTTGCACTTGGTAATGTGTGCGCCACCGCCTGGCCCCCTACCTCCACTCCATTACATTGGATCTACTAGAAAAACTCATTAGTTCAACCCCAAAACTTATCTGAACTCTCATTGCACACAAATACCTCTTTTGCTACTAACTAGTCCAACTACATTACCAGAAAACTTATTTGTATCCCTTCTCCTTGAGAGCTTGTTTGGAGGTTCTAGCAGGGGAGCTAGCTACTTGTATACCCTCAACCTGTGAGGTTAGAGAAAAGCCCTGAATATTGAGAACAGCTGTTAACCCCAAACCAACTGTTCCTTGTTCTGCGTAAATATTTCCACCTGTACCCACCCTGTGCTAACTATAAAAAGGTGGGATTGATACCATTCTCTTCTTTTTCTTAAAGAAAAAAACTTTCTTTCACCACTGACTTATGTCTCCTGGAACTTTTCCTTCTGTTATAGTAGTGACTGCATATTTGTTTATTTATTTATTTATTTACTTATTTACTTATTTTTTCCCTCTTCCAGGGTTATTGCTGGGCTCGGTGCCTGCACCATGAATCCACCGCTCCTGGAGGCCATTTCCCCCCCCCCTTTTGTTGCCCTTGTTGTAGCTTCGTTGTGGTTATTATTATTGCCCTTGTTGACGCAATTTGTTGTTGGATAGGACAGAGAGAAATGGAGAGAGGAGGGGAAGACAGAGAAGGGGAGAGAAAGATAGACACCTGCAGACCCGCTTCACCACCTGTGAAGTGACTCCCCTGCAGGTGGGGTGCCGGGGGCTTGAACCGGGATCCTTACGCTGGTCCCTGCGCTTAACCCACTGCGCCACCGCCCGACCCCCAGTGACTGCATATTTAATCATCTTTGAATTTCAGAGGCAAATTTCACTTGGTCAACATATATGTTCCTTTTAATATGCTACTGAATTCAGCTTGCTAATATTCTGTTGAGGATTTTTACGTAACTTTTAAAAATTTTTTCTTTATTGGGGGATTAATGTTTTACAGTCGACAGTAAATACATGCATAACGTTTCTCAGTTTTCCACATAACAATATAACCCCCACTAAGTCCTCTGTCATCCTTTTCCAGGACCTGTAGCCCCCTACACACTATTATGTAACTATTTGTTAGGGACACTGATCTGTAGTTTTCTTGGTTTTTTTTCTGAGAAATTAAGTAAGTGATGTAATTGCACACTGATGGTTCTTATCTGGGGTGACTTTGCCCTCCAAGGGCAGCTTGGCCACTTCTGATAGTTTTATCTGTTACAGTGTGTGAAATGCTACTGATCTCTATGGGAATAGGAAAGGGTGCTGCTAAACATCCTGCACGACAGGGCAGTTCCTCACAACAAAGAATCACCCAACTCCAAAACGCCAATGGGCCAAGACTGAAAAACCTGGGGAGGATAACTTAACGGCTGTACTTATACAAAGAGTCTCTCATGCCTGAGGCTCCAAAGTCCCAGGTTCAATCCCCAGCACCACCATAAACCAGAGCAGACTGGAGCTCTGGTGTAAGACAAAACAAAAACAAACAAAAAAACAACAACCATGAGTTAGTCTAAGAATTCAGTTAAGCTCAAATATATATACACAAACACATACGAAAAATGAAACATTCCCAAAAATCAACAACCGTAAAATCATGGATAATTAGTTTTCAATTTTGAGGAAAAAAAAATGACGTAAAATTTTTTTACTTATATGAGCCTAATTAGCGGTTACCAGAAAGAAAAGGAGAATGGGGGTAGGTGTGGAGAGGCATGAATAAGAGGATATATACGATGATTTTCAATGATGCACATCTGAAATTTATATTATGTTATAATGCAATGTCTTAGCTAGATACTAATTCTAATAAGAGTATACTTTAAGTTTTAATTATCTCCCTCAACTTAACTTTAATAATTCCCTCTGTGATATGTATAAAGACAGGGTCTAGGGAGTCGGGGGGTAGCGCAGCAGGTTAAATGCAGGTGGCGCAAAGTGCAAGGTCTGGCCTAAGGATCCCGGTTCGAGCCCTCCGGGACCCCACCTCAGGGGAGTACAGCTTCACAGGCAGTGAAGCAGGTCTGCAGGTGTCTATCTTTCTCTCCCCCTCTCCATTTGTCTGTCCTATCCAACAACGATGACACCCATAACAACAATAACTACAACAATAAAATGGCAACAAAAGAGAATATTAGGGAGTCGGGCGGTAGCACAGCGGGTTAAGCACACGTGGTGCGAAGCGCAAGGACCGGCATAAGTATCCTGGTTCAAGCCCCCGACTCCTCACCTGCAGGGAAGTCGCTTCACAAGTGGTGAAGCAGGTCTGCAGGTGTCTGTCTTTCTCTCCCCGTCTCCCCCCCCTCTCCATTTCTCTCTGTCCTATCCGACAACAATGACTGCAATAATAACTACAACAATAAAACAACAAGGACAACAAAAGGAATAAATAAATATAAAAAATATTTTTAAAAGTCCAAAAAATATAAAGCAACATAGGGCAACAAAAGGGAATAAATATTAAAAAAAAATTTTAATGAAAGAAAAAAATAAAGGGTTCCGGTTCGAGCCCCTGGCTCCCCACCTGCAGGGGAGTCGCTTCACAGGCGGTGAAGCAGGTCTACAGGTGTCTTTCTCTCCCTGTCTGTCTTCCCTCCTCTCTCGATTTCTCTCTGTCCTACCCAGCAATAACAGCATCAATAATAACCACAACAATAAAACAAAAAGGGAAACAAAAATATAAATATTAAAAAAAAAAAAAAGACAGGGTCTAAGAGAAAGTTCACCTAGTAAAGTTCTCACCTTTCCATGCGCAAGGCCCTGGGTTCAAGCTCTGGCACCTCCTGGGAGTACCATGGAAGTCACCAGTAAAACTCGATAGGTGATAGAATTTACATTCTCCCTCTCTCTTTCCCCCCTCCCTCCTCACTCTCCCTAAAAAAAAAAAAATGCCCCACCTGCAGGGGATTCGTTTCACAGGTGGTGAAGCAGGTCTGAAGGTGTCTTTCTCTCCCCGTCTTCCCCATCTCTCTCCATCCTAACAATGATGACATCAATAACAATAAGTACAACAACAACAACAACAAACAATGGCAGCAAAAGGGAAAATAAATAAAAATAAATGAAGAAACAGGTCTGGGGAGGTTGCTCTGCAGTAGCATCACACATGTGCAAGGTTCTGGTTTCATCCCTTGGTGAAAAGAGACAGATGGACAGACACACTTAAGGGGTATATAAACTAGACTGAGGGGAGTTGGGGAGTCGGGCAGTAGCGAAGCGGGTTAAGCGCAGGTGATGCAAATCGCAATGACCAGCATTAAGGATCCCGATTCGAACCTGGGCTCCCCAACTGCAGGGTAGTCGCTTCACAAGTGGTGAAGCAGGTCTGCAGGTGTCTCTCTTTCTCTCCCCTCTGTCTTCCCCTCCTCTATTTCTCTCTATCCAACAAGATGACAACAATAACTACAATAAAACAAGGGCAACAAAAGGGAATAAATAAACAATAAACTAGACAAAGTCCACAGTTCATGTGAGCTTATAATCTAATGGGAGAAATTAATGTTAAGTAAATACACTAGCAAATTATGATCTATGTTCTTATGGAAAACAGGTAGCTTTAATTTTTTTTCTTATCTGTCCCAGAGTTTTCATTGAGGTTACGAGTCTGCATCATTCCACTGCTCCCAGCAAACTTATTTAAAAAATGTTTTAAAAAATATTTTATTTTCCCTTTTGTTGCCCTTGTTTTTTACATTGTTGTTGTAGTTACTATTGGTGTTGTTATTGATGTTGTCCCTGTTAGGACAGAGAGAAATGGAAAGAAGGGAAGAAAGGGAGCGAGATAGACACTTGCAGACCTGCTTCACTGCTCATGAAGCGACTACCCTGAAAGTGGAGACCCGGGGGGGGGTGGGGGGGCTTGAACCAGGATCCTTACGCTGGTCCTTGTGCTTAACTGGCTGTGCTACTGCCTGACTCCTGCAAACTCATTTTTTTAAAGGAATGAGAGGCAAAGAAGAAACAGACTGAGAGAGGAGAAACTTGATAGCACTGCTCCACCATTCATGAGGCTTCCCTTGTGTCGGTATGACATGGTGTCCAAGGGCTTGGACTGGGGACCTTGTACAAGGTAAAGTTTGTGCACTACCAGGTAAGCTATCAACCAGTCTCCAGCTTTTTCAGTTAGCTTGCTGAGGGATAGTCTCTCTAAGTAAATAAACTGTGAAGATATTAGATGAGGGAGTCAGGTGGTAGCGTACTGAGTTAAGCGCAAGGACCAACATAAGGATCCCGGTTCGAGCCCCCGACTCCTCACCTGCCGGAAAATCGCTTCTCAAGCAGTAAAGCAGGTCTGCAGGTGTCTTCTCTCCCTCCTCTCTGTCTTCCCCATCTCTCTCTGTCCTATCCAACAGCGATAACATCAGTAACAACAACAATAACTACAATCATTTAAAAAAAAGATATAAGATGAGAAAACCAAGTAAGTTAAGGACAAGGGAGAAAGGTAAGGGAGTAAGGAAGGTTTTTTTTTAACAGAACAGCATGTGTGAAGGGCCAGAAGAGGAGAGGGTTAGAAGAATTAAAAGATAGTAACAGGATAGGAACTAAGATAATAATGTAAGAGAGGCACAAGATGTATATAGGAACCAGATATGGTAAGGCCTTGAAGGTCTTTATAAGGAGTTTGGAAACTGAATGTAGTGACACACTACTGAAGCAGGAGAGGTATGGTTTCGTTTGCCTTTTTTTTTTTATTTCTTTATTGGGGAATTAATGTTTTACATTCAACAGTAAATAAATAGTTTGTACATGCATAACATTCCCCAGTTTCCCATATAACAATACAATCCCCACTAGGTCCTCTGTCATCCTTCTTGGATCTGTATTCTCCCCACACCCACCCACCCCAGAGTCTTTTACTTTGGTGCGATACGTCAATTCCATTTCAGGTTCTACTTGTGTTTTCTTTTCTGATCTTGTTTTTCAACTTCTGCCTGAGTGAGATCATCCCATATTCATCCTTCTGTTTCTGACTTAGTTCACTCAACATGATTTTTTCAAGGTCCATCCAAGATCGGCTGAAAATGGTGAAGTCACCATTTTTTATAGCTGAGTAGTATTCCATTGTGTATATATACCACAACTTGCTCAGCCACTCATCTGTTGTTGGACACCTGGGTTGCTTCCAGGTTTTGGCTATTACAAATTGTGCTGCCAAGAACCTATGTGTACACAGATCTTTTTGGATGGATGTGTTGGGTTCCTTAGGATATATCCCCACGAGAGGAATTGCAGGATCATAGGGTAGGTCTATTTCTAGCCTTCTGAGAGTTCTCCAGACTGTTCTCCACAGAGGCTGGACCAATTGACATTCCCACCAGCAGTGTAGGAGGGTTCCTTTGACCCCACACCCTCTCCAGCATTTGTTGCTGTTCCCTTTTCTGATGTATGACATTCTCACAGGAGTGAAGTGGTATCTCATTGTTGTCTTGATTTGCATTTCTCTGACAATCAGAGACTCGGAGCATTTTTTCATGTGTTTCTTGGCCTTTTGGATCTCTTCTGTGTTGAATATTCTGTCCATGTCCTCCCCCCCCATTTTTGGATGGGGTTATTTGTTGTCGAGGTTTTTTTTTTTTTTTTTTTTTAATAACCATATTGGTTACTTGACAAACTGGATAACAGCAACAATGGAGGAGAACCACTATGTAGATTATAATAAAGAAATAATGATTTCCCCAGATATTAACATAAGAAGAGTCAACAGGAAAAAGAATTTCATGCCATTAAATGTGATACAACCTCACCTAACAAACTTCTCTTTCCAATCTTGCTGCAGAAGCAGAAGTGTCACGTTTCTTCTTGTGCATATTACACCCCCCCTTCACTACACAATGGGGGGAGGGATGTGTGGCAGCACAGGGTGTGTGTGTGTGTGTGTGTGTGTGTGTGTGAGAAGGGACTTTCGATGATGACATCAATAACAATGATGACATCACTAACAATAAGTACAACAACAACAACAACAAAAAACAATGGCAGCAAAAGGGAAAATAAACAAAAATAAATGAAGAAACAGGTCTGGGGACCTTTTTTACTCAGGAAAAGTCTACTCAGAAGTAGGTCAGTAATAAAAACAAACTGCTTCAGTTAGGGCAGGGTTTATTCTTTAATACAAAACCACACAAAGGCTAAAACTACATCTAGGAAAAACAAAACTTTGTAGCTGAGTTAGTAGATGACAGCGCAATACAGCACATATCTAGCATCCCACCCTTATTTGTATGGTTAAACAAGTGCCCACAAAGGTGGAATTTAAATTTTACAAAAATTGCACCTGGGAGATAGCTTAGTCAGTTAAGAGTATAGGACTTGAATCCCTGAAACCCCCAATTCAATCCCTTGTACTACTGTATGCCAGAGCTGAGTGACTCTCTGGTTTTCCTGTTGTAGTAAATAAATCTTTAATAATAAAATTCAAAGTAAACCCTGAAGGGGTCAGGCAGTGGTGCACATGGTTAAGTGCACATACTACAGTGCACAAGGACCCAGATTCAAGCCCCTGGTCCCCGCCTGTAGGGGGAAAGCTTCACAAGTGGTGAAGCAGTGCTGCAGGTATCTTGTCTCTATCTCCCCTTCCCCCTCAATTTGTCTCTATCCAATAATAAATAATTTTTTTTAAAAAGTAAACCTTGAGGGGCCTGGGAGGTGGCATACCTGGGTTAAGAGCACCTAGTTGTATGTGCAAGGATCCAAGTTCAAACCCCCACTCCCCACCTGCTGTGGAGATGCTTCACAAGCAGAGGAGCAGGTCTGCAGGTGTTTATGTCTTTCTTCCTCTCTATCTGCCCATTCTCTCTCTGTCCTATTAAATAAAAGGGAAAGAAAGAAAGGAAAAATGGTATCCAGGAGCAGCAGATTCATAGTGACAACACAAAGCCCAGTGATAAACCTGGAAGCAAAAAAAAAAAAAAAAAAAGTAAACCTCAGTGGTCCAGGAGGTGGCGCAGTAGATGGAGCATTGGATTCTCAAGCATGGGGTCCTGAATTCAGTCCCTGACAGCACATGTACCAGAGTGATATCTGGTTCTTTCTCTCTCTCTTGTCTATCTTTCTCATTAATAAAAATAAATAAATAAAATCTTATAATGATTTAGTCCTAGGTCTTCCCATTCTAAAAATTAAGCTTTTCCACAGATCTCAAGGGAAGCTATTACATACAAAACACATAGGAAGTCCTTACCTTTCAAATCTGAACACATTATTTACTGTAAATCTGAATTTATGAAAGAACATTAAAAAATTTACGATAATAGCAGAATAGGTGAATATGCCCACAGTCAATTTTGAACTGTGATCTAATTTCTAGCATGCTAGAATGTAAATTCCAAGAGAATAATAACTTAGTTTGTGTTGTTCATGTTGTGTTGTTCATGTTATTCTCTCCATTCATAACAGAACCTGGGACTTAGAAGCTGAAAAAATATCTGCTGAATAAGTGAGTTTAATTCAGGGAAGAGTAGATAGTGAAAAAGAGCTGCCAAGAGCTTAACCTGTGAACCTTAAGTGGTGGAAAGTTATCACAGACTTTACTTAAGTTCCATGTAGATGGTTTGTTAGAATATGAGAGCACCACTGAGGGACAATTCTATAGCATACAATTTATCCATTTAGAGTGTAGAAGTCAGTGGTCTCTAGAATATTTACAAAGTTGCACATTAAACATCACCATGTAATTTCATATCATTTCCCCCACAAAAAAAACCCCACACTCATTAGGTTCATGTATGTTGTAGCATGTAAAAGTATTTGATTCCTTTTCAAGCAGTGACAGAAGTTTTCTATTGTCTGGTTATACCACATTTTATTTATCCATTCACTAGATGGTGACATCTGAGTTACTTCCAGTTTTTATATTATGGGTAAAGAGACTGAACATTCATGTACAAAACTTTGTTGTACAGATATTTGCTGTCAGTTTTCTTGAACTAGTATCTAAGGGGTAAAATTACGGGGTTATACATTAACTGTTTAGCTTCTTGAGGAACTGTCAAATAACATTCCAAAGTGGCTACATGGGAGTCCGGCAGTAGCACAGTGGTTTAAGTGCACATGGAGCAAAGCACAAGGGTCCTGGTTCGAGCCCCCGGCTCCCCACCTGCAGGGGAGTCGCTTCACAGGCGGTGAAGCATGTCTGCAGGTGTCTGTGTTTCTCTCCCCCTCTGTCTTCCCCTCCTCTCTCCATTTCTCTCTGTCCTATCCAACAAACGACATCAATAAAACAACAAGGGCAACAAATGGGAGTAAATAAATAAAAAATATATATATTTAAAAAAAAAGTGGCTACACAATTTGACATTTCCACCAGTCACATATAAGGGTTCCATTTTAACTACATCCTTACCAACAGCTGTTATTGTAGTTTTGCTTATAACCACTTTTGTAGATATGAAGTGACAAGTCTTTATGGTTTTTATTGTACTTCCCTAGTTTTCATCACATTTTTTGCTGCTGGTCATAATACTCTTTTTCATAATTTAAAGATAATACTATTATGTCAAAACTTGGAAAACAAAAATTAAACTAGGAAAATTTATTCAAAACATTAAGAGAAAAAAAATCTCTAAGATGTTTGACAAAACAGATAATCAACAGTAAGCTCAACTCTAAAGACATTTAAAATATGACTACCTCTACAAAATACTAAAAAGGAAATAAGGAACCATTCTATAATTGTATTCAACAGTCAAGCTTTGTAATTTTATCTATAATAAGCTTTATCTTCATTTTTTTTTTAACTCTAACAAGACCCCTTATTTTAGTGGCACACCTGCACTTTAAGTAAGATACCAACACACCACACACACATAACACACACACACACACACACAGCACATAATCTTAATGCTTGTCAATCACATCCACATTCCTCTGTACACAACAATTAATTGAGGTAAAAGCATGCAATCAATTTTCGATCAGAATCCTTCACTAGACTTTCACTAGACTTTCACTAGAACTCTGATAATTAATGCCAGCCATGGCCTTGGACTTAGTAGGTTATGAGAGGCAAATTTTGCCTGTATGTTTAAACTTGTTTGAACTGAGTTTCTATTCTCTACATCTCAACTACATAAAATACAGATCAGCTCTTTCAGTCTAAAGCTATCTAAACAACTTTCTAACATAATGGGAAAATATACTAAAGTTAGCATTGTAAACAGAGCCATTCTAAGAGGCTAAGAGCTATTTGAAAATGCCTCAACAATTATTTACCAAAAAATTAACAATTATTTGAAAACATTAACTCTGTATTTTGCTTGTTCTTCTGAATGACCAGCAGATGAAAAACGGCTAAGGACCAAAGAAATAGGTCAGTAAGCAAACACATAGGCCCATTTAATGTAAGCCTGTAGAGACTACTTAGTGGGCTTTCAGGATACAACTACTATAACTAAATGAATGTATGCCAGATCTACTTTAGGGAACCACAAAGGCAAGTTATATGAAAACAAATACTAAGAGTACATACTGGGTAACTACAGTTTTGATTGAAAACCAGTCAACCAGCAGCCTGGGAGGTGGTGCAGTGGCTACAGTGTTGGACTTTAATGCATGAGGTATGGAGCTCCATCATCTGCTAGAGTGACAGTCTGTTCCTGTCTGTCTGTCTGTCTCTCTTTCATGGTTAATAAATAAAGCACTAAAAACAGAGTTAACTGAGGGCCAGATAGTATAGTTGCTGTCATACCAAAGGTAACAGGTTCAATTCCTGATACCACCAATAAGTTAAAGTTAAGTAGCTACGTGGTGACCTGATTTAAAACAAAAACAAAAACAAACAAACAAAAAAACCCCACCAAGACAGAATATGATGATTTTGGACATAAAAGAGACGTGCCTGTACCCAAATTGTAAAATACCCTATCATCTTAGAATTTACTTTTATTCATTACAATTTAAGAAACTTTCAGTTATCAAAATACATTATTGGCAATTACACTTGACTTAATGTAAATTAAACTTTGGTTAAGTGACAACTAATCAAGTTTTTTCTTTTTTAATATTTATTTCCTTTTGTTGCCCTTGTTTTATTGTTGTAGTTATTGTTGTCATTGTTGGATAGGACAGAGAGAAATGGAGAGAGGAGGGGAAGACAGAGAGAGGGGAGAGAAAGAGAGACATCTGCAGACCTGCTTCACCACCTGTGAAGCAACTCCCCTGCAGGTGGGAACTGGGGGTTGGATTCTTATGCTGGTCCTTGCGCTTGGCACAACCTGCACTTAACCCACTGTGCTACCGCCCGACTCTAACAGAAGAATGTTCATCATTTAAAAGAATGTTCATCATTTAAAAGAATCAAATCTGTTATTTCCAGAAAATTTCTACACCTTACATTTTTATATCACAATGGGTACTAAATAATGTGAACTAGAGCTACTCTCTGGTTAAATTTATAATCTGGTGGGATAATAGTCACAAAGTCTACGTTAAGTATGTACGAATAATCCACAAGATTCAAGAAATGAAGTCACGCTGGGGAGGACAGTATAATGTTTATGCAAAAAGACTCTCATGTGTGAGGTACCAAAGGTCCCAGGTTCAATCTGCAGCATCACCATAAATCTGAGCTGATAAGTGCTCTGTTAAGAAAGAAATGAAGTCAAGGGCTGGTGAGATAGCACAATGATTATATAAATAGACATCCATGGCCCCAGCTTCAATTCCTCAGAAACAACACCATAAACCACAGCTGAGCACTGCTCTGGTGGGAAGACAGGACAGGACAGGACAGGACAGGACAGGACAGGACAGGGAAGGGAACAAAGTTAGAAAACAGAAATGTTGTTAAATTGTTGAAGCATGCAAGAGAAAGTAGGCTTTCATTTGAGTACTAAGTGAAAGGAAAAAGAAGTCTTCCTAGATTCGTGTGACATGATCTGGATTATGGGGCAGCTGCACAAAGGAACTGCAAACAATATGTCATTATACCAGGGAAAACAGACTTGCGAAGTGTGGCCAAAGGCCCGCCCCATAAACAGATTTTTCCCCCAGAGAATTTACAAAGTCAAATCTACTTTATTATTATTCCCAATAATTTCATTTTATTGGCACCTGATAAATGGATTTTAATAAAACAGTTAAAACTAATTGATTTAAAGTCCACATCAACTAGACTATTAAGACACTTGAAATTTCAATTGCCTGTGAAGTTAAGATATTCTTCAAATACTTCAATTGAAACACTGTCACAAAACATTGAATTCAGAAATATCAACTGATATGAGCATCCAGATCTCTTAGCCAAAGACTAAAGAAACCTCTCTAAGGATCCTTAAATTTCAATAGTGAAAACAAGTCCTGATTCTCAAAGTTTTGAAAACTACTGAATTTAAGGTGACAATAAGTACGTGTCACACAGTCCTTATTTAGTAGGTGTTGGTATAAATACTGTACAGTAAAAAAGGGGGGCCACCCTCAGTCCTGTTGTTTTACTGAATCTAAATGGGAAGCATAATAAATCAATCAGGCTCTCTAAAGACTACAAGTAATGAACATTTCCAAAAATCTTCCCGGGGTAAAAGGAAACAGTGGCTATCTATTATACCCTATGAACTATGCTAGATGTTTTCACACATAAGCTTTTCATTATATTTGAGAAATATATTGTTTTTTTAATCTTTTTTTTTTTTTTTTGAGAGATACAAGAGAGATCAAGACACAGAGAAACACCAGAGCACTGCTCAGCTCTGGCCTATGGTGGTGGTGGTGGGGGGGGGGGGGGGGAGGAACTGAACCTGGGACTTTGGAGCCTCAGGCATGAAAGTCTCTTTGCATAACCATTATGCTATTTACCCCCACCTGAGAAATATATTACTAAGGCCAAGAAGTTTAAGGGAAGTAACATGACATGTATAAAAGTTTAGATTTTACTTGAGTACATCTGTGTTAAAAGCCATTCCTTTGAATTGTGATGCTTTTAGGTCACATAGCTGGGAAGTTTTTTCTTCTATATAATGAGTAATTCCTTCTTACCTGATTGAACAAAATGAGTACAATTAAAACCATAAATACTAGGTGCTAAAAGTTGGCTAAATAATAGGTATCTGTTCCCAAACTAAGTCAGTATATAAAAAATATATTCATGATCAGACTTGAAGACATGCTCTTATTTCATCATTCAAAGTAGAAGACTCCTGCTCTAGAAAACATTTAAAAATATCTATTTTAAATATTTATTCCCTTTTGTTGCCCTATGTTATTTTATTGTTGTAGTTATTGTTGTTGTTGATGTCGTCGTTGTTGGATAGGACAGAGAGAAATGGAGAGAGGAGGGGAAGACAGAGTGGGGGAGAGAAAGCTAAGACACCTGTAGACCTGCTTCACCTCTTGTGAAACGACTCCCCTGCAGATGGGGAGCCAGGGGCCAGTCCTTTGTACCACGTCCGCTGTGCTACCGCCCGACTCCCCTAAAAATATTTTAAGAACTTAGAGTGGAGTACAATGGTGCTCTGGTCTTTCTTTCATGAAATAAAATGTATTTTAAGTAATTCCAATCACTATTATGAGGCACCAGGGGCCAAACTTTAAAAACTACCTATGTATTCCCCCCCCAAAATAGTCTCATTCTTTAAAAAAAGCTGTAATATATCATTTCTACAACTCTTTTTTGACACACAAGGGACTGTGAAAAACAGACACCTTAATATCTCTTGGGATGTTATCAATGAAGCAAAGTTATACTACAAACCAGGAAAGCTGGCAGGAATCACAAAAATAATTACTTGTTTTTGTAATTATATTTCTACTGGTTATTTCATATTGTCACATGCTTGGACTACTTTATGAAAAATTAGACAGTAGTTATTTTAAGTACAGTAAATATGTTCCAAGATTCATGATGAGAGAGGTCATCTCTAAAAGTTAACAAGACTCAATACCTTAACAATGCTTTTCACTCTGTACAGTTTAACAGATCAAGGTCATCCTAAACAATAAAACAGCTAATCAATTAAACTCTTGCCAACCAAGCAACTATTTCTTTTTTTAAAACCCAAGCTGACTTCATACTTTGTTGTGTGGAAAATAACAAGTTGTCATTTGTTCTTTTATTTCTAGGGTACGTTTTTATTAAGGTTGTATTTTTAAATGATACTGTTTTTCTAACATAAGTTATGCTTTATTTGAACCAGCATACTCTGGTAACTATGCAAGTTTGCCAGGAAGGCAACAAAAAGAGAAGTACCTCCTTCCCTGCTTCTTTTAAAACTACACACACACACAAACTATCTTTATTTACTTACTGGATAGAGACAACCAGAAATTGAGAGGGAAAGGGGTGACAGAGGAGAGATACAGAGAGATACCTGCAACACTGCTTCACCACTAGCAAAGCTTTCCCCTTGCAGGTGCTAACCAGAGGCTCAAACCTGGGTCTTTGGGCACTGTAACATAGGTGCTCAACCAGGTGCACCACCACCTGGCCCCTTTAAAGCTACTTATTTCTTTCTCCTTTTTATAATTTTTATTTATAAAATGGAAATATTGACAAGACCATAAGATAAGAGCAGTACAATTCCCACCACCATTAAGTCTGTACCCCATCCCCTCCCCTGACAGCTTTCTTATTTTTTTTTTATCCCCCTAGGAGTATGGACTCAGGATCATTGTGGGGTGCAGAAGGTGGAAGGTCTGGATTCTATAATTGCTGCCCCGCTGAACATGGGCATTGGCAGGTCAATCCATACTCCCAAACTACTTATTTCTAACAACGTTTTTATTTGAAGTTTGATCAATGTTTGGTCCTCTCTCTATGGTTACTATTCTCAGACTAATCACGGTGACCCCTCTAGTACACTGTGTAAAAAGAAGTCAAATCTAGAAAATCACCTGGCAGTTTCTGCAAATTATTTTAGATGGAAACTGACACATGCCTTCTGTGATGCTTTTATCCTTTAAGTTAGCAAGACTATTTTTTGAAGGAGCCAAAGTGATAGAAAGGAATATAGGAATTGGGGCTGGGTGGCGGCACACTGGGTTAAGAGGACATAGTACGAAGGACCTAAGCAAGGATCCCAGTTCCAGCCCCCGACTTCCCACCTGCAGGGAGGTCACTTCACAAGCAGTGAAGCAGGTCTGCAGCTGTCTATCTTTCTCTCCCTATCCAATAAAATGGGGGGTGGGGGGGAGAGAAGTTGCCAGGAGCAGTGGATTCATAGTGCCAGCCCCAGCGATAACCCTGGAATAAAAAAATTTAAAAAAAAAAAGGAATATAGGAATGAGGATCAACTGAAAGCTGAGTTTCAATTATAATACTTAGAAATTATGACTTCAGAGCAATCAGTAATTCCCTGAACCCAAACTTCCCCCAAATGATGTATCTTTATATTTAACTTGTTATATGTCCACACAAGAAAAGACAAGAGCCAAATACAAAGAAGGGAGAATCAATTATATGGAATCATACTGAATCCCTTACCTATACCACAAAAAGCTGGTGGTCGTAAAATGCTCAAGAGAATTACCAGGCACTCTGCTATTTACATAATAAACTCAACACTCATCAAGCAGATGTCAAATACCTCTAACTTTAACAGGTGAAAAAGCTGATTCTTTTCCTAAAATCACAAAGTTGGAAGTCATATTAAAAGATACTCTAGAACTTTGTACTCTTATTTAGAATCAAATACAATGTTACACCAAACTGAAAAACCTACAATCATATCACTCTAAACACGATTTTATATACCTGTGCAGTTTGTAAGTTAGTCACCAGTTTTACATAGGCTATAAATAAATGTAAAACACAAAGCAAATTCTGAATATGTACATAAGAATTTACATTCTTCACAGTAATTACATTTTGGTAATACTGTAATTAGTAAAAAAAATCTAGTAGACCACACTAGTCCCTAATTGTTTCCAAAGACCTCCCAATGGAACAGCTGTCATTATAAGACACAAATTAAAAGCAGTGTTTTATCAGAATGTTTAGTTGTATCATCAGAGAAATCATATCTGGAAACAGGCAGAAGTATTCTGAGGGACAGACATAAATATGGAGGTAACCATTAAATACACAAAAGTGGTCATCGAATAGTCTCAAAAAAAAAAAAAAAAGCTGCTTTGATTTCCTCTTTCTTTCTGATAGTGAGACCACAAGCTTCCTTCAATGCAGTGGGGGCTGGGCTCGCAGGAGGCAAAGCAGTGGACCCAAGTGAGCTACTTCATCAGCCCAAGATGCTTCTATTTCATTATCGACACATGTGACCTGAAGTAAAGTCATCACTGAGGACAAAGCATGACTTCCCACTAGAGTCATGTCACATTTTCCCCAAGTGTAAAACTGAGACTATTCCTCACATACAAAATGGTTATCAAAGTCCCAGAGGATGCACATATAATTTCTTTAAGATTTTTATTTGTTGGATAGAGACAGCCAGAAATTGAGAGGGGAGGGGGAATAGAGAGGGAGAGAGCCACCTGCAGCCCTGCTTCACCGTTCGCAAAGCTTCCCTCTTGCAGGTGGGGACTGGGGGCTTGAACCTGGGTCCTTGTGCTAGCCTAACATGTGCACTCAACCAGATGTGCCACCACTCAACCCCTAATTTCTAAAATAAATAAATATATGCTCAATTTATATTTTTAGTTATTTTTTAAAAGCCCTTATAACATTACACTGATACAGTCCCAGCTCTTAATCTTATTTTATTAATGTAATAAGGAGATACAATGTAAGGAGATACAGCAATTTAAAAATTAATCACTTCAGGAGACAAGTTTTGCAATCCCACAAAAGGTTACTCATAAAGCTACCATATGACCAGTATATAACCAGAGAATTAAAAAAATAAACCTTCACAAAAATGTGTGTATGAATGTTCATAGCAGCATTATGCATTAATAATGAAAATGTGTAAACAATGAAAATGTCCATCTACTGTTAAATGGACAAAATATGGTATTTAATATACACACACTGGGATGCTATTGACTCATCAAAAAAAAAAAATGTAGTACTGACATGAGTGAATCCTGGAAAACATGCTACCTGAAAGAAGCCAGTTCAAAAGATCACATACTGAATAATTCCATTATATGAGATGTCCGTAAGAGGCAAGTCTAAAGAGATACTAACTGGGAAAGGGAGAGTAAATGCTAATGAATATGAGGTTTCTATTTGGGGGTGGAGGTGGGGGTGGTGAAGAAAATGTTCTAAGACTTAGTGTTGGAATGGTTGTACAACTGTGAAAACACAACAAATCACTTTTAAATAGGTGAACTATAAGGTAAGTGAATTACTTAGCAATGACCCTGTTAAAAATGCAGAGGGACAGAAAAATGGACAGTGGTAGTACACAGAACTTATAAGCAAGAGCTCTCTGATTTGATCCCTGGCACCACCAATAACCAAAGCCACCTGATGCCCTCCCCCAATACATTAAAAAAAAAAGGGGGGGTGGGTGTAAATAGCAAAGCTATAATATAGTTATGCAAAGAGACTCATGCCTGGCTCCAGTGTCCCAGGTTCAATTCCCCACACCATCAGAAGTCAGAGCTGAGCAGTGCTCTGATTTAAAAAAAAAAAAAAAAAAAAAAAAGACAAGACAATCAGTAGGATTTGTCAAGCATCTGGTCACCCCCCCCCCACTGTAACTGTATGGTATTTATAATAAACTTTCAAGCTTTGAAATTCATGACTATTTCTCATTCTAAATATTTATTCACAGTAATTCTTTCCATTAAATTGCAACACAAGTAGGTAAACTCACTGAAAGCATCCTTGTACAATTAAAATAGTGATTTCTATGGCATGTGAATTATCAATGATGTTAATTTCCTCCTTAAAAGGGGTGAGATTACCAGGATAAAATTAGTGCATTTGATATAAACCTTAAAACAATCACAAAATTAACAGCGATGGTCCCCAACTTATAGTTCTGCAAACTATATTAAACTTACCAAAAAAGTTCAAAGACCTCAGCGAGTGGATGGCTTTGTGGAAAACCCACAAATAAACTCAGTCCACCGGAAGTTCAGAAATTGGTAATGTGAATTTGAAGCTCTTAGTATATATATAAAAAAGTAGAAGCACATTTTAAAAAGTACGACTTGATCACTTTCTCCTTAAAGCTAACCTTTCGATTCAGATGCAGAATGGAATTTTAAAAACCCATTTACCTAAACAAAACTAAAGGAATAAGTCTTCTATAAGTAAATATATATATATATATATAATCTCCGTAGCATGTGTATTCAATCACACACATCTTACGTAGCCAGATGGGAAGGAGCAGGCTGCAAGGAAGACACAAGGAAGACCTTTTTTTTTTGCCACAGTTTTACAATAAAAGGTCATGATGTTGTTCCAAAGGCCCCCATTGGGGGATGAAACTAGCAGGTGGAGGAAAGGATACAGTAGATCAGAGGATGATAGTTTTGTATATATCTCCGTGGACTTTGTGTATAAAAGAGCGCAGAGTGTGGTCGCTGAAAAGGGCGAAAAAGATGCGTGAACAAGTTGAAAGAGGGGTTTCTTCTACCTGGCAGAAAGCACACCACGTGCCCCATCTCCAACCAGCTAGATGCAGAGTAAAACACAGGCCCCTGGCAGGCACTGGGAGTATCACCAGGAGGGCCTTCCCCGTCGGGGCTATATATAATCAGCGGAGAAGTTGACTCCTGCAGTTTAGAGACCGGCAAGGCAGGGCGAGCGGAGTCGAGAAGATCAGAGAAAGTGCCGCACAGGGCGGACGCCGGGGCCACGCCGAAGTTCCCAGCGCCGCTCGGTCATCACAGTGTCCCCGCCTCCCGCCGCCCTAGTCTGCCGAGCCGACAAGCCAGGCGAGCGTGCCCCGAGCCCCGCGGCCGGGCCAGGGGGCGCGCTCCCAGCACCTGCGGGGCGGCCCCGGAGGCAGTGCTGGCCGCGCCCGCGCTCGCTCCCGGGCCCCTGGTAGCCAGCCCCACACTCGCCCGGGTTCCCTCGCTCGGCCTCGCGCCGCCAGCCCCGCCACACAACTTCCCGGCCCCGTCGAGGCGTCTGGCCGGGGCCCCCCAGTCCCGCACGTAAGCGTCCCGGCAGAGAGCGCCCAGCCCAGCTGCCCCAGTCCCACCGGCAGCCGGGTTTACCTCCAAGTCGCGGCCTTTGTTCTTGAAATTCTTGAGCCGTTGGTTGTCCAGCTTCTCGTTGTCCGCCATGGCCGGGCCGGCGACTCCCTCCCTGCCCGGGCCCGGGATCCGCCCCAACCAACGCGCCGCGCCGACAATCCCGGAACCGGGCCGCCGCCCGCGCTGCTAGCCGCCGCTCCTCCTCTTTCTATCGCCGCCCTCGTTGCGCTGCCCCTCTCCGACCGCGCCCCGCCCTGACCCGGCAAGACGGCGGCTTCAACCAAAAGCCCGCGGGCCGGGCGGCGGCAACGGCGGTGGCGGAATGTGCTCCGGTCCGGGGAGGTAGCCTCACTCTGGGGCCCGGCGCCGCGCCACGCCCACCGCCGCCAACCCTGCTCGCCGATTGGCCACTCGGGCTCCGGTGCGTTTGGCCAATCAGCGAGGACGATGGAGAGCGAGGGCGAAAGAGCGAACGAAGCGGGGAAGCGAGCGATGCTGGGAGGAAGGGGCGGGGCCGGAAGGCGGGGTAGGGAGGAGAAAAGGGGGGAAGGGGAGCGAAGGCCTTGGAGGATAGAAGGGGAGGAGACCGGAGGCGGAGCGTAAGGGGAAAAGCCGGGAAGATGACGGGGCCCGGGAGGGTGGAGGGGAGAGAGAACCTGGGAGAGGACGGCTGAATGGAAAGGGAGGGAACAGTGGAGGGCTGGGCCTGGAGAACATAGACGAAGAGCCCGCGGAGCTAGGAAGTTAGTGAGAGAGGGCAAGGCGCGTGGGGAAGCCCGGAAATGTGGGTCTGTTCCGGTTTTCTGGGCCGCCGCCTACGTGTGAGGCTTAGGCTCTAAACCGAGCTAAAGGACAGACTTTTTACCCTTGTGTACCTTCCTCTGCTCCGCCGAAGGTGGAGCTGCCCTCGGCCTGCTATGGGTCAGAAGGCCCACTTTCCTAATCCGATTCCTGAGGTCTGGGTTGGGCCAGGGACAAGATTGTCAATGGGGGGAGGGAGGGGTACACAGTTCGGTGGGCGGAGAAGGAGAATTAGCCCAAGCTGATTCATTCCCTCTGACCTAGTCCCTAGGACAGATGGGACCCTGGGAAGTGCTGACAGCCCCGTGATGATACCACCTCCAGAGTATTTCATCTTAAAAAGTGAAAGAAGCTACTTGGCCACAAAGTACTCACTTCTGAAGGCGGGGAATGACGACTGGGCAAAGTAATGCGATACCGTGCTGGTTGGAGGAAATTGATCCCAAGGAGATAAAGCTCTACCGGGATTGTTCTGAGAAGCAGGAATCCCTGGAACTACAAAAGAAGCTACTCAGATATTTCAGAACAAGGGAGGAGGAAATGGTTTTAAAATGTATTGGATTACCAACTAGAAGAACCACAAGTGTCCAGGGGAGAGCAAGAGCAGCAACTAAGGTCAAAGGAAGGCGAGAAAAAACGTTCCAGATGAAAGTGACAACTTTAAGCCCGTTGTATACTTTTCTCTATCCTTTGTATACTTTAAGCAACACTAAGTAAGCAGAAGCAATCCCGGGAAATAACGCACACTGAAGATTGAATGTAACTTGAGTCCCGATCTTAAATATGAACTATGATATGAAGTTCATTATAAATGTTGATTCCCTCAAGGAATAATTTAATTGAGGTAACACTGCACAGTGGTTTCGACTTAATTTTTCAGAGAAAATTAAGTCGAAAAGCTGGAATATGTGTTTGTTTTCCACCAGCATGTTTTTGTTTTGTTTGTTTTTTTGTCATATCTGGGAATCAAGAAGAATAACTGGTGAATATACACTTTGTGGTTAGAAGTTACCAAATTAGACTTCCCAGGCTCTTAGTTATACTTATAAATAGAATAATCTGAGGAAATAGTTAACTTGTAGACAGATCAAATCAACTAATGACTGGTAAAACTACTATTAAACTATTCAGCAATATCACAGTATTATTTAGAACTGCAGAAAACTATCAATACCCAGTGATATAGGTAACCTGTTTAATTTCCTCTGTTTCTTCATTTCTTTCTCGCTTTGTCTCTTTCTTTTTAGCCTGCAGGGTTATTACTGGGGCTCAGAGCCTGCACTAAGAATACACTGCTCCTGGCTATCTTTTTCTCACTATTATTGTTGCTCTTATTGTTATTGTTATTGCTGGATAGGACAGAGAAAATGGGAGAGGAAGGGAAGACTGAGCGGGAGAGAAAGATACCTGCAGACCTGCTTCACCGCTTGCAGTAGTGACGCTCCCCTGCAGGCGGGGGCCAGGCCAAACCAGGATCATCACGCCTGTCCTTGTGCTTGTGCTTAACCCAGTGCGCTACTGCCTGCCGCCCCCCTATTTTATTTCTAGAGCAAGGAATCTGTTTATATATTTTTGTTTTTATTTTTACTTATACTTCTACTTGCCATGTGGAGAAGGGGGGGAATACTCACTTTGTATCTTTATAGGTAGTCATTATTATAGAATCTCTTTAAAAGTAATTAAATTGGGGGCCAGGCAGTAGCGCAGCAGGTTAAGCGGACATGGCACAAAGCGCAAGGACTGGCTTAAGGATTGCGGTTCGAGCCCCTGGCTCCCCACCTGAAGGGGGGTCGCTTCACAGGTGGTGAAGCAGGTCTGCAGGTGTCTTATCTTTTTCTCCCCCTCTCTATCTTCCCCTCCTCTCTCCATTTCTGTCATATCCAACAACAACGACAGCAATAAAAATAACGATGAACAACAAGGGCAACAAAAGGGAAAAAATAGCTTCCAGGAGCAGGGGACTCATAGTGCAGGCACCGAGCCCCAGCAATAACCCTGGAGACAAAAAAAAAAAAAAAGTAATTAAATTTGTTGTAGAAATATTATGAGAGCTGCACATCTGCCTCCTCACTGAAATTTTTGCAGTCCTCTTGGAAGCATTTTTATATTGTGCAAAGTAATCCACAGATAACATTTTCAGTTGTTCGCAACATCTCCATGTGTTGTTTGAAAGAATTTAAACATGTACTGTTTTGATCCATAGGTATTACCTTTGTTACAGTAGTCAAAATGGCAAAGAAGTTGGGGGTGGTGGTGGGAGATGAGGTAGAAAAAAAATGTATTATTTTAACTCACTTGTCCATTTGCTCTTAGTACAGTAACTATTTTAGCATACATGTTACAGTGTAATGTGTAGTAATGTGTTATGTAATACATACTAAGTGTATAGTGTAGTCTACAGCCAAAGCCAGCTTCATAGATATGTCACCTTATAGATTCTACATAGGACTTTGCACTTAACAGGATCCCATGCCTGACTTAATGATTTACTGTCACCATTTTGAAATTCTCCTTTCTTTTCTAACTTCTCCTTCCTCTGTGACTCTGGGACCTCACACTTGTGCAATCCTACCACTTCCATGTCAGTTTTTCTTTCTTTTTATTTCAAATGGAAAGACACAGTGTCACCAGGATACTGCTTCCCATCCTGGAGCTTTCCTAATGCTCCCAGGTGATGTCAAGACCTGGACCTAGGATTTTGCACATGCCAGAGTGTGTGCCCTACTGTGTGAGCTATCTTCCAACCTGAAGTTAAGTTTTCATTTTCATTTTGGACTCAGCCTTGCAAGTTATATAATGTGACATAGTGAATGGAGTGTATAATAGTCTACTTCCTGACCATCTACAATTGTTTTTGGTATGCTTTTCTTCAATGAAGAAAAAAAAACTATACTGTATTACATATATAATATTTAACTTATTTTCTTTTTTTAAAAACATTTTATTTATTTATTGATGAGAAATATAGGAGAGAGAGAAAGAACCAGACATCACTCTGGTACATGTGCTGCCAGGAATCGAACTCAAGATCTCATGCTTGAGAGTCCAATGCTTTATCCATTGCACCACCTCCCAGACCACATATTTAACTTATATTATACATAACGTTATACCTAAATGTAAATATATACATACTCTTCTGAAGCCTTTTTCTCTTAATATATAAGGTATATTGCTCCTTATCATTTACTTCATACTTTGTGCTGGCCAAAGAATATTCTCTTGGATAGAAAGCCATGATTTAGTTAGTCATTCTCCCACTAATGGATACATATATCTGTATTCTTTGCTGTAATAAAGTTTACAACCTTTAATAGACATGTTTGTTCACTTACCCTACTAGTAGAATGACTTCTTAGACATAGACTTGCTGAATCAGAGGGGATGAACATTTAAAGTGTCATACATACTATTGTCCCTTAGTATCCACACAAGGTTGGTTCCAGACTACCTCTTTCTACACCAGCTTCACAATGTTTAGGTCCTTATATAAAATGACTTAGGGGCCAGGTGATGGCGCACCTGATTGAGTCAATGTATTAAAATAACTTAGTATTTGCATAGGATCTACCCATATCCTCTGGTACACTTTAAATCACCTTAAATGCCCAATGAAAGGTAAATGCTATGTAAATAGTTGTGATATTGTATTGTTTTAGGAAATACAAGGAAATATAAGTCCATGTTCAGTACAAAAATAACTATTAACATTGAATTCTCTGGAGAGGAACTGGATTTCTGAAGAACAAAGTTGGAGAGACATTTTTATCACATGATATTTTTAAACTTTTTTTTCCTTATTGGGGAATTAATGTTTTACACATTTGACAGTAAATACAATATTTTTTACACGCATATCATTTCCAAGTTTAAAACTTTTTTTTTAAAGCAGTCTGTTAGATTATCTAGCAAAGTGTACACTTTACCATGCATGCGGACTGGGATTTGAGTTCCTGGCATCACATAGGAGTACTTACTATACACAGGGTAAGCTTTAGGAGCATTGGAGCACTGCTGTGGTGTCTTTCCTCTTGGTGTCATTTTCCCTCTCTGTCTTTTTATGTCTGATATTAAAAGAAAGAAAAAAGTCAGCAAGAAGAAGTAGAACCATGCAAGAGCAAAGCTCCCAAGGGAAAAACAGACAAAGTAATTGTTAGAAGAGGAAAAAGGGGGAGTCTGGCGGTAATGCAGCAGGTTAAATGCAGGTGTTGCAAAGCACAAAAAACTGCCTAAGGATCCCAGTTCAAGCCCCTGGCTCCCCATCTGCAGGAGAGTTGCTTCACAAGCTATAAAGCAGGTCTGCAGGAGTCTATCTTTTCCTCCCCCCTTCTGCCTTCCCCTTCTCTCTCCATTTCTCTCTGTCCTATCCAACAACAACGACATCAATAACAAGAACAATAATAACTACAACAATAAAATAACAAGGGCAACAAAAGGGAATAAATAAATAAATATTTTTTAAAAAGAAAAAAGAAGAGGAAAAATGAGTAATACAATATTCATACAATAAAACATGCCAGGGATAGGGAGTTAACATAATGATTGTGCAAAGACTTTTATAGCTGGTACACCAAAGGTTCCAGGTTCAATCCTCAGTACTATCATAATCCACAAACTGAACAGTGCTGTGATAAAACAAACAAAAAGCCAGAGAGATGCTCAAAAGCACAGGTCCATAAGAATTTTTTTAAATGAGGGAAAACACTAAGAAAATTATATAAGAAACGAAATAACAGGGGCGAGATAGAGAACACACAATATCATGCATGAGGATCCAGGCTCAAGCCCCTGGATTCTACCTATAGAGGGAAGCCTAGAGAGTGGTGGAGCGGGGCTGCAGGTGACTTTCCTTCTCTGTCTTCCTGTCACACCTTCTATTAAAAGAAAAATAGCCACTGGTGGTGCTGAACTTATCATGCAGATACTGAGCCCCAATGATATGTCTAGTGGAGAGAGAGAGAGAGAGAAGAAAGAGATTAGAGTTCAAAATGTAATAGGTATCAAGAAAGAATTAGAAATTGAATCAATAAAGAAGTATGGCATTTTGGGGGGGGAGAGAATACAGGTCCAAGAAGGATGACAGAGGACCTAGTGGGGGTTGTACTGTTATATGGAAAACTGGTAAATGTTATGCATGTACAAACTATTGTATTTACTGTCAAATGTAAAACATTAATTCCGCAATAAAGAAATAAAAAAAAAAAAGTATGGCATTTAGGTTCCCACCCTAGAGCCTGACTTCAGACACAGTAGCTGAGGACCACACCACAGATCTCCCATGATACCACATAAAGGTCTGTTAATGCAGACCTGAGTTTCTTTATGTTAAAAATGACCTTTAGGTGCAATATTATTTGATATGGATTAGGAGAGGCATACGGGAAAGTGGGCCCTATCCAAGGGTTCCAGGACTGGGGGAAGTAGAGGCTCTATAGTGGAGATGCGAGGTTCCTGCTGTCTTAGGGTTCAAAAAGACAATCGATAGTTAATGTTATCATCACATTAATTGGTAATTGGGTTAACTTTGAAAAGTCCTTTTGTTAGGGTTTGCTGTACAGTACCCAATATCTTGTATATAGCTGTGCTATTGGTTGCTTCTGATCTACTTGGTCAAGGCTTTTGAGGGAGTCTGCATATCAATTACACAGCCTATATATTAAAAAGATTCTCAGTTTATGTTTTGAAAAACTTCAAGACATACAATTAATTTTTCCCCTCTCATATTAATTAACTAGTGATTTATATGACAACACTTTACTAGGAGTGTAAATAAACACCATTCCCACCACCAAAAGACTGTGACCCATCTCTCCCACCCACTCCCACCCCCCACTGGCCCAGGAAGCTGCATGTCTACCCCTCACCACAGGGTTTTTACTTTGGTGCCCGCGCAGGTCCTGCTTTTAGTTTCCCTTTCAGATCTTCTTACTCAACTTCTGTTGATGAGTGGGATCATCCCATACTCATCTTTATCTTTCTGACTTAGCTCACTTAACATAATTCCTTCTAGCTCTGTCCAAGATGGGTCAGAGAAGGTGGGTTCATTGTTCTTGATAGCTGCATAGTATTCCATTGTGTATATATACCACAGCTTTCTCAGCCACTCATCTGTTGTTGGGCACCTGGGTTGCTTCCAGGTTTTAGCTATTATGAATTGTGCTGCTATGAACATAGGAGTACACACCTCTTTTTGGTTGGGTGTTATGGAGTCCTTGGGGTATAACCTCAGGAGAGGAATTACTGGATCATATGGAAGGTCCATGTCTAGCCTTCTGAGAGTTTTCCAGACTGCTCTCCACAGAGACTGTACCAATTTACATTCCCACCAGCAATGTAAAAGGGTTCTTCTGTCCCCACAACCTCTCCAGCATTTGTTGTTGCTGTCCTTTTTGATGTATGCCATTCTTACAGGAGTGAGGTGGTATCTTAGTGTTGTCTTAACTTGCATTTCTCTGACAATCAGTGACTTAGAGCAGTTTTTCATATGTTTGTTAGCCTTTTGGATCTCCTCTGTAGTGAATGTTTTGTTCATATCCTCTGCCCATTTTTGGATGGGGTCATTTGCTTTTTTGGGTGCTAAGTTTGCTGAGCTCTTTATATATTTTGGTGATTAGTTTCTTGTCTGATTGCATCTGCCAATCACAACTTAACCAATGCAACGATTGCCACCTCAACATGCTTCACTTCAGACTGTGTCCAGAGACTTCACGTGTGGAATGACAACCCTTCAGCTTCATTACTCGGGTGAGACCTTTCCTTTCATAGTGTACTCTAATTCCATCCCAGGTGGTTCACGTTCTAACAAAGTCCCAAAACCTAGATATAGACCAGGTTCTGTGAGAGAGAGCATATGTTCACACGTATCCATAAACTACTGCAAAATATATACCTGAAAGCAGAAGTACACTAGAGTTTGCAGTGAGTACCCCCCTAACACTTCCTCTCCACTATTCCAAGCTTTGGGTCCATGATTGCTCAACAATTTGTTTGGCTTCGTATGTTAACTCTCTTTTCAGTCACCAGGTTCCAGATGTCATCAGGATGCCAGCCAGGGTTCCCTGGACTGAAGACCACACCAAGTGTCCTGGAGCTCCATTTCCCCAGAGACCCACCCTACTAGGAAAAGAGAGAAGCAGACTGGGAGTATGGACCGACCAGTCAATGTCCATGTTCAGCGGGGAAGCAATTACAGAAGCCAGACCTTCTACCTTCTGCAACCCACAATGACCCTGGGTCCATGCTCCCAGAGGGATAGAGAATGGGAAAGCTATCGGGGAGGGGGTGGGATATGGAGATTGGGTGGTGGAAATTGTGTGGAGTTGTACCCCTCCCACCCTATGGTTTTGTTAATTAATTTTTTCTTAAATTAAAAAAAAATGACCTTTAGGGGCCGGGTGGTGGTGTACCTGGTTGAGCACACATGCTACAGTGCACAAGGACCCAGGTTCAAGCCTCTGGTCCTCACCTGCATGGAGGAATCTTCACAAGTGGTGAAGCAAGGTTGCAGGTGTCTTTCTGTCTCTCCCTCTCTATCTCCCTCACTTCTCAATTTTTCTCTGTCTCTATCCAATAATAACTAAATAAAAGTATTAAAAAATGACCTTTAAATAATTTTGAATTTTATTTGTTCTAATATATATTTAGTTATATATTCTAGAATTGTCAATGACATATTAATTAATGTCAATACACTGATATCAATATGGTATTTATTTTTAAGAACAATACAGAGAAAATGAGGGAGAGACCAGCATACTGTTTTGCTATTTCTTGTGGCAGTGTTGGGGACTGAACTTGGGGCTTCTAGGACTTCAGGCATCAAAACTGTAATGCAGAGCTATCTCCCCACCCCCAATTAATATTATTCAATTTGTATTAAATAATATTAAATTTAATATATTTAATTTGTATGCTGATAATTAGTATATATAGTTTATTACTATGTTATTATTTGATATACAACTCATGCAAAGTATAAATATTATGTAATATCAATTAATTGTAAGTAATATATAACTACTATATTAATTATATATTTAATTATATAATCAGTTAATGACATAAAAAATAGAATTCCTAGCTTCTTTCCATCTAGGATGCCTATCCTTATCTGCTCTATTCCTACTTTTTTGGTTCCTGTTTATTAAAGATTTTGTTCTGCTTTATATCTTACTGCCCTTCAGCCATCAAGTTGCAAATTCCACCCTGACCTCCCTGGGCAGACGACCTCACCAATGTGTCCTGGAACCTCACCTCTCCAGAGCCCTACCCCACCAGAGAAAGATAGATACAGGCTGGGAGTATGACTTGACCTGCCAACATCTATGTCTAGTGGAGAAGCAATTACAGAAGCCAGAATTCTAGGGCCAGGTGGTAGTGTATCTGGTTGAGTGCACATATTACAGAAGCCATAATTCCCACCTTCGGCACCCCTCCCCGAATTATTTGGTCCGTAATCCCAGGAGGGTAGATGGTAGGGGAAGATGACCAGAGGGCTCTGAAGCCCAATTCCACCAGGACCTGAAGTATTTGTAACCAGGAATCTTGTTTTTATACCATCACTGAAAGGGAGGTGATTCTAGAAAGCACCAGAGGAAGTCAGGCACTATTTCTCTTATCTGAGAGAGAAGACGAAAAAGGAAGGACACCCATAAGTAGTAATTGGTGTAGGTCTGACTTAGAAAGGAAGTGAAGGCAAAGCCATAGAAAAAATGGGCAAAAAGGATAGACAGTTATAACTATAAAGTCAATCCATATCTGTGACCTTAGGAGAACTACTGCAGTTTCCAATGGAGGAGAAGGGGACACAGAGCTCTGGTGGTAGGAACAGTGTGAAATTATACCTTATCATCCTATAATTTTGTAAATCACTAATGAAAAATAAATAACATTGTTCATTTCTGGAGTACAACACTACAAATCAAATAAAATATTTTGAGATAATAAATGCTGAGCTATTTTAGCAAAAATAATTAGTTTAAATAAAATTAATATTTTTTGCTTTATAATTTTGTGGTTGTTGCAGGAGGAAATTACAACTTCAATGGTGTCTTACTATATATAATAATTGCAATTTTGTAAAAAGTGATTGAAACTAATTTGGGAGCCAAAACCATAAATCTAATAAGTGGCAGCAAATGTCACAATATATTATGGAGACACTGCACTCATACAGTGAATCACCCAAAATTTATTAGAGCAAGCTTATGTAATGTCACATTGTATCATTATACCTTGGAATTCTGTCATCATAAAAGTGTAAGGACTATGTTTAAGAAAAGGGTGCTGTTGGCAGGAGAGTGGAATGGTAAACCTAGTACACTCATTCTCAAGGTGAGAATGCATGTGTAATTAAAAAAAATATATAGTGTATTCAAAAGCATATTGGATATAATACAGCCAAGAAAAGTAAGCTTAATAAAATTTGCACTGTGGTATAAGTTATTTTACTTTAAGAAGCCACTATGGTGAAATAGGATAGAATCTAAGATGTGATGCAGACCCTGGTTGTATGCATGTATGAACACTGGTGGTAGGTTAGAGTAAATTTGATGTATTCAGTACTGTGCTCAGTTTCTCAGACCCACACAGGAAAGTCCATCCCACTCAGACTGAAAACCACAAATATGGGAGTCAGGCGGTAGGGCAGTGGGTTAAGTGCAGGTGCACAAACCGCAAGGACAGGAGTAAGGATCCCAATTGGAGGCCCCTGGCTCCCCACCTGCAGGGGAGTCACTTCACAAGCATTGAAGCAGGTCTGCTGGTGTCTTTCTCTCCCCTTCTTTGTCTTCCCCTCCTCTCTACATTTCTGTCTGTCCTACCCAACAACAAAACAATAACATCAACAACATCAACAACAATAACCACAACAATAAAACAACAAGGACAACAAAAGGGAATAAATAAATAAATATTTTTAAAACTTTTAAAAAAGAAAACCACAAATATTCAATATTAAGACAGATTGGGATACCTGAATTATGTACACTAGTGTTTATAATCATAAAATCATCATAGAAAATGTTTCTACTTCTAAAATTATTTGCACAAAAAATATTGTTTAAAGGTATGTTAAAGGGAGTCGGGCGGTGGTGCACCGGGTTAAGCACATATAGTACGAAGTACAAGGACCAGAGCAAGGATACCGGTTTGAGCCCCTGGCTCACCACCTGCAGGGGGGGCACTTCACAAGTCATGAAGCAGGTGGGCAGGTGTCTTTCTCTCCCTCTCTCTACCCTCCCCTCTCAATTTCTCTATGTCCTACCAAGGGGGGGGGAACCTAGCGACTGGAGGCAAAAATAAATAAACAAATAAATATATGTTGAAGTGGTAACTATAGTTAGTAATAGCATGGCATATTTAGAAAGTATATCTAGGGCCAGGTGGTGGCACACCTAGTTGAGCGCACATGTTACAAAGTGCAAAGAACCAGGTTCAAGCCCCAGGTCCCCACATGCAGGGGGAAAGCTTCACAAGTGGTGAAGCAGGCTGCAGGTGTCTCTCCCCCTCTTTATCACCCTCTTCCCTCTCAATTTCTGGCTGTGTCTATCCAATAAATAAGATAGATACAAATAGAGATAAGAAAAATAAAAATAAAGTATATTTTTTAATTTACTATTATCATCATTATTTTGGAGCACTGGGGCTTTAAAAGTATTGGAAAAATTCCACTGTTCCTGGCAGACTTACTTTTTCCTTTTTAATTTGAGTTAGTGAGGGAAAGGGAGATGGAGACAAAGCCAGAGAGAGAGGAGAAACAAAACACACATGTTGTGCAAGTTTCTGTCATGTGGTGTCATGTAGCTAAAATCCAAATTCTTGCTTATGGGTAAAGTGTGCTCTGTGACAGGTGAGCTATCTCCTGGCCTCATGAAAGTATGTCTCCAGGAGTCGGGTGATAGCGCAGTGGGTTAAGAGCCCCGCGGGGCTCCCCACCTGTAGGGGAGTAGCTTCACAGGCAGTGAAACAGGTTTGCAGGTGTCTATCTTTCTCTCCCCCTCTCTATCTTCCCCTCCTCTCTCCATTTCTTTCTGTCCTAACCAACAACAACATCAATAACAGCAACAATAACTACAACAATAAAACAAGGGCAACAAAAGGAAATAAATAAAAATATATTTTAAAAAAATATGTCTACAATTTTCATCACAAGAAAAATTTGTTGTTATTATGTGAGGTAGTGGATATTAAATATATTTACTGTGATGACCATTTCACAATTCATATACTACTATCAAATTATAGTGTTGTACACCTGAAATTAACGTGATTTTAAATGCCAATATTCCTCAATTGAAAAAAAAAGTGTTGAGATTCGACTTTCGGAGGTGGAGCAACGAGCAGCAGATCGCTTTCTCTCCTCTCCTCTCCTCTCCTCTCCTCTCCTCTCCTCTCCTCTCCTCTCCTCTCCCGTATCAACTAGGAATACCAAAGGAGACCACCTGGGACCAAAACAAGACAGGACTAGAATGACCACAGGAACCCAGTAAATAACCGGTGAGTACAAACACATGTGGCTGGTGACAGAGAGGAGAGAGGAGCCTAAGGAGACATTAAGTGACTGCTAACAGTTCAGCAGTTTATCAGTGGAGACACCACCTCCAGCCTGCTCCACCAACAAGGGGACAGCTTAAGGGAGGAGAGGACTCCCTAGAGACTCACCAAGTGCAACTCTGAGTCTCCATTGCTACTACCCTCAGAATCTGGAACAGCAACAGGGAGGGACACCAGGGGACAGGGATCTAACCAGGAAACTCAGGAGAAGACCTATACCTCGGTGGCATAGCTGAGGGGCTGTGAAAGTCTCTTTGCATAACCACTGGATTATCTCTGCCACACCCTGCTTTATCTCTTGGTCAGGAGTCAGTGATTAAGCTAAGAAGCCTATTGATAGTTTAAAAGCCCTCAGGCTCCCATAGCCTACAGGGAAGAAAAAAAAAGAGGCTTTTAAACCACTGAGCTCCAACTCAGGGATTGAAACAACTGTTAGCTTCCACCACTGTGAACCCTTTAATTAACTTAATTAGACACAAGTCAATCCAGGCAATAGTGATCAATAATTTGAAAAGTACTGATAAAGGGAACTCATAACATAATATATAAAATGGTTAAAACAACAAGAAAAAATATTGGAGAATCGAACTAGGACAAGAGTCCAGCTAAAAGTCCTCCAGAGGGTGAAGCACAAAATAACGAGTTCAACATCCAAACATTAGCTAAGGAAATAATAACAGGAGTGAGTAAAGAATTTGAAAAAATTGTAATCAGAAATGCAGGAACAACAAATGAGAATATGGAAGAAAACACAAATTATCTCATGGTTATTAGAGAGTTGAAAGCTGAAATCGCTGAGCTAAGAATGCAACTAGCTGAACAAGCTAAAACAGTATCAGAGCAAGGCAACAAAATAGATGAACTCCAGAAAACAGTAGAGGGAAGAGAGAATAGAATCTATGAGGCTGAAGACAGAATTAGCAAGATCAAGGATGAATTAGAGACAACTAAAAAAGAAGTAAGAGATCTCAAAAAGAGATTAAGAGATGCTGAAAACAACAACAGAGTCCTATGGGATGACTTCAAAAGAAACAATATACGCATTATTGGCATACCAGAAGAAGAAAGAAAAGGAGAGGAAGAAAGCATTTTCCAGGCCATAATAGCTGAAAACTTCTCTAGTCTAGACAACATCAAAGACATAAAGATTCAAGAAGCCCAGAGGGTCCCAAACAGAATTAACCCAGACCTAAAGACACCAAGACATGTCATATTTAGAATGGAAAGGAATAAGGATAAAGAAAGGATCCTGAAGGCTGCAAGAGAAAAAAACAAAGAGTCACCTACAAAGGAAAACCCATAAGATTAGCAGCAGACTTCTCCATACAAACACTACAGGCCAGAAGAGAATGGCAAGATATCTATCGGGTGCTCAATGAGAAAGGCTTTCAGCCAAGAATACTATATCCTGCTAGACTGTCATTCAGACTAGAGGGAGGCATCAAAACCTTCTCAGACAAGCAACAGTTGAAGGAAGCAACCATTACCAAGCCTGCCCTGAAAGAAGTTCTGAAAGGTCTCCTATAAACAACCAGACCACCACAAATAGGACATATATCAAAACACTCTAAAACTCTACAAGAATGGCATTAAAATATCTTCAATCTTTGATATCAATAAATGTCAATGGCCTGAATTCACCTATTAAAAGACACAGAGTAGGAAGATGGATCAGAAAACACAACCCAACAATATGCTGTCTACAGGAAACCCACCTAACTCAACAAGACAAACACAGACTTAAAGTGAAAGGATGGAAAACTATCATATAAGCCAATGGCCCACAAAAAAGGGCAGGAACAGCTATTCTCATATCTGACATGATAGACTTTAAAATAGATAAGATTAAAAAAGATAGGCATGGACACTACTTAATGCTCAGAGGATCAGTCAATCAAGAGGACTTAACAATTATTAACATCTATGCACCCAAAGAGAAGCCATCTAAATACATCAAACTTCTACTGAAAGAGCTACAGCAATATATTAACAGTAACACAATCATAGTAGGGGACTCCAACACCCCACTCTCTCAACTTGACAGATCATCCAGGCAGAAAATCAATAAAGACATAAGGGAGCTAAATGAAGAGATAGATAAACTAGAACTATTGGACATTTTCAGAGTCATTCATCCCGAGAAACTGGAATACACATTTTATTCAAATCCACATGGGTAATTCTCAAGGATAGACCATATGTTAGGCCACAAAGAAAGCATCAGCCAATTCAAGAGCATGGAAATCATCCCAAGCATCTTCTCAGACCACAGTGGAATTAAACTAACACTTAACAATCAACAAAAGATTAGTAACAGTCCCAAAATGTGGAAGCTCAACAGTACACTTCTTAACAACTTCTGGGTCAAAGAGGAAATCAAGGAAGAAATCAAAATGTTTTTGAGAGTTCAATGAAAATGAAGACACAAGCTATCAAAATATTTGGGACACAGCTAAAGCAGTCCTAAGAGGGAAGTTCATAGCTATACAAGCACACATTAGGAAACAAGAAAAAGCACAAATAAACAGCCTGATTGCACATCTTAAAGACCTAGAAGAAGAACAACAAAGGAACACTAAAGCAACGAGAAGGTCAGAAATTACTAAAGTTAGGGCAGAAATAAATAACATTGGGAGTCGGGCGGTGGCACAGTGGGTTAAGCGCACGTGGCGCAAATCGCCAGGACCTGCGTAAGGATCCCAGTTCGAGCCCCCGGCTCCCCACCTGTAGGGGAGTCGCTTCACAAGTGGTGAAGCAGGACTGCAGGTGTCTGTCTTTCTCTCCTCCTCTCTGTCTTCCCCTCCTCTCTCCATTTCTCTCTGTCCTATCCAACAACAACAACATTAATAACCACAACAATGTTAAACAACAAGGGCAGCAAAAAGGAAAATAAATAAATAAATAAATTAATTAATTAATTTTAAAAAAGAAAGAAATAACATTTAGAATAAGAAAACCATACAAAAGATCAACAAAAGTAAATGTGGGTTCTTCGAAAGAGTAAACATAATTGACAGACCTTTAGCCAGACTCACAAAACAAAAAAGGGAGAAGACCCAAATAAATCAGATAGTAAATGAAAGAGGAGATATTACAACAGACACTGCAGAAATTCAACATATCATGCGAGGCTTCTATGAACAACTATATGCCACCAAGCTAGAGAACCGGGAAGAAATGGATGATTTCCTAGATACCTACCAACTTCCAAAACTAAGTAAAGAGGAAGTAGGTAACATGAACAGGCCCATCACAGCTAATGAAATTGAAACAGTTATCAAAAATCTCCCCAAAAATAAAAGTCCTTGACCAGATGGTTTTACAAATGAATTCTACAAAACCTTCAAAGAAGAACTAATACCTCTACTTTTAAAAGTCTTCCAGAAGATTGAAGACACTGGAATATTCCCTGCCAGCTTCTATGAAGCCAACATCACCCTGATACCAAAAGCAGACAGGGACACAACCAAAAAAGAAAACTATAGACCAATATCTCTGATGAACATAGATGCGAAAATATTGAACAAAATTCTAGCCAACCGGATACAGCAGTATATCAAAAAGATTGTTCATCATGACCAAGTGGGGTTTATCCCAGGCATGCAAGGTTGGTTTAATATACATAAATCAATCAATGTGATCGACCACATCAACAAAAGCAAGACCAAAAATCACATGGTCATAGCAATAGATGCAGAGAAAGCCTTTGACAAAATACAACATCCCTTTATAATCAAAACACTACAAAAATGGGAATAGATGGAAAATTATTGAAGATAGTGGAGTCTATATATAGCAAACCTACAGCCAACATCATACTCAATGGTGAAAAACTGGAAGCATTTCCCCTCAGATCAGGTACTAGACAGGGATGCCCACTATCACCATTACTATTCAACATAGTGTTGGAAGTTCTTGCCATAGCAATCAGGCAGGAGCAAGGAATTAAAGGCATACAGATTGGAAGAGAAGAAGTCAAACTCTCCTTATTTGCAGATGACATGATAGTATACATAGAAAAACCTAAGGAATCCAGCACGAAGCTTTTGGAAATCATCAGGAAATACAGTAAGGTGTCAGGATACAAAATTAACATTCAAAAGTCAGTGGCATTCCTCTATGCAAACACTAAGTTAGAAGAAATTGAAATCCAGAAATCAATTCCTTTTACTATAGCAACAAAAACAATAAAATATCTAGGAGTAAATCTAACCAAGGAAGTGAAAGACTTGTATACTGAAAATTATGAGTCACTACTCAAAGAAATTGAAAAAGACACAAAGAAGTGGAAAGATATTCCATGTTCATGGGTTGGAAGAATTAACATCATCAAAATGAATATATTACCCAGAGCCATCTACAAATTTAATGCTATCCCCATCAAGATCCCAAGCACATTTTTTAGGAGAATAGAAAAAATGCTACAAATGTTTATCTGGAACCAGAAAAGACCTAGAATTGCCAAAACAATCTTGAGAAAAAAAGAACAGAACCGGAGGCATCACACTCCCAGATCTCAAACTGTATTATAGGGCCATTGTCATCAATACTGCTTGGTACTGGAACATGAATAGACACACTGACCAGTGGAATAGAACTGAGAGTCCAGAAATGAGCTCCCACACCTATGGACATCTAATCTTTGACAAAGGGGCCCAGACTATTACATGGGGAAAGCAGAGTCTCTTCAACAAATGGTGTTGGAAATAATGGGTTGAAACATGCAGAAGACTGAAACTGAACCACTGTATTTCACCAAATACAAAAGTAAATTCCAAGTGGATCAAGGACTTGGATGTTAGACCACAAACTATCAAATACTTAGAGGAAAATATTGGCAGAACTCTTTTCTGCATAAATTTTAAAGACATTTTCAATGAAACAAATCCAATTACAAAGAAGACTAAAGCAAGTATAAACCTATGGGACTACATCAAATTAAAAAGCTTCTTCACAGCAAAATAAACCACTACCCAAACCAAGAGACCCCTCACAGAATGGGAGAAGATCTTTACATGCCATACATCAGACAAGAGTTTAATAACCAACATATATAAAGAGCTTGCCAGACTCAACAACAAGACAACAAATAACCCCATCCAAAAATGGGGGGAGGACTTGGACAGAATATTCACCACATAAGAGATCCAAAAAGCTGAGAAACACATGAAAAAATGCTCCAAGTCTCTGATTGTCAGAGAAATGCAAATCAAGACAACAATGAGATATCACTTCACTCCTGTGAGAATGTCATACATCAGAAAAGGGAACAGCAGCAAATGCTGGAGAGGGTGTGGGGTCAAAGGAACTCTCCTGCACTGCTGGTGGGAATGTCAATTGGTCCAATCTCTGTGGAGAACAGTCTGGAGAACTCTCAGAAGGCTAGAAATAGACCTACCCTATGATCCTGCAATTCCTCTCCTGGGGATATATCCTAAGGAACCCAACACATCCATCCAAAAAGATCTGTGTACACATAGGTTCTTGGCAGCACAATTTGTAATAGCCAAAACCTGGAAGCAACCCAGGTGTCTAACAACAGATGAGTGGCTAAACAAGTTGTGGTGTATATATACACAATGGAATACTACTCAGCTGTAAAAAAATGGTGACTTCACCATTTTCAGCCGATCTTGGATGGACCTTGAAAAAATCATGTTGAGTGAACTAAGTCAGAAACAGAAGGATGAATATGGGATGATCTCACTCTCAGGCAGAAGTTGAAAAACAAGATCAGAAAAGAAAACACAAGTAGAACCTGAAACGGAATTGGCATATTGCACCCAAGTAAAAGACTCTGGGGTGGGTGGGTGGGGAGAATACAGGTCCATGAAGGATGATAAATGACATAGTGGGGGTTGTATTGCTAAATGGGAAACTGGGGAATGTTATGCATGTACAAACTATTTATTTACTGTTGAATGTAAAACATTAATTCCTCAATAAAGAGTTAAAAAAAATGTTGAGAAATCTTAGAAAAGACTGCTCTGCCAACAAGTTGTTTTTATGCCTTCCATAATTTTTGTTTTTAACCAACAGAGAACCGAGTAAGCAAAAACAACAATAAAACCATGTTAACTAATACAGAAATCCTAGGTTCTGGTTGGGATTTGTCCAAGAACAATGTTGTCGTTGCTGTCCACAGGCCCCCCCATTCACTGCTGTTGGCCAACGTTTTCAAATAGAAAGGCATTGTGCGAGTAGGAGAAGAAAAAGGAGACATCATAGCATGCAAGTTTCCCCTAATGTAATAATACTTTCATGCAGTGTACAAGAAACTGTAAGATGGGTTGCATGCATAGTAAAGTAGGTACCCTCCTAGGTGAGCTATTGTGTTGGCTCCTTCCTAAGCTATTTGTTTATTTTAAAATACTTCATTTTAATGACACACAGAGAGAAAGATATATAGAGAAATGCTAGTGTACTGCTCAGCTGTTTTTTTTTCTTTCTTCCCCCTTTTGATGAACTTGTAGCCTTTTTGTGGTTATTATTGTTGTTGATGTCGTTCGTTGTTGGATAGGACAGAGAGAAAAGGACAGAGGAGGGGAAGACAAAGAGGGGGAGAGAAAGATAGATACCTGCAGACCGGCTTCACCGCTTATAAAGCCACGCCCCTGCAGGTGGGGAGCCGGGTAGTCTTTGAGCTTTGCGCCACTGTGCGCTTAACCCTCTGCGCTACTGCCCGACTCCTCAGCTGTGTCTTATAGTAATGCTGAGGACTGAACCTGGGACCTCAGAGCATCATGCATGAAAGTAAGAATACCAAATTCCACTCTTCTTCTTGATATAAAAGCCATGCTATAAATCACTCTTAAACACTGGCAGCAAGTATGTGGGTATTTATTCTATTTTAATTACATTTTAAATATTTTATAATTTTTTGAGAAAAAGCCAGACAACTTATTCTCTGATTTCTTTCCATTAATACAGGGTTTATCAACTTTTGATACTACTTAAGTTTTAGGCTAGGTAATATTTTTTGTTGTTGTTGACAGTTGTTCTACACATTTTAGGATCCTTGGCTTCTAGATGCCATTATCTTTCTCGTTTCTTTTCTCTCTCTGTCTCTGCACCAAAACTTCCTTTAGCACAATGGGGTGTCAGCCTCAAACCTGGGTCACACGAATGGCAAAAACAAACAAACAAACAAACAAACAACAAAACACTATCCAAGTGGCTATGTTCTGTTGTTTCTATTCCCACAGTAATCAGTCATTTTGGGCTCTCATCACCTTTCATGCTGACTCCATATCAGTTCCTGAACTAGACAATATCCAGTACCCTACCTTGCTAATTAGTGCCATAAGAAGAAAAATACCTTTACATTGCCATAAGAAAAATATCATTTATTTAATCTCTACCAGGTGCCATGTGAGTATTGAGTGGTTTTACTTGTTAATTCTGATATGAAATTGGGAGTCAGAGGGGTTAAGCGATACTGTTGTAAATAACAATACAGTAGTAGTGAGAGGGGGACAAGACACAGGAGGCAAAACAGGTGGCTCAGTATTAGAGCACAATTTGAATGAGTAGGGTCCCAGGTTTGATCCTTAGCACCACATAGGCCAGGGTAATGCTCTGATATATCCTCTTTTTCCCTCTCATTAAAACAAACGACAAAGAAATATTATAAAAAAAATAGATGAGATTCAAGGGTGAGTATGCTTGACTTCAAAAGCTGTGTTTTTCATGCTATCACACTGCTTAAACATAGGATCTTCTTAAAATCTGAGTGGAACATGTTCCTTCCCTTTTACACACTTTCAGTGGGTTTCTAGGGCATTCTCCAAAATAGATCTGTCCACATCCTTTAGTATCCTTTGCCTATAAGCACTTTCAGACGCAGAGAATGGTTACTATTTTACCAGATTTACCCTCACATTTTCATGCCTTTACTTGTGCCACTTCATCTACCTGAAAAAGGTGCACATTCCACCTCTTTTTCTTCTCGACAATTCTAATTGCCTAGTTCAAATGTGATAGGTTCCCTCCCAGAGTTGGGGCCGAATGCATGCATCATTTTACCACTACCAAGCCACTTCCATTCAAAGAGACAGAGAGACACCACTGTACTGGAGATTCCCATGTAGTGCCACTTTCATGTGGTGCCAGGGCTAGGATCTTAGCTGCTCATATGGCAAGACAAAACCCTATCCTGTGAACTATCTTCCCAGCTCAAATGTATGTATCTGTTTTCTAGTGAAATCTTTCTTGATATGCCCAATATGAATTGTGTCTTCTTCATTCTCTAATACAGTGCTCACTTACAGTTTTTCCATCATTCTCGAAGTCTTTGTTCCATTTGTTGAATTAAGAGATGTTATCAGGGAGTCGGGCATAGCACAGCGGGTTAAGCGCAGGTGGCACAAAGCGCAAGGACCGGCGTCAGGATCCTGGTTCAAGTCCCAGACTCCCCTGGGAGTCACTTCACTGGCGGTGAAGCAGGTCTGCAGGTGTCTGTCTTTCTCTCCCCCTTTCTGTCTTTCCCTCTGTGGTGACGCAGTATGTCAGTGACCATGGACGGAAGCCCCGACACAGTGGTGACATCAGCCTTGGCGACAGAAGGCTGACAGAGTATGCAGTTATCTGCGCAGCTGCATGGTGGACTGAAGGTGATTCAGATTGTGCTGGTGTGCAAAGCATTGTGGGTAGGCTGAATAGACTTAAAAGGACAGCAGCCAGAACTCTGGCTCTCTTTTGGCTGCGGATTCTTCTCCTTCTTCTAGCGTTTGCCCTTCTTCCGTAGCCAGTCAACAGCGTCAGGTTGAGCCTGATGTAAAGTTTCGAGACCTCCTTTGAATCTGGAGAGGTGGCAGTCGTTGACTATGTGGGTCATAGTCTGTCTGTAGCCGCAGGGGCAGTTCGGGTCGTCTCTGGCTCCCCAGCGATGGAACATAGCGGCGCACCGGCCATGGCCTGTTCGATAGCGATTGAGGAGGGCCCAATCATAACGTGCTAGGTCAAAGCCGGGTTGACGCTTGCAGGGGTCTGTGATGAGGTGTTTGTTCTTTACCTCAGCTGACTGCCAATTCTGTTTCCAAGAGTCTGGAACAGAGAAGTTCAGTGTAGGCGTAGGGGACCAGATTGGGTGACGAGACGTCAAGCGTTGGACAGGGTGGGTGAAGATATCCGCGTATATTGGCAGGTCCAGTCGAGTGTAGACGTGGGAAATTAACTTAGATGATGCCGCATCCTGACGAATATCTGGCAGGGTGATGTTGCTAAGAACTGGCAGCCATGGGACCGGGGTGGAACGGATGGTTCCAGAAATTATCCTCATGGAGGAATATAATTTGGAATCGACCAAGTGGACATGGGGGCTACGGAACCATACTGGGGCACAGTATTCTGCAGTGGAATAGCATAATGCCAGAGATGATGATCGTAGTGTGGGAGCGCTCGCGCCCCATGAGGAGCTGGTCAGTCTTGCAATGATGTGATTCCTCGCGCCCACCTTTGCTGCAGTTTTTATGAGATGTTTGTGAAATGACAGAGTACGATCGAGAGTAACGCCAAGATAGACTGGCTGGGCTTCATGCCGGATTCTCGTATCGCCAAGCTGCACATTAAGCTCACACGAGGCCGAGGCATGGTGTAGATGGAAAAACAGATGACACCATTTTTGCAGTGCTAGGGATTAGTCACCATTTTTTACAGTAATCAGATATCAGAGACATGTCTTTCGTGAGTGTTTCCTCGAGGATGTCGAACTTGGATGCCTGAGTTGCACAGCAGTTGTCATCAGCGTAGATGAACTTCCTTGAAGAAGTTTCTGGGAGGTCATTGATGTAAATATTAAATAGCGTAGGAGCCAGAACAGAGCCCTGGGGGAGGCCACTTTAGACAAGTCTCCATCTGCTAGACTTGTCACCCAGATGCACCCGGAATCTTCTGTTTTGGAGAAAAAACGATATAGTGTTGGCCACCCATGGAGGCAGGCATCTTGAGATCTTGACTAGGAGACCACGGTGCCAGACCGTGTCATAGGCTGCTGTGAGATCAACAAAGACAGCACCCGTCTTTAAATTCTTCTGGAATCCATTTTCAATGTAAGTTGAGAGGGCCAGGGCTTGTTCGCAGGTAGATCTTCCGGGTGGAAACCAGCTTGGGCGGGTGATAGGAATTTCTCTGTAAGATGAGAAATACGTGACAGAAGCAGCCTCTCAAGGAGTTTGTAACACACGGAGAGGAGAGAAATTGGTCTATAGCTGGCAGCCAGTGTTGGGTCTTTCTTTGGTTTCAAAACCGCTATTATCTTCGCACGACGCCAAATTTTGGGCATAGATTCAGATTCCAAGATGTGGGACAGGAATGAAGTGAGCCACTTCTTTGCCGCGGGGTCCAAGTTAAGTATGAGTTCTGGGGTGATGTTGTCATAGCCAGCAGCCGTTCCTGGTTTAACCCTCTTCAAAGCGTCTTCCAGTTCAGACAGTGTAAAGGGAGAGAGTTTTGGAGAGGACAAGATAAACAGAAGTGGGATGACCACTCATGGGAAATTTCTCTTTTCCAGACTGGGTCGATCTTAGCACGTCCAACTTGAGTTATGTAACTGGCCACTGAGTTTGGAGATACGGGAGGATGGGAGACGGGAGGGGGTTGGCTACCAGCACCCAGACTATGAAGAAGCTTCCAGGCCTTCCTACTTGAGTGGGTGAAGTTCAGACTTTCGTGAGTTGTTGCCAGCGGGCTTGGCGCGCTGCATCCAGGGAGGCAATGAGATGGTCAGCCACATCTGGGTCGCCCGACTCATCATACTGCTTTAGTAGTTGCTCGCATTCAGCATCAAGACAAGGCGTAGTTAGCATGTCTCCCACGAGGAATGGCTTGGGAAGCTGCTTTGAGGATGGGTTGGCGGAAGCGCCTGTAGGAATCTTCAGAGGGGATAGAGTTAATTGGAATTGCAGGAATAGATTTGTTGGTAAGATCACTGAACAGACGCCAGTTTGCTTCCCGAAAGTTCCATCTTAGTTTCTCCGAGCACAGAATCAGTGGGAGCTGGAGACCAATGTGGATGATAGCTGGGTGGTGATGACTGTACGGGAAGATCTTGAGAACTTGTCTCATAGTGGGAAAGGCTTGGCCATTGACTGTGCTAATCCAGCACAGGTCGGGTGACGAGTCTTTATTCCATCTAGCACTGTGAAAAGAGCCTGGCTGTTTGGGATTGTATAATAGGGATAGGTCATTCGCTGAAGCCCAGTCGGCTAAGATAGAGCTGTCAGCACGAGTGGAGGAATATCCCCAGTCTTGGTGATGACTATTAAAGTCTCCAACGTAAACGGCTGGGTGATTCGGGCTAGGCAGGACCTCATTATCCCATGAGGCACTGGGAGGCTTATATACGTTGACGAGCTGAATAGTTCCAATAGTAATGGAGTCGTAGAAGGTCGAAGAGGCCGTATGGTAAACGTCCGCAAGACACGATTTGGCGTAGATGGCTCGGCCGTGTTTAGGATGGAGATTATAGCATATTAAATCGAATCCACTGATGGTGAATTGAGCAGCTTCATCGACTGCTATATGTGTTTCTTGTAGGCAGATAACATCTGCCTGATGCTGTATCGCCAATTGACCAATAAGAATGCGTTTGGCAGGAGTCGGGCTATAGCACAGCGGGTTAAGCACAGGTGGCGCAAGGCATAAGGACCGGCATAAGGATCCTGGTTCGAGCCCCGGCTCCCCACCTGCAGGGGAGTCGCTTCACAGGCAGTGAAGCAGGTCTGCAGGTGTCTAACTTTCTCTCCTCCTCTCTGTCTTCCCCTCCTCTCTCCATTTCTCTCTGTCCTATCCAACAATGACAACAACAATAATAACTACAACAATAAAACAACAAGGGCAACAAAGGGAATAAATAAATAAAATAAATATTAAAATAAAAAAAGAAAAAAAAAAAAGTTTGGCAAAGGACAGCCCCTCAACATTAAGTTGGAGGACTCGAAGAGCAGGACCAACAGCTTGAAAGCTGTCAGGAGCTGCTTGTTGCTGGCTTTGAAAGTGACTGGGATCCATGTGGATTCAGTCGGCTAGGAAGGATCGTCAGTTTCCCCAATGAATGGGTACTCACGGGATGCACCACGGGAAGGTCGATCCAATGCAACCCAGGAGCCTTTACCAGAGCTTATAATTGTTTATCTTATGGAACTAAACTTTGCTAACCATATTCAGACTTTATAGACCTAGTGTATACTTAACCCTTGATGATAAGTGCTTATTTTGCCTTTTACCTGTTTCACCCTAATAAACTGTGTATTGATTAAATCAGTTCCCAGCTCCCGCTGTGAATCCTTCCATGCACCGCAAGCAGCAGCCCCGACCCACAAAACCTCTTTTTAAGTTAATTTACAACACCCCTCCACTCCCCATTTCTCTCTGTCCTATCCAACATGACAACAATAATAATTACTACAAGGGCAACAAAAGGGAATAAATAAATTAATTTAAAAAAAGATGTTATAATCATCACTGTTTTATTGGTTACTTTTCCACATATCTATCTATAAATACCAAGAAGGCATGGATCACTCCTTATTTATACTCTACCCAATTAAGAAAACTGAAGCAAGTAGAGGCTTTCTTTACTTAGTCCTGTATTTTTTTTTCCCCTTTTTAAAAAATATTTATTCCCTTTTTTCACCCTTGTTGTTTTGTTGCCATTGTAGTTATTATTGTTGTTGGATAGGACAGAGAGAAATGGAGAGAGGAGGGGAAGACAGAGAAGGGGAGTGAAAGATAGACACCTGCAGACCTGCTTCACCACCTGTAAAGCGACTCTCCTGCAGGTGAGGAGCTGGGGGCTCGAACCCGGGTCCTTGAGCCGGTCCTTGCACTTTGCGCCACATGCGCTTAACTCACTGCACTACCGCCCAACTCCCAGCACTGTATTTCCTAGAACACTTTGTAAAGAACTTTTTAGAATACACACTACTTGGGGCTACGTGGTGGTGCACCTGGCTGCACATATATTACAACATTCAAGGGTTGGGTTCAAGCCCCTGATCCCCACATGCAGAGGAAAGCTTCATGAATGGTGAAGCAGTGCTACAAGTGTTCTTTCTCCTTCTCTATCTCCACCTTCCCTCTAGATTTCTCTGTCTCACTCCACTAAATAGTAAATAAATAAAATAGGTTTTTTTAAAAAAAGAACACAAAACTCATTAAAATTGTTAAAATTCAGACAAATGGATGAATAAATGAGTGAATGCATGGGAGAAAATATATATGTTGAAATTTTTTCTGGGTGTGTTTTAGAAAGCTTGGAAAATACAAGGAAAAATAAGAAATTCACATTCTCACCACAGGGATTTTCTTTTTTTTTTTTTTTTTAAAAATGTATTTATTTATTGGATAGAGACAGTCAGAAATCGAGAGGGAAGGGAGGGATAGAGAGGGTGAGAGGCACCTGCAAAACTGCTTTACCACTTGCAAAGCTTTCCCCCTGCAGGTGAGAACTGGGGGCTCGAATTTAGGTCCTTGCACACTGTAACATGTGCACTCAACCAGGTGCACCACCACCTGGCCCCTTCTACAGGAATTTTCATACAACTTTTGTCTTTTTTTTTTTTTTAACTCTGGTTTATGGTGGTGTTGGGGATTAAAACTGGGACCTTTGGTGCCTCAGGTATGAAAGGCTTTTTGTATAACCATTATAATATCTCCTCAGCACCATATAGCTTTTGGGTAGAAAAATCACATAAACTTTGGAAGATATCTTTATGGTAGCTGATGTTTAGAAATGGCTTAGAAAAATTACCAGCAGGGGACCGCAGTAGGTTAAGCGCATATGTCAAAAAGGCAAGGACTGTGGACCTACCCTATGACCCTGTAATTCCTCTCCTGGGGATATATCCTAAGGAACCCAACACACTCATCCAAAAAGATCTGTGTACACATAGGTTCTTGGCAGCACAATTTGTAATAGCCAAAACCTGGAAGCAACCCAGGTGTCCAACAACAGATGAGTGGCTGAGCAAGTTGTGGTATATATACACAATGGAATACTACTCAGCTGTAAAAAAATGGTGACTTCACCATTTTCGGCCGATCTTGGATGGACCTTGAAAAAATCATGTTGAGTGAAATAAGTCAGAAACAGAAGGATGAATATGGGATGATCTCACTCTCAGGCAGAAGTTGAAAAACAAGATCAGAAAAGAAAACACAAGTAGAACCTGAAATGGAATTGGCATATTGCACCCAAGTAAAAGACTCTGGGGTGGGTGGGTGGGGAGAATACAGGTCCATGAAGGATGATAAATGACATAGTGGGGGTTGTATTGTTAAATGGGAAACTGGGGAATGTTATGCATGTACAAACTATTTATTTACTGTTGAATGTAAAACATTAATTCCCCAATAAAGAAATAAATTAAAAAAAAAAAAGGCAAGGACTGGGTAAGGATCCTGGTTCGAGCCCCTGGCTTCCCACCTGCAGGGGGGTCACTTCACAAACTGTAGAGCAGGTCTGCAGGTGTCTGTCTTTCTTTCCCCCCTTTGTCTTCCCCTCCTTTCTCGATTTCTTTCTGTCCAATCCAACAGTGGCAGCAATAACAATAACAAAGATAAACAACAAGAGCAACAAAAGGGGAAAAAATAGCCACCAGGAGCAGTGGATTTGTAGTGCAGGCACTGAGCCCCAGCGATAACCCTGGAGGCAAAAAAAAAAAAAAAAAAAAAATCAGCAACAGGTGTTACTTGCTCTAGAGAGGACTTAGAGGACAGTAGTCAAAGATACACAGACCTTTATCTCAGAGAAAAACACATGTACATCAGGTGAGGCTGAGTTTCACAGCCTGTGTCAGTACTTGGGTATGTAGGTTTAACTTCAAAAGCTACAGGATAATGTAGAGGAAAGTATATCTCCCTATGCTCTTTCAGTCCCCAAACTCCTTCTCAGAGGTAACTATTATCAAAATGTATTTTATATATTTCAAAATATTTCTATTCTTAATACTTATTTGGAAAAATAATTTTTATTCTTTTAAGTGGGGGGGTCTATATTTTTAAAAATATTTATTTTCTTATTTATTTAGTTTTACCAGAATACTGCTCAATTTTGGCTTAAGGTGGTTCTGGGGATTGAACATGGAATCTGGGAGCCTCAGGCATAACCAGGGGGGAGAAATGAAGAGAGAGGGAGAGAGAGTGAGAGCAGAGTATTGCACATCTCTAGCAAATAGTGGTGCCACAGATAGAACTTGGAACCTTGGGAGTTGGGCAGTAGTGCAACAGGTTAAGCGCAGGTGGTGCAAAGTGCAAGGACTGGCCTAAGGATCCCGGTTCGAGTCCCCAGCTCGCCACCTGCAGGGGAGTCGCTTCATAGGTGGTGAAGCAGGTCTGCAGGTGTCTATCTTTCTCTCCCCTTCTCTGTCTTCCCTGCCTCCATTTCTCTCTGTCCTATCCAACAATGATGACACCAATAACAATAACCACAACAATAAAAAACAAGGGCAACAAAAGTGTCAGGAAATTGTGAGATGTGGCTGAGCTTGGCAGGGCTTGACCTGAGGAGTGTGTCTATCGTGTCAATCTCTCACTCTCTACTAACGGTTGAGTAAGGAGGAACAGGAGTAACCCCAAAGGTTTGCCTCGTCTTATCAAACTACCTGCCTCACAAAGCACCCTGCATTCCTGATACTATGGCCATTAGATAAAAAAAAAAGGGGGAGAAGTCGGGAAATTGTGAGGAGCCTCACAAAGCACTCTGCATTCCTGATACTATGGCCTATCTGTTACATGATCATTGTTTTGCCTGAAAGATCCCCACCCATTCCATTCCTTTGATCTATCTTCTTTCTACCTCAAGACCCTCCCTGCCTGCAGGGTAATATTAATCCTACCAGTTAAAACCCTCACAACAGTTGCTAAGGAAGTTTCTACCTTCCCAGCCTCCTTTTGCTTTTCTTTGTCCCTTTCCTAGCCATTTCTGTTTCCGACCTGCCACTTCTGGGTCAAGCCTTTTAAAAGCCTGGGCTGTCTGATCAATAAAGAGACTGCATTGCTTCCCGCCATGTGTTTGGTTCCTGAATCTTCTCCCTCACTTCGCTGAGTGAGTAGCAGCCCAGGCTGGCTCTGGTCAAGTTCTCTCCAGCCCAGCGAGTATAGTATGCTCCTGGGGAAGAGGCACCCCCACGCTAGCTCAACACAAAAGGTAATAAATAAATCAATATTTACAAAAAAAAAAAAAAACTTGGAACCTTAGGCATACAAGGCTGCTGAAATGCCACCATACTATGTCTCAGACACTGGAGAATAATTTTTATACATTATTCTTATTATTACCTTAGATGAATTCCATTATTAATAACCTAATGTTTAAATAATAACTATGATTTAGTTAGAATAACAAGTAAATTTATCTGGAGAACTAGCAATTTTTTTTGAAACATCGATGAATGAATAGTCTTGAGGTTGCTATATTTGTTGATTTCCATATTGTTTTGCCCACTGAAGTGGTTTTGCTTCTTTCTGGGTTTATGAGGGTGTGGGGTGCTTCTGGAGCAAAATCACAAAGCTATGTAATTTGACCTCTTCAAATCTATTTGGAAATTTCTTGTTAGTTTTCCAAAATGACTGTCTCTCATGTATGGACATTTTATTTTATTTTTAATTTTTATTATCTTTTTTTTAATTTGATAGAGACAGTCAGAAATTGAGAGGGAAGAGGGAGATAGAGGTGAGAGACAAATTCAATACTACTTCACCACTCACAAAGCTTTCCTCCTGCAGGTGGGGACTGGGGGCTTGAATCCGGGACCCTCTGTATTGTAACATGTGCACTCAACCAGGTGAGCCACCATCTGGCCCCTGGACATTTTAAAACTTTTGAATTTTTGCATTATAATTTCATGGAATGCATTCTATCCCTTACAATATAAGGAATCATAAAGTATGCATTGTTTTGATGTTTGTCTTTTTTTTCCTAACTCAACATCATGTTGGTGTGATTTGTTTTAAACAGGTAAGTTTTAGAATAATTTCCTGTATAGAAATTGGAAACTAATACAGGACCTTCTCTTAAAGAAGAGGCTCATGACAGTGAGTGACCCAGAAATTTGAGTTTCTTTCTTTCTTTCTTCCTTCCTTCCTTCCTTCCTTCCTTCCTTCCTTCCTTCCTTTCTTTCTTTCTTTACCAGAACACTGACCAGCTCTGGCTTATGGTGGTATGGGTGATTAAACCTGGGACTTTAGAACCTCAGGCATGAGAGTCTCTTTGCATAACCATTATGCTATCTACCCCTGCCCAAGTTTGAGTTTCTTAGGTTCTCTAGGGGGCTGGGTGGTGGTGCACCTGGTTGAGTGTACATGCTACAGTGTGCAAGGACCTGAGTTCAAGCACCCAGTCTCCACCTGTAGGAGGAAAGCATCATAAGTGGTGACTCAGTGCTGCAGGTGTCTTTCTGTCTCCCTCTCTATATTCTCTTTCCTATCAATTTCTGGCTGTCTCTATCAAATAAACAAAAATAATTAAATTTTTTTAGAAAGGACTCTGATAAATGGATTTCTGCCTATTTTGGGGGGGTCCACCCCTTCCCCCAGCACACTGCTTGGCTCTGCCTCTTCATATGACTAAGTTTACTGGACTGTTGTGGCAGAAACAGCTGGTTTTCCACCAAAATTCTTTCTCCTTATAGAAGTTGTAGGTAAGTTTTTTCTTTCAGCCGAAAGCGAGAAGGCCAGCAGCCCCTTGCAGCTAAACATGCCCGTGTACTTTCCCATGGAAGGTGTACAAGTGACATGTGTCCTTTTGGGCTGTGCTTGTAAGAAACTCACAACATGCTGCTCCTTTCTTCCTTCTCACATGTCACATGGTGACCAGCAGAGTGACCCTACTGAAAGCCAGGTGTTGAAAATGACAGAAATTGGCTAAATCCTTCAGTGACCTCAAGGAGAAGAGCTTCTTCTCCTTCATACTGGAACCCAACCCCTTCAATCATCTTGTTAACTGAAGAAAGCTTTATTGTATTTGAGTGATTATACTCAAAGGTCTGTGCATTAAATCAGGTGAACCTACCTTGACTTGTTATGTTCTTCAAGATGTAGATATTTAGACATTTCTATAGGGTCTAGTCTCCACGTCATTTATTTGTTAATATATTAGCTTTTTATTCTGTAATTTTTTTGTTACTGTTTTTGACCACAGCACCACTATGCACTGGTTACTAGTGGTGTCAGGGATCAATCCCATGACCTCTTGTTTGCAAGTCCTGTGCACTGGTAGTACACATTTCCCCAGCCTTTGTAAAATATTTATTTTGCATCCCAAAGAAGCAATATTTAATAAAACTAGGTTAAAAAGAGAAAAAAAATTATTTTGGGGAGTTGGGCAGCAGCGCAGTGGGTTAAGTGCAAGCGACGCAAAGCACAAGGACCGGCATAAGGATCCCAGTTCCAGCCCCGGCTCCCCACCTGCAGGGGAGTCGCTTCACAAGCAGTGAAGCAGGTCTGCAGGTGTCTCTCTCTCTCCCCCTCTCTGTCTTCCCCTCCTCTCTCCATTTCTCTCTGTCCCATCCAACAACAATAATTAAGTACAACAATAAAAAACAAGGGCAACAAAGGGGAATCAATAAATATTAAAAAATATTTATTTTTATGTGTGTGTGAGAGAAAGAGAGCTAGAGAGAGAGAGAGAGAAAGCAATTATAGCTACTTCTACAAAGCACCATCTACTCTGGCACATAGTAATACAGGGGATACTGAACCTGGGACTTCTGAGAACTCAGGCATGCAAGTCTTATATTCTCATGCTAGACTATAACACTAGCACATATAAATTTCAAATGTACAAAAGTGTAAGAAATAATATAATGAAGTCTTATGCACTCATCACTAAACTTGAACATTTATCATATAAGATCATCCTGTTTCTTAAGTAGATGCACCATTTCCTGCATATATATGTGTGGCCATTCCTATTGCTACTACCTGCTTTCCCCTCTGCTATTTCCTGGATTATCATTATTTACTTATTTTCATCTAATTATTTTATTACTTTATTTTTAAAATATTTATTTATTTATTCCCTTTTTCTGCCCGTTTTTTTTTATTGTTGTAGTTATTGTTGTTGTTATTGATGTCATCGTTCTTGGATAGGACAGGAATGGAGAGAGGAGGGGAAGACAGAGGGGGAGAGAGAAAGATAGACACCTGCAGACCTGCTTCACTGCCTGTGAAGCGACTCCCCTGAAGGTGGGGAGCCGGGGGCTGGAACTGGGATCCTTAGGCCGGTCCTTGTGCTTTGTGCCACCTGTGCTTAGCCCTCTACGCTACTGCCTGACTCCCTAATTATTTTATTTTACTTATAATAATTTTATCTTTCTGTTGCCACTAGGGTTATTGCCAGGGCTTGGTGCCTACATGACAAATACACCACTTCTGGAGGACATGTTTTTCTTTTTCCTTTCTTCTTTTTTTTAAAAATTTTTATTTTCCCTTTTGCTGTCCCTGTTTTATCGTTGCTGTGGTTATTATTGTTGTTGTTGATGTCATTGCTGTTGGATAGGACAGAGAGAAATCAAGAGAGGAGGGGAAGATAGAGAGGGGGAGTGAAGGATAGACACCTGTAGACTTGCTTCACCTCTTGTGAGGTGACTCCTCTGCAGGTGGGGAGCCAGGGGCTTGAACCAGGATCCTTACGCTGGTCCTTGCGATTGGCACCATGTGCGCTTAACCCTCTGCACTACCGCCTGACCCCATTTCCTTTCTTCTTTTTATTTGATATGATAGAGAGACTTTGAGAGAGAAAAGGGAGACAGAGGGAGAGAGACAACACCCTACAACACTGCTTCACTGCTTGTGAAGCTCCACTCCCGTAGGTGGGGACCAGGGGCTTGAGCGGGGGGTCTTTGTGCATAGTAGCATGTGCACTCAACGAGGTATATCACTGTTTGGTCCCATCCTGATTATTTTTAAGTAAATCTCAGAACGTCCAACATCATATCATTTCATTGAAGACATTTGAAATGCCAAATAAGCAACCTTCTTTACTTTTCCTAAAACTATCATAGAACCAGCTGTGACAAAAGCCAATTTGACAGCACATGATGAGGACTGTGTGAGCTGCAAGGTGAGCTCGCCTGCCGTGGGTGAAGCTCAACAGATGCCCACAATGTATTAGTATCTACCTTCACCCCATTCAAGATGGAAGCTTTGAGATTGTAAGAGACAGGTAGTACCAGGAAGGCTGAGAGTGTAGAATGATCACAATTGAGTCTAAAGCTGATGCCAGATAGCCTGGACTCCAAACTTCTAGCCTTTGATAAGCTACTAACTCATTGTATGTTCTTCAACCATTTACTTATTTATTTTTAATTAATTAATTTTTTTATAGAGACAGAGAAATTGAGAAGGAAAGAGAGAGAGATACCTATAATACTGCTTCTCACTCATGAAGCCTCCCAACTGCAGGTGGACACCATGGGCTTGAACCTGGGTCCTTGAGGTTGATTACATGTGTTCTCTACCAGGTGTGTCACTGTTCAGCCCCCTATTTAGTTATTGAGATCCTCACATTTTTTTCACTTATAAAATGAGGGTAGTACCTATCCTCAGTGACAGGATGGTTTTTAAAATATTTTATTTATTTATTTTGGATAGAGACAACAAGAAATTAAGAGGAAAGGGAGAAGTAGGGACTATGAGAAAGACACCAGAAGCACTGCTTCACCACGTGTGAAGCTTCCTTCTCCATGTGGGAACTGGGGACTTGGCCCTGGGTCCTTGGGCATTGTAACATAGCTCACTTGGGTGTCCCATCACCTGGCTCTGAAAGTAAGGTTTTTTAAAATTATAAACTTTAGCAGTCTGGAAGGTGCCAGGCCAAGCCCCTCGCCTGGCAGGCTGCATGCCCTTCACATGCCAGACCTGCAGGACAAGCCCCTCACCTGCAAGCCAAGCTCTTCGCCATTAGGCCCCACCCCTTCTCTGTGAGACCCCGCCCCTCAGCCCACCAGCCCTCTCGGCCTACCAGGCCCTTGCTACTCTTACTTATCACTCCGTCTTATTTCAATTCTTTTAAAAACTCCTGCATGATATCATTCAGGTTTCTGCCCAAAAGGTTTCTGTTCACCCCTACACTGCTATTCCCCTGACAGAAATGGAGTCTTTTACAGACATTGACCCATTTAAATATGGCCATTAGATAAAAAGAAAGGGGGGGGATGTTGGGAAATTGTGAGGATGTGGTTGGGCTTGGCAGGGCTTGACCTGAGGAGTGTGTCTATCCTGTCAGTCTCTCTCTTTACTGAGAGATTGAGCAAGGAGGGACAGAGGTAACCCCAAAGGTTTGCCTCGTCTTATCAAACTATCTGCCTCACAAAGCACCCTGCATTCCTGATACTATGGCCTATCTACATAATCATTGTTTTGCCTGAAAGATCCCCACCCATTCCATTCCTTTGATCTATCTTCTTTCTACCTCAAGACCCTCCCTGCCTGCAGGGTAATATTAATCCTACCAGTTAAAACCCTCACAACAGTTGCTAAGGGAGTTTCTACCTTCCCAGCCCCCTTTTGCTTTTCTCTGTCCCTTTCCTAGCCATTTCTGTTTCCAACCTGCCACTTCCGGGTCTAGCCTTTTAAAAGCCTGGGTTGTCTGATCAATAAAGAGACTGCATTGCCTCGTGCCATGTGTTTGGTTCCTGAGTCATCTCACTTGCTTCGCTGAGTGAGTAGCAGCCCAGGCTGGCTCTGGTCAAGTTCTCTCCAGCCCAGAGAGTATGCACCCAGGAAGAGGCACCCCCACGCTAGCCCGTCAGGGAGGTAGCATTGTGGGTAAAGTGCCAGATTTGCATGCATGAGGGCTTGGGTTTGATGCTACATGTGCCAGAGTGGCATTTTGATTTATTACCTCTCTCCTTTTCTTTCCCTCTCGCTCATTAATAAAAATGGACCTTTAAAAAATAAAATGAGAGACTTTATATGGTTATCAGTTTATGAAGTGGAAGCAAATATGAGCTCAGTTTTAAATTCTTATTGAATGTTTCCCTCCAGAGTATTATTGTAGTCACTTAAGCTACAGGGATCTATCAGAATCAGCACCACTGACCTTAAAGCAAAAATGCACAACAGTTTTCAGTGACCCAAGACAGCAAGCAAGTAGAAGGAACTAAAAAAAAAAAAAAAAAAGGATACCATAAAATGATACTTATATATGTTTCCCATATTTGATAGCTACTCTCTTCCCTGATACAGCTTTCTCATCCTATTTTTAACTCTGACACTATATCCCCTAGACAATACCTTGGCCCACCTGCATATTAGCTGTTGTTCTCAGGCAAAAATTAGTAAAGTCATGGGCCCCTTGTAATACAACTAAAATAGATCTACTAGCTTTTTCCAAAATGGAGATCCCATAACTCATCTGCTATATTCTTGCCTTTAGGTTCCTGATTATTAAACAATTTGTTGTGTTTTATATCTTAATGCTTTTTCAGCCACCAAGTTGCAGATGCTACCATGATATCAACCTGACTTCCCCTGACAGGACTTCACCAATGTACCCTGGACCCCCACCTCTCCAGAGCCCTGCTACATTAGGGAGAGATAGGGACAGGCTGGGAGCATGGATCAAGCTGTCACTGCCCATGTTCAGTGGAGAAGCAATTACAAATGCCAGACCTCCCATCTTCTACATCCCATAATGATCCTGGGTCCATGCTCCCAGAGGGATAAAGAATAGGAAATATTCCAATGGAGGTACTGGGATATGGGACTCTGGTGCTAGAAATTATCTGGAATTGTACCCCTCTTATCCGATGGTCTTGTCAATATTTTTATTTTATAAATAAATTAATAACAATAAAAAGAATCAGCACCATTGGTGGAGTAATTATTTTTTTCTAGGGTATAAATCGGAACCACCAGATGACAGAGAAAATTATGCTGCAGTTTATTTACAAACATCTTTCATCTGAAAAACTGGATACCACAGGGAGCTCCCTCAGACCAGAGAACAAGTAGAATCTTCCCTGAATTTCCCCTTTGCTAACTCAGCTTTTCCTCCTCCTAACCACCCCCACCCCAACAAAGAGCAGTTCTGGGGTGATGAAGAGGAAGGTGATATTAGATCTGACTTTTTTCATCTAGCAAAGTGTCTCTTTCTGTACTAGTGAGCTCAGAGCTCAGATACAACCAGAGATTAGGCTCAGAGCAGGCTTTACAAGCTCACAACCAGCCCAGCCTCTTTCCCAGTCAATGCCTACCTTGCCTAACTGTGACCTGGTTGGATCTGATCTTTTACTTCTCTTTTTCCTTTTTTTTTTTTTTTTTTAATTTCCCAGAGCCTCAGTCTTTCCCATGTGCAGTCATATTTGAGAGCTACTCTGCCCTCATCCAGCTTTCTAGTCCTATTTCCAGCTCAGAGAGGGAGAAGGAGAGGAAGAGGGAGAGGGAGACCACAACATTGGAGTTTCCTCCTGTGCCATGGTACCTCCCATGTACTGTCTGGACTTGAACCTGGGCTATGCACATGGTACTATGTCTGCCTCTTACTTCTTCACCTTTATGTTTGTTTTATTCACATTAAAAATTTTGTCCTTCTTTTGGTATATAATTTTTATTAGTGATTTAATAGTGATTTATAAGATTATAAGATATTAGGAGTATAGTTCCTCACCATTACCACCACCAAAGCTCCAACTGAACTATTTTTTTTAAAAGAAAGCATACAACAAAGTAATACAAAAACTGAGTGCTATATTTTTCTCTCATTCTGCCTGAATGTGTATGAAATGTTTCTCTTTTCTGGTTTCTTTTAATTATATAAACCTGTACTTGGTCATAAGTACCTACCTGGCCAGTTAGAACCTTTTTTAAAAAGCATATTAATTTTTTTATATTTATTTTATTTATTTATTCCCTTTTGTTGCCCTTGTATTATTGTTGTAGTTATTATTGTTGTTGTCGTTGTTGGATAGGACAGAGAGAAATGGAGAGAGGAGGGGAAGACAGAGAGGAGGAGAGAAAGATAGACACCTGCAGACCTGCTTCACCACCTGTGAAGCAACTCCCCTGCAGGTGGGGAGCCGGGGTTCGAACCGGGATCCTTATGCTGGTCCTTGTGCTTTGCGCCACCTGCGCTTAACCTGCTGCGCTACAGCCTGACTCCCAGCATATTAATTTTTAAGATGTATTTATTTCATGAGAAAGAATGAGGCACCAAAGTCTCTAGCATATGTGCAACTCAGGATCAAATCCAAGGCCTTATGCAAACAAGTCTGCTCCACACGCTGAGCCACCTCCCTGTCCACCAACTTTTTCTTTTAAAATGGTGTTTGACTTACAAGAAAGTAGTAGAGACAATATAGAGTTTCCATTTGATTTTCACCCAGTTTTCCTCATTGTAAATTACATTTCCCAGGTGCATTTGTTATAGCCAAAAAGCCATTGTTGATCTGTCAGGATTAAGTAAGCTCCAGCTTCATCTGGAAATACTTCTGTTATCAAATTCTTCCAGGATTGTTTTGGGAGCTATTTCACATTGATTCTTATTTATTTATTTATTGCCTCCAGGGTTATTGCTGGAGTAGCTGTGCCTGCGTTACAAATCCACTGCTCCTGGAGGCCATTTTTCCCATTGTGTTGCTCTTGTTATTGTTGTTGTTATTATTGCTATTGTTGTTGTTGGATAGGACAGAGAGAAGTCAAGAGAGGAGGGGAAGACAGAGAGGGGGAGAGAAAAACACCTGCAGACCTGCTTCATCGCTTGTGAAGGGACGCACTTGCAGGTGGAGAGCTGGGGGCTCCAACCGAGATCCTTACGCTGGATCTTTACGCACCATCTGTGCTTAACCGCCTGGCCCCCTTCACATTAATTCTTTTATCTCCTTGATGTGCACCATCTTTTCATTTTTTCTTTTTTAAAAAGTTTTTTAATATTTATTTATTTATTTTCCCTTTTGTTGCCTTTGTTGTTTTATTGTTGTTATTGATGTCGTTGTTGTTGGATAGGATAGAGAGAAATGGAGAGAGGATGGGAAGACAGAGAGGGGGAGAGAAAGATAGACACCTGCAGACCTGCTTCACCGCTTGTGAAGCGACTCCCCTGCAGGTGGGGAGCCGGGGGCTGGAACCGGGATCCTTCCACCGTGCGCTTAACCCGCTGTGTTACCATCCAACTCCCATCTTTTCATTTTTGGAGCACTACAGGATGTTCCGTCTTTTATTTTCTCTGCTCTAGCCCTAGTACTAAGCCGTCTCTCCAAGGAAACTTGTTTTTTTAAATTCAAAAATGGTAGCAAATAGCAACAGTGGGGTGGGGACCAAGAAAATTTGTTGAGGTGCATATGGAGTCTAGTTGCATACACATATTATGCATCATAAAGCTAGAAGTAAAATGCATGTAAAGTTATCTTAAAGACTTGATATTCTGGGGCAGGTGGTGGTGCACCTGGTTAAGCACACACATCGTGTTCAAGGATCTGGCTTTCAAGCCCCCTGGTCACCACATGCAAGAGGAAAGGTTTTCAAGTGGTGAGACAGGGCTGCAGGTGTCTCTCTGTCTCTTTCCCTCTCTATCTCTCCTTTCCCTCTCAATTTCAGTCTCTATCCAATAATAAATAAGTAAATAAATGAACAATAATTAAAAAATTTATTATCTTTATTTATTTATTGGATGGAGATAATCATTGTAACATGTGCGCTCAACCAGGTGTGCCACCACCTGGCCCCTTAAACAATAATTTTTTACAAATAATTAATATTTTCATGTTAGTACTATCAACAATACCTTATATTTATATAGTCATACTCTGTTTCTTAGGGGATATGTCCTGCTTGACCCCTGACTAGTCAGCAGTCTTAAGTTATGAAAACTTATAATACTGGACAGCAATTAAGAGCATGTTTGTTTGTTTTCCTGCTCCTCTCAAGGTTTTACCACTTCTCACTGACCTTTTAAGATACATAGAAACAGGGTGGGAGTAGATAGCATAATCGTTATGCAACCAGACTCTTATGCCTGAGGTTTCAAAGTCCCAGGTTCAGTCCCCCTCCACCACTATAAACCAGAGCTGAGCAGTGCTCTGATTAGAAAAAAGAAAGAAAGATAACCTTGAGAACCTCTGGGGCGTGGATCATTTCCCTGAATGCTTCTCTTGATCCATACTGTTTGATGCTGAGCTTAACCAAATCAATGCAATCAGTACCACCTCGGCACATTTCACCTCGGATTGTGTCCGGAGACACCAGGTGCAGAATGTCAACCCTTCAGCTCCAGTACTCTGGTGAGACTGGTCTTAGCTCAGAGGAATGCTCAATTTCATATCAGGTGGTGCACTTCCTAACAAAGCCACAGAACCTAGATAAAGACCAGGTCCCATGAGACAGAACACATATGTACATGTATCCTTAAGTTAAGGGAAAATATATACCCTAATAAATATATACCCTAAAAATATATACCCTAAGAAGTGCACAATAGTTTGAAGTGACTCAATAAGTGCAGCAAGCAAGTAGAAAGATCTAAAAAAGCACTTAATCAAATAGTTTCTACTTAGGCCCAGATACCCTCCTCACCTATTTCCTGTTTCCAAGGCTAACCTTGTCAGATAAGCTTAAGGACTACAAAAGCTGGATAGGGGCAAGAGACTGGCATACTTTAATGATGGCTCTTTTGGCAACCCCCTTGTCCATGGCCCTAGTCAGGGAATCCTGGGATTCCCATGTAGATATGTTGGGCCTAGACCTCTAGCAGATCCCTCGCCCCACTGTCACTGGTCATCTCCATCAGGGACAGCATAGTGGACCCACCTGTGGGCCTCTATAGGACCTTGCCCTCAATGTGTGTCAACATTGGTGGGGGCTGTCCCATTCTCCGAAGGGAGGTTAGGTCGGCATATTCTGCCACTTGAGGAAGACAGGTCCTGGAATGAGTGTCGCCTAGAGTGCCCCTGGCTATGACCACAGAATGCAAGCTCAGACCTACAGGGATACAGAGGTTACACAGGTTCCTGTGCTGAATATGGGCCCCAGATCAGATCGATGGGGTTTACAGTTAATAATCTTTGTATACTTTTCCCATATTTTGGAGCTACTCTCTTCCCTGATACACCTTTCTAGTCCTATTTTCAACTCTGACACCATCTCCCAAGACAGCACCTTTGGCCCACCTGCATGTTAGCTGTCGGGCCCAGGCAGAAATTAGTAGTCATGGGCCCTTCATAATATACCTAAAATAGACCTACTGGCCTTTTCCAAAATGGAGATCCAAATCTCATCGGTTATAGTCTTACGCTTAGATTCCTGATTATTAAACAATTTGTTCAGCTTTATATCTTAATGTTTTTTCAGCCACCAAGTTGCAGATACTACCATGATGCCAACCTGACTTCACTGATGGATAACCTCACTGATGTGCCCTGGAACTCCACTTCCCCAGACCCCTGCCCTACTAGGAAAAGATAGAAACAGGCTGTGAGCATGGTTCCAACCTGCCAATGTCCATGTCCAGCAGGGAATCAATTACAGAAGCCAGACTTTCCATCTTCTGCACCTCATAGTGATCCTGGGTCCAGGTTCCCAGAGGGATAAAGAACAGAAAAGCTTCCAATAAAAGGGATGGGATGTGGAACTCTGGCAATAGGAATTGTGTGGAATTGTACCTTTTTTATCCTACAGTCTTGTTGGTCATTATAAAATCAATTAAAAAAACATAAAAAAAGATGCAGAGAGGGAGTTCGGTGATAGCACAGTGGGTTAAGCACAGGTGGTGCAAAGCACAAGGACTGGGGGAAGAATCCCGGTTCAAGCCCCTGGCTCCCTACCTGCAGGGGAGTTGCTTCACAGGCGGTGAAGCAGGTCTGCAGGTGTCTATTTTTCTCTCCCCCTCTCTATGTTCCCCTCCTCTCTCGAGTTCTCTCTGTCCTATACAACAATGACATCATCATCAACAATAACTACAACAATAAAACAACAAGGGCAACAAAAGGGTATAAATAAATAAATATTTAAAAATTATTAAAAATTAAGATTCAGAGAGACAGAGAGTAAGTATGCAAAATGGAATACTATTCAGCTGTTAAAAATGATGAAGTCATATCCTCTGCCTTAAACCTTGAGTGGATCTTGAAGGAATCATATTAACTGAGATAACTCAAACATATGGACAAATACCAAATGATCTCACTATAGGAGGAACTTAAGAAACAGCGATAGAAAGGGAAAACACAAAAAGTAAACTTGGATTGGGTTTGTTGTATTGCACCGAAATTGAAAAAAAAAAGTCCCTTGGTCAGGAAAGGGAGGGGGTGGGAGGAGCATATTGAGGTCTTAGTACATGATGGTGAAAAAGAACCTACGTTGGGGGTGAGAATGATTTTCAGACACCTCACCTATAAGATAGAAAGTACCCACTGAAGCTTCCTTCATTGCGTTGGGCCTGGGCTCAGACCTGGGTTGCCTACACAGCAAAGCAGCACACTGCCCAAGTGAGATGTTGCATTGGCCCTATATATTTATTATAGTTCAATAACACTATAAAAAGGAACTAAATAAATATTATTTTTAAATGATTTTTTAAAAACTTTATTTAATTTTATAGGACAAAGTGAAATTTAGAGGGAAGGGGGTTGAAAGGTACAGACAGAGAGATGCCTGCAGCACTGCTTCACCTCTTGTGAAGCTTTCCCCCAGGTATGCCTGATTAATTGTGGCACACCTGGTTAAGTGTACAAGTTGTCATGTGCAAGGACCCAGGTTCAAGAACCCTGGTCCTCACCTGCAGGGGGAAAGTGCCACTATCTGACCCTTCAAACAAATTTTAGAGTCAAGTGTGTTTTTAAAAAATCTTTAGACTTTCTTTTTTTAAAGATTTATTTATTTGATAAGACAGAAAAAAACAGAAGGGAAATGGATGTAGATATGGATAGGTAGATTGATTGATTGATTGATTGATTCATCTGCAGCACTGCTTCACCACTAGTGAAACTTCCCCCATGCAAGTGGGGACAAGGGGCTTGAACTGTTGTCCTTACACATGGTAGCATGTACAATTAACCATGTGCATCACCACCTAGCCCCTCAAGTGTATATATATTTTAAGATTTAATTAAAATTTTTTGGGCTGGGGGTGTTGGGCAGTAGTGCAGCAGGTTAAGCATACGTGGTACAAAGCACTACAATAACACTGCTAAGTATTGTCCATCATGGTGAATCTGAACACGAAAAAGGAACTTTTTTTTTTGCCTCCAGGGGTTATTGTTGGGGCTTGGTGCCTGCACTATGAATCCGCTGCTCCTGGAGGTTATTTTTTCCCTCTTATTGCCCTTGTTGTATGTTGTTGTTGTTGCTATTTCTATCATTGTTGGACAGGACAGAGCGAAACTGAGAGAGGAGGGGAAGACAGGGGGAGAGAAAGATAGACACCTGCAAGCCTACTTCACCGCTTATGAAGTGACCCTTTTGCAGGTGGGGAGCCGGGGCTCGAACCGGGATCCTAACGCTGGTCCTTGTGTGTTGGTATGCATGAGACCCCTTCTGTTTCATTTGGTTTAAATCCCCCCTGCTTAACACTATTCTATTTATATAACCGCTGTTAACAAGTACCTCCCTCCAGGGCATTGGTTCAATCCCCACTGTTTCATGATATGTTTTTGCTCCACCCCCCCTCCTTGTCACACCCTGATCCTCTCCTTGTCACACTCTGATTGTCACCAGTCACTTTTCTCTCCACCCTCTCTATGTCACACCCTGTTTCCACCCTACTTGGCAAGTATAAAACTAAAACTCTAAAACTCAGCATTGTGAGTTTTAGAGTACTTTACCTTGAGTTTAGCTTAGCTTGTCTTAGATTGTGCTGCGTCCTGCATGAATAAAGAGATACTGCCTACAGCTCAACTATGAGTCCCTGGTCGTCTGTTACCCGCCCGTGAAGCCAGCCCGGAGAAAACAACCTAACCCGTCGAAAACGACATATGGCTCCTGAACAGGGACTGAAATAAGCCCTGAAACTTGGACCGGCATCAACGTGGGACCCTACCCACCCATCGTCCAGATAAGTAAACTTGGCTACCCATCCACCATGGGTTGCCTTTCTACTTATGAAGAGGTTTGCCAAAGCCTCTACTGTTTCATCATGAGACAGTTAGTCTGTCTCTGGAACATTTTACTCTGGGCCACATTTTGGTTCCCTGACTGGGAACTTTGGTTTCTTATGACCGGGATCATAGAGCTTGGGAGATGCACGGAGATTTCTCCTTGGACTTTCTGGATTCCCTCTCCCATGTTTCCTGAGGAAAAGGACTACATTTTGCTCCGGGCCACAGTTTGGTTCTTTATGACCGTGATCGTAGACCTTGGGATATGCATGGGGATTTCCCCTGGAACTTTCTGGACTTCTTCTCGAATGTTTCCCATGGAGAAGGACTACTCTAATTTGAAGAACATTCTCGAGTACCCTGGCAGTTCCCAAGTATGGAGACATGTGGTTAGTTCTACTCTCCTGATTAGATTCTTTCTTCAATGGGAAGACGCTTTTAAAAATGGGTGCCTGAAGCAATCCAGCAGGAACAGTCAGAAACACCCTAAATGGAATTTCGAGGACCTTTTTGGACTAGGTTGCCCTCCGGGGATTCTTAATCCTACATGGTGAGATCTTGATAATCTGGTTCAAGTTGCGTTTCATAAGAGAATGATTTGAATGACTGAATTTTTGTTTGACATTGACTTAAAAAAAAAAAAATGCTGGACGCAGCCATGATTTCTAGAGACATCCAGAAACAATTCAAAAATTGTTTTTTCCCTCCTATGATTTCTCTTTTACGTCTTGACATGAATCTGAAACGTTTAATCCTGAAAACTGTATGAGTTATGGGTGGGGCAGATAGTGCAATGATTATGTTAATTATTCTCATGCCTAAGGCTTTTAACCGTGGTTCTTCTGTTTACCTTTCCACATTTTATTGAGTTTAAACTGTTTTAACAACCTTGAAATGATACTAGAAAGGACTTCCAATTATAATGGAGTTATCAATTATAGTAAACTTCTAATCTGCTACAAGTTTTGTTTGACAAGTAAGTGAATTTCAGCTGTCAAGTCTTCACATGAAAAAGCATCTACTCAAATGGAAATCCCGGAAATCCATTTGGACCCCTGTTCTCTGACATCGCCCCCGGAAACCAATGAGGTGACCTGGCACGACCTGAAGAAACAGATTCACAGACTCCAAAGATCACTCTCTACAGAAAAGCAAAATTCTGGTGGCCAACATTCCCCATCGAGACAGACGTGCAGCGTTTCATCCTCCGGCATTTTCTTCTGTGGCCAGCTACTTTGGACTGACACCTCCATCGGACTTACTGGTACACACTGCTGTGTTTCTCAAAGACTAACTTCAGCCAATTGCCTTGAGACTTTATAGACCATGTCCCCTCGCCTGCAGGCTCTGTCCCAGAGGCAGAAAACTCCCCCTCCTTATTAGGTTATGCCCACAGAGGCATGAAGCGCCCCAAGAGGCAAGAGATGCCCACAGAGGCAGGAAACGCCCTTTGAGGCAAGAGATGCCCCCAGAGGCATGAAGCGTTCCCAGAGGCAAGAAATGCCCTTTCGCCTGCTAGGCCTTGCCCTTTGAGGCAAGAAAAGCTCCACTTGGCATCACACTGGTTATTGCTGTTCGCCTATTTTGTTTTCCATGTCTTATGCCAGTTCTTTTGAAAACGCCTGTACAATATACATTTCTGTTCACCCCGCAATGGCCATTAGTTAAAAAGAAAGGGGGAATTGTTGGTATGCATGAGACCCCTTCTGTTTCATTTGGTTTAAATCCCCCCTGCTTAACACTATTCTATTTATATAACCGCTGTTAACAAGTACCTCCCTCCAGGGCATTGGTTCAATCCCCACTGTTTCATGATATGTTTTTGCTCCACCCCCCCTCCTTGTCACACCCTGATCCTCTCCTTGTCACACTCTGATTGTCACCAGTCACTTTTCTCTCCACCCTCTCTATGTCACACCCTGTTTCCACCCTACTTGGCAAGTATATATAAAGACAGCATTGTGAGTTTTAGAGTACTTTACCTTGAGTTTAGCTTAGCTTGTCTTAGATTGTGCTGCGTCCTGCATGAATAAAGAGATACTGCCTACAGCTCAACTATGAGTCCCTGGTCGTCTGTTACCCGCCCGTGAAGCCAGCCCGGAGAAAACAACCTAACCCGTCGAAAACGACACTTGTGCTTCATGCCATGTGGCTTAACCTACTGCACTGCTGCCGACCCCTCCAAGGAACATTTTATATTTAGTTTGTCCTGTTGCATAAGACAAGAAGTATGAATACAGTTGTTGTTTTTTTTTTGCCTCCAGGGTTATTGCTGGGGCTCAATGCCTGCACCATCAATCCACTGCTCCTGGAGGCCATTTTCCCCCCTTTTGTTGCCCTTGTTGTTGTAGCCTTGTTGTGGTTATTATTGTTGTTGTTAATGTCATTGATTGTTGAATAGGACAGAGAGAAATCGAAAGAGGAGGAGGAGGAGACAGAGAGGGGGAGAGAAAGATAGACACCTACAGAGCTGCGTCACCACTTGTGAAGCAACTCCCCTGCAGGTAGGGAGCAGGGGGCTGGAACTGGGGTCCTTACACCGGTCCTTACGCTTTGTGCCACATGCGCTTAACCCACTGTGCTACTGCCTGACACCCTCCTCCTCCTCTTCCTCTTCCTCCTCATCATCATAATCATCATAATCATTTTAACCAGAGCACTGTTCAGCTCTGGTTTATGGTGGTGTGGTGGATTAAACCTGGGACTTTGGAGCCTCAGGCATGAGAGTCTGTTTGTATAACCATTTATCTACCCTCTGCCCTACAATTTCATGCAATAGATTTTTGTGTTCCAAAAGAGTAATACTTTAACGTTAATGGATCAGAACCACCTAGAACACAGCAACTAGAACATAGCTTGGTACCCCTCCACCCACCATTCTGATTCAGTGAATCTGGAGCAGGGCCCAAACATTTGTACAGTAAACTTCCATTATCAGGAACTTCCAGATAAATCTAATATTCTTTGTGATGCCAAACCCAAAGTTTCAGGTGCTACTGTCATGTGACTTGGAAAGCAGAATGCTCATTACAGTTTGCCCTGTTTTTCTCTCTATCACCTGCTCTTCCTTCATCCTCTTCAAACTCCCACTTCCAAAATCAGAATCTGAAGTGCAAGTTTCACTGCTTTCTATTGCTTTCCCTCCTGTCTTTCCTCCATTTCTTGGCACATAAACATGTAAAAGCTGAGTGAATAATACCTGATGGAATATAATTGGTAGTTGTGTTCAAGGAAAGAAGCAATAAGAGAGAACCATGGTGGAGATGAAATTGACAGAAGGTTGGCATTTAGCTAGGCAGACCAGACACAGACTTATTTCAGACTAAGGTGGTATTTGGGGTAAAGGCTTAGAGGCAGAATAAATGGAAAGGCACCCTGATGTTGGGGAAAAGGAAGGAGGAGGGTAGGGTATGCAGGGTGGGGCCAGAGGAAAGGCAGAGTCCAAGGCTGGTTTAGTAAGAGCTGAGAGGGCACTAAAGGTTTCAGATGATAAAAGCCTGTTGTCAGTTGGTCAAGTGACAGAGTGATGAATGGCTTGTCCAGGGAGGCCACCGAGCAGGCCATTCCAGAATTCAGATTAGTGCCAGCCAGGGCCATGTCTTCCTTTTAACTCACCATCTGAGACACCCCTAGTGACCTAGGTGTGTCTGGATAGCTGAGCCAAATCATTTTCTGTTCACTTTCTTACATGTAAACTTCCTATAAATCCTTTCACTACTTAGTGTGCATTGTGCTTGTGCAAACTGATTTAAAACAAAGTATTATTTTGGGGCCAGGTAGTGTTAAAGGATACATATTACCATGTACAAAGACCTGGGTTCAAGCCCCTTGTCCCCACCTGCTGGTGGAAGCTTCATGAATAGTACAGCAGTGCTGCAGGTATTTATTTCTCTTTCTCTTTCTTTCCTTCTTTCTCTTTCTTTTTATTTTCCCATTTGCTGCCCTTGTTTTTTATTGTTGTTGTAGTTATTATTGTTGTTGTTGTTGTCATCGTTGTTGGATAGGATAGAGAGAATGGAGAGAGGAGGGGAAGACAGAGACGGGGAGAGAAAGATAGACACCTGCAGACCTGCTTCACCACTTGTGAAGCGACTCCCCTGCAGGTGGGAGCCAGGGATTCGAACCGGGATCCTTACGCCAGTCCTTGCACTTAGCACCACCTGTGCTTAACCTGTTGTGCTACCGCCCGACTCCCACTCTTTCTTTCTATCTTCTCTCCCCGTTTCTGTCTCTAAAATAAATAATAAAAAAAATAAGCCGCCAGGAATGGCAGATTCATAATGCAGGCACCAAACCCCAGCAGTAATCCTGGTGGCAATAAAAAGAAGGTCTTGGGAGTTGGGTGGTAGTGCAGTGGGTTAAGCACACGTAGCACAAAGCCTAATGACTGGAGTAAGAATCCCGGTTTGAGCTCCCAGCTCCCCATCTGCAGGGGGGTCGCTTCACAGGTGGTGAAGCGGGTCTGCAGGTGTCTATCTTTCTCTCCCCCTCTCTGTCTTCCCCTCCTCTCTCCACTTCTCTCTGTCCTATCCAACAATGACATCAATAACAATAACAATAATAACTACAACAACATAAAAACAACAAGGGCAACAAAAGGGAAAAAATAATATTTTTTAAAAAATCTTGGGAGTCAGGCAGTAGTGCATTGGGTTAAGTGCAGGTGGTGCAAAGCACAGGGACTGGCATAGGGATCCAGGTTTGAGCTCCCAGCTCCTCACCTGCAGGAGAGTCGATTCACAAGCAGTGAAGCAGGTCTGCAGGTGTCTTTTTTTTTTAAAAAAAAAAGCTGTTATTTTATGAGGCTTAATACTCTGACCTCCTCATTTTACAATGTTGATTATTGTTTCTGAGCTAACCTTTCTTTCTACCACCTCACATTCTCATCCCTCTGAGCCTTTTCTTATCTATCTCAATAACCTTTTTTGATCATTTGATAATATAAACCTAAATGATATTTGTGTCATTTTTTTCTACCTGGCTTAGTTTAGAGGTAAGCATTTTCTTATGCCTGATGATCAAACTCACTAAAATATATAATGACAGATGGTTCCCTCTCCATAATGTTGTTTCTACTTAATATATATGCCATACATGATTCATAGATCATCTTAAAATAAAAATAGGATGCCTTCTTTGTTTGAATGAGGTATGAACTCTGTCCCCTATGTTACATGATTGTATGTGACCACATATATTCATACATTATGCATTTATTATATGGCCACGTTTCCTTAGGTCATTGTGATGAAGCAGCAGCATGTATCTTAATCTTTTCCAGAAAAATATGGAAACTCTAGTCATGCAACCAGTATCACCTCAGTATGTTTCACTTAGGACTGTGTCCAGAGACGTCAGGCGTGGAATGTCAACCCTTCAGTTTCATTACTCTGGTGAGACCTTTCCTAACTCATAGGACTCCTTAATTCCATTTCAGGTGGTGAACTTCTTAACAAAACCTTAAAACCTAGATATAGACCAGGGCCCATGAGACAGCACTTATATACACAAGTATCCACATGTTAGGGGAAAATATATACCTTAAAGCAAAAGTGCACAATAGTTTTCAGAGAGTCAATAAATGAAGCAAATAGAAAGACTCACAAAGATACCATAAAATACCTAATGAAATAGTTTCTACTTTGACCTAGATACCCTCCTACCTACCTCCTACTACATGTCCCTCAGTCACTCCAAAGCTAACATTGTCAGACAAACTAAGGACTACAAAAGCTGAATAAGGGCAAGAGACTGGCATACTTTAATGATGACCCTCTAATCACTACCAGGCCACCCCATCACCTGAGGCCCTAGTCAGGTAGTCCTGGGATTCCCACACAGACATGATGGGCCTTGACCTCTAACAGATCCCTCTCTCCACTGTCACCGGTCATCTCCATCAGGAACAACATAATGGACTTCTTTGTGGGCCCCTATAGGACCTTGCCCTCAATGTGGACCAACAATGGTAGGGACTGTTCCATTCTCTGAAGGAAGGTTGGACAACATACTGTACCACCCAAGAAAGATGGGTCCTGAAATTAGTGCAGCCTGAAATGTTCCTAGCTGCGACCACAGAATACAAGCTCAGACCTACATGGATGCAGGGGTTACACAGGGTCCTGTGCTGAACATGGGCCCCAGATCAAACTGATGGGTTTACAGTTAACAATATTTGTATACTTTTTCCATATTTGGGAGCTGCTCTCTTCCCTGAACCAGCTTTCTAGCCCTTTTTCCAACTATGACAACATCTCTACAGATAATAACCTGGGTCCAACTGCACATCAGATGTCAGGCACAGGCAAAATCTAATAAAGTCATGGGCCCTCTAGAATATATCAAAAATAGACCTACTAGCTTTTTCCAAAACAGAGACCCCAATCTTCATTTGCAATATTCTTGCTTCTAGGTTCATGATAAGTCAACAATTTGTTCTGGTTTATATCTTAACTCTTTTTCAGCTACCAGGTTCCAGATGCTACCATGATGCTGACCTGACTTCCTTGGGCAGAGGGCCCCACCAATGTGTCCTGGAGCCTCACCTCTCCAGATCCCTCCAGATCACCTCTCCAGATCCAGTATATGTGGCTATACTGGGAAAGAGAGGTTGAGGAAGGGGCTTTTGTCCAGGAAGTCTGAGTTTACAATGTGGTTATAATGGGAATGGGAGATTTAGGAAGGGGCTGGGAAGTCTAAGCTAATTTTGAAGAAAAACAAGGCATGGTTGTAGTCACGCAGACATGTAAAAGTCAGGGGCCTGTAGTCAGACTGGATTGATAGACATCAATGAAAAGGCTACAACCAACTGGGCTATTTCTTTCTTTTCCTTTTGTTTTTTTTAAAGAATTTTTTTAGTTATTCATGAGAAAAATAGGAGGAGAGAAAGAACCAGACATCACTCTGGTACATGTGCTGCCAGGGATGGAACTCAGGACCTCATGGTTGAGAACCCGATGCTTTATCCACTGTGCCACCTCCCAGACCACCCAACTGGGCTATTTCTCACACTATGGTCTTGTTAATATTCCCATTTTGTAAATAAAAATTATATAAATAAAATAATAGATTACAAAATAATATATATATGGAAACCCTAGACTCTTCACAGAAGCCTATAATGTCTGCTTCAGTGCCTGTCTGCCCCAACATCCACTGTGGTCCTTGGATCCTGACACCCCACAATGCCTTCGCTGGCATGCTCATAACTCTTTCATGCCATAGTGTCTGTCATACCACCTTACTTCCTGGATACCATCTTTCTGAGCCCCAAAGTAGATGTGCACTATTCTATTCCCTCAGGCACTATTCTTTCTTACTGCCCTACTTCCAGCCAAACCAGAGGCTTGGCTGAAATGCAGTTCAGGGGCAGCCATCTGCCTGACCCATAGCCCTGCTCATTTTGACCTCCACAACACCCAGATTTTGTGTGTGCACCTCAACTCTCCTTTCAGAACAATCAGAACCGTGGGTTAGATCACAAGACTTATAGCACTGATTTCATAAACTTTGGGTAGCTTTATCATGATTTACACAGCTGTAACATTACTAGGTGAATATATCTTTTTTTTTATATACAATCTAAGCAATTGCACAGCAATAGACAAAGCTTTCCCTTTACCAGGAAAATTAGAGATTATAAATAAGTAGAAAAGCCTGATGATCAAGGTTGTCACCAATGCAAAAATAACTTTGAAAAATTATAATAACTCAAATATCCATAGCCTATGAAGGCCACAGGCAGATGCCTAGCACTGATGCCCCACCCACATATGTGGGTACATGCTGTCAAAACTAACCGTCAGAAGGAACACCCATCCTGACTAGGAATTAACTAAGAAATCATGACTTAAATAACTGTTCTAGACTTGCTGGCATCATGAAGAGGTTAGACCAAATTATTTTCTTGGTTTATCTCCTCTTCCAATACCACCAATCTTTGCTACAGCTTTTGGTGACACTAACTCTCATTCCAGAAACAAAATTTTTACTTCTGGCTTATACTCAGGTAGGAGAACCTTAGCCAGATGCCCAGATGCTGAGATTCTAAGCATTTCAGGATTGAGAGAAAATTACTACAGTTACTTCACTGTTTATCCGAAGAGTCTGGAAAGACAGCACCTAGACACCTCCAGATAGGAGAATACCAGATATGTCAGTGAACAGAACTTTAGCAGAGTATTTATTGATAAAATCACATCACATCAAATAGAACAGGAAGATCAAAGATGCTTTTGGTATACCAATCCAGGAGCAATGGCCAAATTACTTTCAAGGTGTGGGGAACAACAAGAATGTATTAAACTCTGATTACAATAGTCTTTGAATGTTATTAGGTGCAATTCTGTGATGCTTCAAGAAATATTCAGATTACTCTATTATGTATAAATCCCAAACCCATCAGAGAAGTAGCCAGTCAGGAGTTACAGATATGCATTTTGCATATTCTCAAGGCCTGTGGGCTGCCTGTGGGCTTTTGACACTCTTCATTCTTCTGCCTTAATGGAGAGAATGTTGTGACAAAAATAAGTGCCTGAAGCCGTACTTACTGGGCACCTGTTAACAATCAACCAGACATGTTTTGTAAATGTGGAGGCTTTAGGTAAATCAATATAATTTCTAACAAATTACAATAAATCTGTGATCAGAAAACTAACATTTACATATGATAACAAGATTGAATTTTTGAGATTTGGTAGGCCATGACCAGGCTTGTGATAATATTCTTTGTTGTGTTTTGCAGACTTTAAATAGAGGCCAGAGACATGTATAATATGCACTCTCAGGAACCTCTTTCCATTCCAGGTTGTAGCTGCCAAAGATAGCCCATCAAGACTTGGCAGAGTGGTCCGGTAGGTGGTGCAGTGGTTAAGGAACTAGACTCTCAAGCATGAGGTCCTGAGTTCAATCCCCGGCAGCACATGTATCAGAGTGATGTCTGGCTCTTTCTCTCTCTCCTTCTATCTTTTTCATTAATAAAATAAATAAAATCTTTAAAAAAAAAAAGAAAAGACTTGGCAGAAAGCCCCTCATAGCTGGGAGTAGGCAGAACAAGAAATGGGGGGAGTGGGCGGCAGTAGCACAAGACCCACACACAAGGGTGCCGGTTCCAGCCCGTGGCTCCCCACTTGCAGGGGGTGTCGCTTCGCAACTGGTGAAGAGGCCTGTCTCAACCCCCTTCTCTATCTTCCCCTCCTCCCTCAGTTTCTCTCTGTCCAATCCAACAAAAACAACAGCAACAGCAACAGTGGGGGGGGAGGGGAAAGGTGGCACCAGGAGCAGTGGATTCGTGGTGCAGGCACGGAGCCTGAACGATGACTTTGAACTTTAATTCTTTTGACCTCTAAAATCTTTGGACTCATTTTCCTGGAATTTAATTTTTAATTCCTACCATGAAAATCCATTAAAAACTGTATTAAAGTTTGGAACTTTGTATGTTGATATCATTTTTATTACTGGACTATGTCTATGTTGTTTCACCTCATTGCCAAGCCTTTGATGAGTTCTATTGGACAATGTGGATAGACATAGTTTGGGAAAGGAAGTAGAACAGAGGAAGATTTGCTATCCTTGGATGCAGGTTCCAGAATTAATTTAATTAATGTATTCTTCTGACTCATATAAGAGCCTCCCGGTGTTAAAAATACAACACTGCCCACTAGCATCCCAGAAGAGCCGTAGGTGGCATCAAGGAACAAGTCTTGGCAGTGAAATCCAGGTGGCTCAGGTCTATGGTCAATCTTATCCATCAAGGAGGCAGCCACACCACTGCTTCAGTTAGTGGGGTAAGAGAAGGGAAATTGGGGTGACATTGGAGGAAGGGCTTTTTCCATTTTTGATAGAGAAAGAAATTAAAAGGAGTGGGAGAAGTAGAGAATGAGCAAGAGGGACACCTGCAACACTGCTTTACCTCTCATTAAACTTCTCTCCCCGGCCCCCAGCCCTGCCCTGTAGGTGGAGACCTGGAACTTGAGCTCTAGGCCCTTATATATAGTAATGTATGTGCTCTACTGGTTGTGTACCATCACACCTCATAAGAAGCATTTTCTTTTCTGAGACTCTTGGGTAGCTTTCTGATTTTTCTCATCCTCACACACTCCTTCTAGCACTGGTCAAATATGCAGTCTGCCTAGGCAGAGCAGTGTAATGCCATGAAACTCCTCTTTCTTCCGCTTTACTCCTCCCTGAGGTGAGCACCTTAGAAGTAGTTGAAGACTGGCTGCAGTTGGCGAAATGAACTCATTGGCAGATGACTGGATAAAAAATTATAGGATATATACTAAATGGAATACTAATCTGCAATAAAAAAGATATTGTGTCTTTTGGAACAAAATGCATGGAACTAGAGGTGATTATGTTTAGTAAGGAGGTGAAAGACAACTACCATATGGTTTCATTCATATACCAGATATAAGACACATAAACCTTCAACAACAACAAAAAGAAGGTAGCCAAACTTCAAACTATCTCTAAGACTTTGAGAACTACAATGGTTATCAGTTGGGGAGAATACACAGAATGGTGAGTATGATGTCAAACTATACTCCTATCATTTTATAATCTTGTAAACCATTATTAAATAACTAATTAAAAACCACACAAGCAAAATAATTATTTGACTTTTTTATGTGTATGTGTGGTGTTTAAGGGTCTGTATGAATGACCAGGAGGGAGGGAGGGAGAGAGGGAGAGAGAGGGAGAATGTGTCCGTGTCAAAGTATCTCTTTCTCTATTCCAGCATCAGAGATGGGGCATAGGCCATCCCCTGGCTCTACCAATAGCTGGCAGATACAAGAACTACTGAAGGATATAAATGGAAACAAGAAAAGCCAAGAGAATTATGATGAAATACTAGTCTTATGATCACAAAACCACAGAGCTGGAAACTACTATCAATATAAGGGAAGATCTGACCTAGCCTTCTGACTTCAGAAAAGTCAGTCTTTCTTAATAATGTGTCTGACAAAAGACTAAGAAGTTTCCTCTAAATAACCATCTAGCATTTTTCGTTTTGGCAGGCTAGGAACTCTTCTTTATTATGTCCAGTAGAAATTGGTCCTATCTTCTCTTATTTGATCTTTTGCACTATAGAGCAAATCAAACCAACACTCACATGCTTGCTCTGTAGCAAGGGTGTGGAACCTTTTTTCTGTCAATAGCATCATTTGCAGCCATACATAATTGTCAACTTAAAAATCAACACTTAATTTTGCTATGAAAAAAAAATTCTGGTTATCTTGGCAGGGCCCGACCAAATGATTAATGTATACATCCCACAGGCCAGATATTCCTTATTCCTGCTCTATAGTCTTCAGCAAATGTTGAGATTGATTTGTTAGGGTGTGTGAACATGGAGAAGATCTGAATCACAGGATGGCTGTGACAATTCCTTCTGCCAACACTGGATGGGCGGCCTGGCCATTCAGCACAGACAGGTTTTATAGATGACAGCAGACAAATAAGTTACGTTGCTAGTGGCTAATTTCAGGTGACAGAATTACATACAATTTGTGAAATAAAGGCCATTTACTATGGGGCAGAAAAGACAATCGTACAAACTGTAGAAGTTATTTGCAAGGATTTCTGCCTGCAAGAGTAGGCAAGCATCAAAGAATCTATCAAGTGAGTACTGAAGTTTAGTCTCCCATAGTTTTGCCTGATGCAGCTTTAACTAATCTAGTTAGTGATTTTCACATACTTCTCTTAGCAGATGATCCAGAATTTCTCCATAAGTATAACATGCTTTTTTTTTTTTTTTATTATTGCATACTGTCTTTGGGTTGGGGATTAGTTTAAATCATCAGGCATCATAGTGTGCTACATTTGCAGAGTAATAGTTGAAATGTAAAACCTCTGTGTTGGTTGTAAGATCATTCAACATGTGTATAACACACAAGGACCTGAGTTCAAATCCCCAGTCCCCACCTGCAGGGGAAAGCTTTGCAAGTGGTGAAGCAGTTTTGCAAGTGTCACTCTTATCTCTTTCCCTATCACCACCTTCCCTCTTGATTTCTGGCTGTCTCTATCCAAATAAATAAATAGACATAATAAAAATATTTTAAATCCCTATTTAATATAAAATTCACATAAACAAAAACATTTGTTTGATTGCTCTATGTGTTGTACTTTAATCTTCATAAAATAAATAGAAAAAAATAATGATGTTTCTGCAGCCAGTATAGTTGAGTTGACTCATTTCTTGGGTCAGGAAGTGAGGCCGTCCACATGAGGCTGTGACTGGACATGGGGCCCAGAACAGCAGGGCCTAAACCCCAGCTCTGTGGATGATGAGTCATTCATCTGTGTATCAGGTCCTCACCAGTCAAGTGTTACAAAGATCCTTTTAGATTTAGGTGGATGGTGAAGAATATTTTATCAAGTGCTTTAGGGGTGTCAAGTCCTGGATCTCCTTGGATTCTAATATACAGAATAGATAGATATTTAAAAACTGCTTGCTCATTACTCTTGTGCTTGAATGGATTTCCTGAGATTGGGAAACTTACTTAGCTAAATATAGAGACCAGTTGCTATGTTAGACTCAGTGAGCAGTAATAAGTCAGTCTCTGATGAAGCCCAGACACAGAGTTACATACTTATTTTTGTATCTTCCAAACTGGTCTTTGGAAATTTCATAAATTTAACCATGATTATCCAATTTTTCCTTATTCAATCCTATGAGTAGAGATATATTTTTTCAGCCCAATAACAGAAACTTAAATGTTCCAGTATTTCTCATCTAGCTAACACTCTCTCTCTCTCTCTCTTTTTATTACCAATGCTCTGATTATTGTCACTGATTGACCGTAAAATATAGACCTTTTTAGTCTCACCAGTAGGTGACTGCCCTGGGAATGAGATTTTCCCCTGCAAATCACTCCTTTCAGCAATACCTTCATTATTAGTCCTTTGAGAACATTCAAAGTAGAGCAAATGAAGAAATAAACTCAAAATTAAAAAAAAAAAAAACTTCTGTATTAGCAGGCACATAAAATCACATGATCAGCAAAGTGTCTTCTAGATCCTAACTGCTATGATTCTACAATCTTAAGGAGAGAATAAGCTCTCTGGGAAGTTTCTTTTCTTTTTTTTTTAATTTAAGAAAGGAGACATTAACAAAACCGTAGGATAGGAGGGGTACAACTCCACACAATTCCCGCCACCCGATCTCCATATCCCATCTCCTCCCCAATAGCTTTCCCATTCTCTATCCCTCTGGGAGCATGGACCCAGGGTTGTTGTGAGTCTCTGGGCAGTTTCTATTTAACCTGCTCCATAATTGGCAGCTGGGGTTATAGGCTGCTGCACTGTGGTTTCACTGTTCTGGGAGAGTGTGAATGTTGAGGGACAGAGACAAAGAGATGCAGGCAGGTACATAAAAACCATACTAGAGGGCCCAGGATAGGAAGCAGTTTTATTTCCAGATAGGAGAAAGTTACAGGCTAGTTAGGGTGACAATGTGAAGCACTCAGGATGCAGTTTAAGTAGGTTCTTTAAATTAAGGTCAGCTTGAGGGGGCTGGGTGGTGGGTGGCACAGGAGGTTAAGCTCACATGGCGTGAAGCGCAAGGACCTGCCTAAGGATCCACCTTCATGGGGGTCACTTCACAAGCGGTGAAGCAGGTCTGCAGGTGTCTATCTTTCTCTCCTTCTCTCTGTCTTCCCCTCCTCTCTAGGTTTCTCTCTGTCCTATCCAACCACAGCAACAACAAGGGCAATAAAAGAGAAAAAATAGCCTCCAGGAGCAGTGGACTGTAGTGCAGGCACTGAGTCCCAGTGATAACCCTGGAGGCAAAAAAGAAAGAACGAAAGAAAGGAAGGAAGGAAGGAAGGAAAGAAGGGAGGAAGGAAGAACTAAGGGCAGCTTGAGTGAGTGACTCCTGGAATCTGTTACCCTGGAGCCCAACACTGAAAAAGGTCCTGACAAGGTCTGTGCCAGCGAGTAAACAATCAGCTACAACCTGGAGATCTTCATGCAGGGAGTGTGAGCTGGAGAAGTGACCAGATCAAAAGAAGAACTGGACAAAGCTCACCGTTTTTTGTTGCAAATGGTCTCAGCTTTGGGCTCTAAAGTGTTAGAGGCAGTAACTCTAGCATCGTTTTAAGTGTAGTTTTAAGTATAGTGGCTTTTTGCCCTCCTGCCCAATGAGGTGGAAAAATTCCTTGCCCTTTTCCCCTTGACAAACAGGACCTAAACAGTGGAGGCCATCAGTTATTTTGCAAGCTGCTTGAAAGACCCTGCATCTGGCAAGCCTTATCAGGGCCTTTGCATAGGGTTTGAGGAATGCTGTTACCGAATAGTTACAGCAGATGACCAGATAAATTGCAAACAGATGGCCGGGTGGTCCCAGCAGATAGCAAAAGAATGTGGTGACCCCCACTTTGGCCGGGTCCTATTGGTCTGGTTCATGGTGTGATGTTTAGAACTAGCTCATGCTTTGCTCTGAATGGATCATGCTTTTGCTGAGCTTGAAATGGTTGGATTTTGCGTTTTCTATAGCATGTTATTGGATATAGGCTGATAAGGTGATGTGTTCCCCCTCCCTGAGTGTAGTCTGAATTCCTATAAATTGTGTGGTTTGAGCCTTGTTCAGGGTCGAGCTGGTGGACTGCTGCCAGTTGCCACTCGGCCTGGATTCGAATTCGTTAATAAAATCTTTTGCTTCCTTGCAGTGGATGGTGGTTTGATTTTGCTCACTAACATAAAGTCTAGCTGTTCTACAATCCCCACTAATTACCTACCTTGTTAGGGGCACTCACAGAACAGAACAGACATTTAGGAGCAAATTATGCTGTTAAAGGCATAAATAGGGTGTGAACCAGGAAATCAAGGTCAATGAATTATGCACATAAAGGCTTGGCCTGGCTTATCCTCAGTAAACATTCCTGCTTGTGGGCTAGGTTGGATCTCTAAAGAGAACTCCCTGGCAGATGACGGCGATGAGTCCCTTCACCTTCTTTTGTAGGGTCCCCTTTGCACAGACCTATTTTCTGACTCTCATGCCTGAGGTCCCCGGTTCAGATATGTGTCCTTCTTTCTGTCTCTTACTCTCTGTAAAAATAAGTGGCTGCCAGGAAAGGGAAAGTTGTGAGGCACTGAGGCCTAGCAATAATCCTGGTGGCAAATAAAATCAAAAGTAAAAAAGATGCAAGTAAGAAAATAATAATTCATTGAGTCCTAGCTTTAACTCAATTATAATTATTTTACTTAGATTCTTCTAACAAATTGAATTGGAGTATGTTAAAAATGGAAGATGAAAAGCCTAGTGGTGGCACACCCAGTAGACTTGCTTCCATGCACAAGAACCTAGGTTCAAGTCCCAGCTTCCCACCTACAGGGGGGAAGCTTCATAAGTGGTGAAGCAGTGTTCTAGGTGTCTTTCTTTCCACGTCTATCCTCTTTCTCCTCTCAATTTCTCTCTGTCCTATTAAGTAAAATGCTGCTGGCAGTAGTAGATTCATCTTACATGCGCCAAACCCCAATGATCACCCTAGTGGCAAAAAAAAAAAAATCCATGTAATCACATTAAGCACTATTAAACTTTACAATGGAATTTTGAAATTCATATGGCTCTTCACTTATATTTGGTACCCTTTACCATGTTAATTTGGCAAGAATTTTTTAAATTTTGTTTTTGAGCAATTTGATATAAATAGCCAGGAGACTGATAACACTTATTTCCTTTTATACTTTATGGTACAGAACTAAAGGTGGGGCAAGCCAGGGTAGGAACCTGACTGCCCTCAACCAAGGGTCTACTCGTGGTTCAGGCTATACTGTCATAATGTGAAAAACAAAACAAAACACAATTTATGAAGAAGGGAACTTGTTTAGATAGGTTGAAATGTACACAATAGCTTCATGGTTTAAAAAATAAGGGAGGGGGGTCGGGCGGTGGCGCAGTGGGTTAAGCACATGTGGCGCAAAGCGCAGGGACCGGCGTAAGGATCCCAGTTTGAGCCCCCGGCTCCCCACCTGCAGGGGAGTCCCTTCACAGGCGGTGAAGCAGGTCTGCAGGTGTCTATCTTTCTCTCCCCTTCTCTGTCTTCCCCTCCTCTCTCCATTTCTCTCTGTCCTATCCAACAACGAATTGCATCAACAAGGACAATAATAATAACCACAACGAAGCTACAACAAGGGCAACAAAAGGGGGAAAAAAATGGCCTCCAGGAGCGGTGGATTCATGGTGCAGGCACCGAGCCCAGCAATAACCCTGGAGGAGGGAAAAAAAAATAATAAGGGAGGGACCAGGCAGTGGCACACCTGGTTAAGTACACACATTACGGTGCATAGGGATCCAGGTTCAAGCCCCTGACCCCACTTTAAGGGTAAAGCTTCATAAGTGGTGAAGCAGGGCTGCAGGTGTCTCTTTCCCTCTCCCAGCCCCTCCTCCCCTCTCAACTTCTCCTTGTCTCTATCCAATAATAAATAAATAAATAAGGGTACTTGTTCTTTTTTTTTCTTTTTTTTTTTTTTTACCAGAGCAGTGCTCAGCTCTGGCTTATGGTGGTGCAGCAGATTGAACCTGGGACTTTGGAACCTCAGGCATGAGAGTCTCTTTGCATAACCATTATGCTATCTACCCCTACCTTGGAGTACTTGTTCTTGACCACTACTAGAATTTCTCTTTACCTAACCTATGGGGGAAAAAAAAGAAAGAGAAAGGTATAAATTTATGGGGAGGGGGAAAGGAAAAAGGAGAGAAGGAAGGAGATGCAAGGACAGAAGGGTGAAAAGAGAAAAGGGAGGATCTTAGCCCCAACTTTCCCTCCCCAATACTCCCAGGGATCTTCTGGAGGAAGAATGAAGTCATAACAACCTTTATAACTCCCTTTTACAAGATGTTCTCTCACAACTTCAATTTCTTTCTTTTTTAAAATTTTTTAAATTTTTATTATTTTTTTAAAATTATCTTTATTTATTGGACAGAGACAGTCAGAAATCAAAAGGGTAGGGGAGATAGAGAGGGAGAAAGAAAGAGAGACACCTGCAGCCCTGCTTCACTACTTGCAAAGTTTTGCTTCTGCAGGTGGGGACCGGGGGCTTGAACCCAGGTCCTTGTACACTGTAACATGTATGCTCAACCAGGTGCGCCACCACCCGGTCCGACAACTTTAATTTCTTACTTTACCCTGTGAAAAAACTAGAAATATGGCTGTGTTGTGGCCCCGATAGGAGTTTGGGACAATTAGCGTACGAATGACGTCATCCAGAGGCGGAGCTGACTGACAAGGGAATGTATGTAAGCACAGCCTTGCAGCAGCTTGCTCTCTTGATTGGATTACTTTCATCATGGCACTCTGCATTTGGTGTGGCTCCAGAGAGATCCTGGTCTTTTCACATGGTAATCTTGAGTAACTTAGTTTCTGAATTTGGACTTTTGCTTATTTTCCTAGCTAGACTTCTCCCTTCACATTCACAGTGATTTTCATGAATAAACCTCTCTTTTGTTTAACCTTAAATGGAGCCGCTTATTTTGCAGTACCTAGATATTTGCCTTTTACCCTTGTATCACCCTAATAAAACCTTAAATTGTTTAAACTCCTTCCCAGCACCCCACAGTCAATCCTTTACGTGCTGCAGCCAAAGCCCCTTTTAAGTTTTAGTTTCAATGTGACTGTTGAAAGTGAGTGGACATATTTGAGAAGTAGCTTCGCAGACCCAGCACTCTGATCTCTCATTTTGAAACCAGTTCAGTTTCCCCTCATGAAGCCAGCAAACTGCAGGTGATCTCCAGTTCCCAGGGCAATCCATTGACATCATTTTCTGGCATATTTATTATTAGTGTTACCAACAGTTTCCCAAACTATTATTAACAGTTCCAAAAGTCTACCAATAGTTTGACTGGATTCATGAAGCAAGCTCTCTTGATAATCCTGTTGACAAAAACTTAAAATGTATATAAATATATGTACAGTATTGGGAAAGGAAAGGTAATTTATTTATGCTAATTTACCTACAAAAAGGAAAATAGGGCTCAATATGCCCATTGCTCACCTGAGACTGAGGGTCTTGAAGATTGTGAGATTCATATCACCAGAGTGATATGAATCTCCAGAAGTAAAGTAGTTTGCTCATGCGACAGCCAGGCCTTGGGTACTCTTTTTCAAGAAACAAATCCAGAAAGACTAGCTAGAAATCTGGGTTCTGAGATGGGGTGCCATTAGCATTCCTTCCACCTTCATGTTTGGAGTAAGAGAGGTGTGTGCACTCCATGTCTGAGCCTTCTGCTCCTCCACCACCCCACTGCTCACTCCAGATGAGTGGGTTGCTTCTGGCTCCCACACACAACTAGATAGCTTACTCCTTTTTGAAAACTGCTGTGCTCCCTTAAGTTCCTGTAGCCTTATTTATAGCAACTTTTGTACCATGTCAGTGTCTGCTTCCTCCTTTACACTATTCAGTCATTGAAAATTGAGACTGTTTGGATTTCACCCATCTCATCAGTGTCTTTCATTATGTCCAAGATTTTTTTGTGTACTCAATATTAGCTTGATGAATGAATGAAAGAAGCATGCAACAGGGACTGGGTAGTGGTGCACCTGGTTGAGTGCACATGTTACAGTTCATAAGGACCCAGGTTTGAGTCCCAGTCCCCATCTGCAGGGGGAAAGCTTTGCAAGTGGTGAAGCAGGGTGTCTCTTTGTCTCTCTCTTATCTCCCCTTTCCCTCTCGATTTCTGGCTGTCTCTATCCAATAAATAAAGATAGTAAAAAAATTAAAAAAAGAAGCATGCAACATTTTCATATGTCCATGAAGATCAGAAGAAAATGGACAAAAAATAAATTCACAATAATATGGCATTTTAAAACATTGCAGATTGCATTTTTTAAACTTTTAAAATATTTATTTATTTATTTCCCTTTTGTTGCCCTTGTCTTTTAAAATATTTATTTTCCTTTTTGTTGCTCTTGTTGTTTTTATTGTTGTTATTGATGTCATCATTGTTGGATAGGACAGAGAGAAATGGAGAGAGGAAGGGAAGACAGAGAGTGGGAGAGAAAGATAGACACCTGCAGACCTGCTTCACCACTTGTGAAGCGAACCCCTGTACGTGCGAAGCTAGGGGCTCGAATGGTGATCCTTCAGCAGGTCCTTGTACTTCGCGCGCTTAACCCGCTGCACTACCGCTTGACTCCCGCAGATTGCATTTTTTAAAGCTACTTTTATAATAGGGCCAACAAAATAGCTCACTTGGATATTGTGAACTGCTTTGTCATGTATGCCACATAGGTTTGAGCCTGGCCTCCACTGCATTGAAGAAAGCTTCAGTGCTGTGGCTTCTATCCCTCTCTCTCTCTCTCTCTCTGCCTTTCTCTTTCTGTCCTTTCTATCTGAAAAAGTCATCCTGGAGGAGTGAATCCCCCGAGTCAATAAAAAAAAAGTTTCTATAGTAAAATATTTGCTTTTTAAAATAATTAGGTTGTTGGGAGTCGGGCGGTAACACAGCGGGTTAAGTGCACATGGCGCGAAGCACAAGGACTGGCACAAGGATCCTGGTTCCAGCCCCTGACTCCCCACCTGCAGGGGAGTCACTTCAGAGGCGGTGAAGCAGCTCTGCAGGTGTCTTTCTCTCCCCCTCTCTATCTTCCCCTCCTCTCTCTGTCCTATCCAACAACAATGACTGCCAGGATAGCACTTCCTCTCTGGGTTGGAGAGCACTCGACTGGAGCCAACCTAGGCTGCTGCATGGGAGAAGGATCAGGAGCTCGAGATCAGAGTCGCAGGAAGAGACTCTGGGACTCTCGGAGCCAGAAGGCAATCCCATGTATGTTTAATCAGAAGAGCAGCTGTATTTATAGTCTCCAAGTAGGGTGGAAACAGGATGTGATGTAGAGAGGATGGAGCAAAAAGAGAGTGGTGGAAAACAGGGTGTGACTAGAAGAGGGGGCAGAGCAAAATCACAGTGTAAACCAGTGGGGATTAAACCAATGCCCTGCAGGCAGGGCGGTTCTTAGGTAACACTGGTTATGTAAATAGACCACAGTGTTAAGTAGGGGGAAGCTGGCATACTGCCCAACAGATGACATTAATAACAACAATAATAATAACAACAACAATAAAACAAGGGCAACAAAATGGCAAATAAATAAAAAGTAATTAGGTTATTATAGAATATTTTATGTTATAGAGTTTTTTTAAGAGATTTTATTTTATTTACATCTCCTGTTTTCTCTCAGGTTTGAGTAGGACAAATGAATCTGGAAAGATTTAGTGAGGTTAAAAATGGATGTTGAAACACTTGTAAGTCTTTGCACGGGTGAGTCTGGCGGTAGCGCAGCAGGTTAAGCGCACGTGGCACAAAGCACAAGGATTGGCTTAAAGATGCCGGTTCGAGCCCCCAGTTCCCCACCTGCAGAGGAGTCGCTTCACAGGTGGTGAAGCAGATCTGCAGGTATCTATCTTTCTCTCCCCCTCTCTGTCTTCCCCTCCTCTCTCCATTTCTCTCTGTCCTATCCAACAACAATGACATCAATAACAGCAATAACTACAACAATAAAACAGCAAGGGCAACAAAAGGGAATAAATAAATAAAATATCTTTTTTAAAAAAGTCTTTGCATGGAAATCCACATTGAGAAAGAAACCATTTGGGGCTAGGGAGTGCACATAAGGTTAAGTGCACCAGGTTAAGTGCACATAAGGATCCTGGTTCCCCACCCACAGGGGATTCGCTTCCCTAGCAGTGAAGCAGGTCTGCAGGTATCTATCTTTCTCTCTCTCTCTTTCTCTCTTTCTCTTTCCCTCTCTTCTCAATTTCTCTCTCTTACCCAATAAAATGGGAAAAAATGGCCTCTAGGAGCAGTGGATTTGTAGTGCAGGCACCAAGCCCCAGCAATAACCCTGGAGGCAGAAAAAAAATCTAGAAGAGGAAGAGACTCTGTCATCACTCTGTCATATGTGGTGCCAGGGATCAAACCCAGGGTCTCAGGTACTAAGACAAGCACTATACTCACTGAGGTTCTTTTCTAACCCCCAAATTTCAGTTTCAATAAAAACATGTATATTGTACTATCCTATGGCCCAGCAATTTCTGTTTGTTTGTATCCAAAAACCAAACACTTATTGGAAAAGATCTATGCACACCTGTGCTATTTGTAAGTCAAAATTTGGAAACAACCCAAGTGTCCAGCAGCAGATGAATAGTTAAAGATTTTCTGGCTGATATATACAATGGAATACTACACAACTTATAAGAAACACAACATATTATCCTTTGCAACAACATGGAAGAAACTAGAGGGAACCATGTTTAACGAAAACAGCCAAAAGTGGGGGAATGCCAGATGATCTCACTCACAGAATAGATCTAAGAAACAAAGCAAAGGACAATGCAGGGTGAATCCTCAATGAGCATAGTCTATCATAGCAGACTTGAGGACTCAGAATGAGGAAGCAGGAAGGTTGGGGGCCTAAGTCTCTATGGTGGACCAAGGTGATGATACGGTTGAGAGTGAAATGTACTCATATGTAACTTGCAGAAATATGGAAACGTACCCTTGTGACAACAATTCTATAAATCAACATCTCCTCAAGAAAGTGATACTGGAGTTGAAAAAAAAAAGTACTCATTGTATGACCCAGTATGGTTCTTTTAAAAATTAACCTATTAGGCCTGGCTACACACAGTACTGTGTTCAAAGACTAGGCTTTAAGCAGTTGGTTCCTGCCTGTAGGGCAGAAGTGTCACAAGTGGTGAGGTAGTGCTGCAGGTCTCTCTCTCCTTCTGGGCCTCCCCCTCTGCTCTCAATTTCTCTCTGTCCTATCAAATACAAAAAAAGGTGGGAGGGGTGAAGAGTAACGGAAAAACTGATCACCAGGAGTGGTGCAGGTACTAAAATACAACAATAAGCCTGGTAGGGAAAAAAAGAAAGGAAGAAAGAAGGAAAGAGAGAAGGAGGGGAGAGAAGTATAAGAATAATTAAACTATTAAGGGGCTAGGTGTTGGTTCACCCAATAGAATGCATATATTATCATGTTCAAGGACCCAGGTTCAAGCCCATCATCCGCATCTATGGGGAGGGGAGGAGCATCATGAGCAGTAGAGCAGTACTGCAAATGACTTTCCTCCTCTCTCTCACTCTATATATAAAAAAAGTTTCCAAGACTGGTGGAATTAGGCAGGTACTGAGACCCAGTAATAACTCTGGTGGAAAAAAAAAACAACTGCTAAACACTGTAGAAAGCCTTTTAATCTAGATAATGCATTTTTTTATTTTTATAAAATAGCTTTATACCTCGTTTTGTTCATTTCTTTTTTTGCATATGTCCCTTTCTCACTGGAATGAAGTTCTATAAATCATACCTTGAGACTTCTGGGTTGGCACACTTCTTTTTTAACCAGAGCACTGTTGAGCTCTGTCTTATGGTGGTGCGGGGGATTGAATCTGGGACTCTGGAGCCTCAGGCATGAGAGTCTGTTTACATAACCATTATGCTATCTGCCCTCCGCATGCACACTTCTTTTGTATTTTCTATTGCCTACTTTTGGGAAGTTTTCTTTCAAATGATTATTGAAATTTCTACATTGTATAAGTAATCTCTTTAAATTTCAAGAGTTGGGGGTCGGGGAGTAATACAGTGGGTTAAGCACACATGGCACGAAGTGCAGGGACCCGCATAATGATCGTGGTTCCAGCCCCCGGCTCCCCACCTGCAGGGGCGGTTGCTTCACAAGCGGTGAAGCAGGTCTTTGGGTGTCTATCTTTCTCCCCCCCTCTCTGTCTTCTCCTCCTCTCTCAATTTCTCTCTGTCCTATCCAACAACAATAATAGCAATAATAACCACAACAATGATTAAAAAAAAAAAAACCCACAAAGGTAACAAAAGGGAAAAAATAGCCTCCAGGAGCAGTGGATTCATGGTGCAGGCACCCAGCCCCAGCAATAACCCTGGAGGCAAAAAATAAAATAAAATATAGGGGTCAGGTGGAAGCCCAGCGGGTTAAGTGTACATGGTGCGAAGTGTAAGGACTAGCGTACCCAGATTCCAGCCCCCGGCTCCCCACCCGCAGGGAGGTCGATTCACAGGCGGTGAAGCAGGTCTGCAAGTGTTTATCTTTCTCTCCCCCTCTCTGTCTTCCCCTCCTCTCTCCATTTTTTCTCTCTGTCCTATCCAACAATGACGACATCAACAATAATAACTACAACAACAATAAAACAAGGGCAACAAAAGGGAAATTAAATAATAATAAAAAATTTAAAAATGAAATATAAAATTTTAAAAGTTTTTTTTAATATGAAAGCAATAGAATCCAGAGCACCTATCATTTATATTTTCTCTGTTTTTGTCTTTCTTGATTTTATGAAATGCCAAGGCCTCAAACATGTAGGGTACAAGCTCTATCACTGAGCTACCTGCTCTGACACTTATTGTCAGTTTGTGATGTGAGCACTTAACCAGGTACACTACCACCCAGCCACTTATTGTCAATTTGTGAATGCAACATTTTCATTTATGGAAACACTAATTAAAACTTATTGACAATATTCTTCTGCTCTCTGCATAATCTTTCTCTCTTTTAAAAATATCTTATTTATTTATTTATTTATTTATTTATTGGAAAGATAGGAGAGAGAGGAAGAACCTGACACCACTCTGGTACATGTGCTGCTGGGGATTGAACTCGGTACCTCCTCATGCTTGAGAATCCAATGCTTTATTCATTGCATCACCTCCTGGACCACATTCTGTCTGAATTATTTGTTTTTAAGCTTTCTAGATCTTTCATTCATATTAAAGGCATGTTGTACAGGAACCTTCAAGTAGTGAAAAGGAGATTGGAATTCTTTATATGAGCAGAATTTGACCATTGTAAGGTTGGCTGTAGCTTAATTAAATGTAAAATTAGGGATTAAGAGGTGAAAATTTCCAACTGCCAAAACATGGAAATCATATTTCTGATATGACTCAATTTTATAAATAAACTTGGCTTATACATACAATGGAATATGAAGTATTGTTTCATTTTTAAAGATTTACTAGAGAGAGAGAGAGAGAGAACCAGAGCATCAGTAGCATATGCAATGCAATGCTGAGGATCAAATTTGAGGTCTCATGTTTGAGGGTCCAATGTTATATCCACTGTGCCACCTTTCAGGTCATAATCAGTCAATTTATTTAGAAAAGGGCTTCTCTGTAAGCACCTAGGTTTAAGCCCCAGTCCCTTACCTGCAGGGAGGAAGCTTCATGAGTAGTGAGATAGTGCTGTGTGTCTCTCTCTCTTTTCCCTTCTCTCCTTCAATGTCTGTCACTATCCTAAATAAATAAATAAATAAATAAAATATTTTTAAGAAGAAAAGGACTCATTATTGTTTTTTAAACTTGGGGAGTAGCATCTCACTGCTAAACGGCACACTATTATTGTATAGTAGAGGTGTGTGTTCTATTCTGAAGTGAACTTTCAGGTAAGCCCTGTTTTTAATACTATCACCCCTTCCTTCTCCATCCTATGTATCAGCACACTGAGTTCAAGCTTTGTTCTGTTATATCAGGTACTATTCATCCTCCAGAATTTTGTTAAAATGTTCTGATGTAGCTTTCTTACATTTTGTGGACACACACACACACACACACACGCACACACACACACACGCACTTCTTTTTATTGCTTTGCTATACTTTTGGTGGAGTGCTGAAAAGGAAAAAAGATAAATACATGAATTCAACTTGCCATTTTGAATTAGGCTGCTTAATAGTAAAAGTGTTTGTGTCACAAACACCTCCCTTTACCACTATAAATTGTTCTTTGACTTCTGTAAGTTTTGTGTTCAGAAAATTGAAGAAGTGATATTTAAATCTTTAAAAAGTGATTAGGAGAGTAAGGTTCAGATAATCTAGGGTGGTTTAAAGTTTCCTACTGAGTAATATAGGTAAGGGGAAAGTAATAAATACATTGCTGAGGGATATGTGAGCTGAACTCTCCCTTTGTGACTGCAGAAGTCTGGTTACTTATTAACTGGGATAAGATAAAAAGTCAATAATGCAAGAAGCCCTAAAACCCCATGTAAAGTCGGGTTTTAATTCTGCTAGCACACAATGCTCCTGCACATGTCTGAGCCTTTGCTGACCTCGAGATTCTCATTTGAAAGGGACTAGCTGCTACATTAGCCAGCCAGGCCCCTCCTAAGTCTTACTCACTCACAAGGAATTTCTCCTCTGAGTTACTGTGACATCAGTAGCTTAGTCACACAGAGATTCTTCAGGATTGGTTAGAGCTACAGATAAAACACTGTTTGCCCATAACCAAGCTGATAAGCCACAGAATAAATGCATACAAGTTCCGGCTCTTAAAGCATAACATGAAATGTTAGTTCTCTTCTTTCCTCCTAAGATTTTCATGCAAGGCCTGAAAAGGAAACGCTGACTCTAAGCGAAAGAAAAAACAAATATTTAAAGGGACAAAAGACCCTGAAATGGGTGTATTGAGCTCCAAAAGTTCTAAAGTCAAGCAAGCTCGAATCCTTCTTCTAGGACTTGATTCTGCTGGAAAGTCAACTCTCCTTTATAAACTAAAGTTTGCTACAGACATTACCACCTTTCCAACAATTGGCTTCAATGTGGAGATGATCGAGGTGAAAAGGAATGTGTCACTGACAGTCTGGGATGTTGGAGGACAGGAGAAGATGAGAGCCCTGTGGAGATGGTACTGTGAGAACACAGATGGGCTGCTTTATGTCGTGGACAGCACAGACCAGCAGCGCCTAGAGGATTCCAGGAGAGAGTTTGAGCGCATTTTGAAGAATGAACATATTAAACACTTGCCTGTAGTCCTCTTAGCCAACAAACAAGATGTACCTGGAGCTCTGACCGCTGAGGACATCACCAGAATGTTCAAGGTGAAAAAACTGTGCAGTGACCGCAGTTGGTATGTGCAGCCCTGCTGTGCCCTCACTGGGGAAGGGTTGGCTGAGGGCCTCCAGAAACTGTCAGGCTTTGTGAAAAGCTACATGAAATCCAGGGATGTGTTAGCATTCTTCAAGCAGAACTGAGGTCCAAGCAGTGAAATGAGACACTGACACAATTGAAAGGGTAACATTTTCGTGAGAAAAGCAAGTTGCTGAGTCATCAAACATTTCCTGTGATGCCATTTCACCTAAATGTAGCTAAAACAATTCAAAATGATATCCAGAAAACAAATTTTTGGTGGGTAGATACTTTATTTAGCAAATGATGTGGTACTGACAACCAAGAATGAAAAAAAAAAAGCACCACAGTTCTATGCATGTTTCGTAATTCAGAATAATCAAATTTGGGACTAAAGAGTTTACTGCCTTATTATTTTTATATGACTACTAGAGCAAAGTTTAAGTAAACTGTCCTCTCCTACAGTCACAATTCTTGAGAACTGCTTCCTGCTGTTACAGTTCTGAATTGTCACCATACTCTCCTATGTGATGGCTGATGATGTAAAAATGAACTCTAAATTATGGAAAGGGTTAGTAGACCCTTATCTCCTAAATAAAAATTACCTTCTGGTTTTCTAACAGCTTTTAAAAATCAGTTGCTGGGCACTTTCTATAGTGAATCAAACAAGTAATTCCAGGCTGCTTGCTGCCCAGAGGCTGTTTGCTCCCACAGAAAGCAGAAGTTTGTGTTGTAAATTTCCAGGGGTCAGAAGAACACCTCAGAGTTTAGCTGAAGGCTGCAACCCCTGGACCAGCTTCCCTAGATTTAACAGAACAGTAATACGCTGGGATAAGAGGGACAGCTCACTGCACAGACCAAAAAAGAACTAGAACCAGACTTCGCTCTCAGAGACCTTGCTATTCATAAGGAAACAATGCTAAGCTAGAATAGGAGAGTAAGTACAATAACAGGAGAGACTCTGACCTGGGAAAACAGAAGTATTCATGCAGGACATGATATTAACGAGACAGTCCTTAACTCCAAAACACAGGCAGACATTGAGTAGTCACTGCAAGTTCCTGTAACTAGGAGTCCTTCCAGAGGTGTTATGGGGGAGGGAACCCAGGGAAGCAGGTGGGGAAGAAGATGTGAGGAACTGAGATTCGGAAGGAATCCCCCCAGAGGCTTGGGACTCCCAGGGAAACCCTGGTACTAACCCTAGATGACATTCTTTCTCCCAGCCCCACTTCCAACAAAGCTCATTCAGGCCAGAGACTCACCTTTAGTCTATATGCAGCAGCCCTTGGGACTATAAATCAAGGTCACAGAATAAAATAAACATACACTCAACTAAAGACACCTGGCCCTGGATTCTTTTCATTCTCTTAGCCTTGATTTATTTCACTACTGACTATTTATCTGCTACAAGGTAGGGATTTAAATAATAAAGTAGATATACAAATAATAATAGCCACCCTTGGTTGAATACATGTGCATGCCTCATTAACGTCTCATTTAATGTTCAAAACTACCCTTAGAAAATAGGCATTGTTATTACAATTTTTAATGAGAGTACTGGTTAAACAAAACAAAACAAACAAACAAACAAACAAAACTACTAAGAAATGCTCTACTTGGTATTTTAACTGAGGAGTGGTGGAGCCAAAATTAAATCTAAGGTGTATCTGACTTCAAAACCTGTGTAGTATCAACTGACATATTTTAAATAAGAAATAGTATCTGTCTTAAGTGAGTACACAATACACAATTAAGAACCCAGGTTATGGTAAAAATAGAATTAACATATGATCCAGCAGCCACACTTCTGGCCATATATCCAAATGAAAATAAATCATTACCCCACCCTGAATTATCTGCACCCCCATATTCACTGTAGTATTATTCGCAAAAGCTAAGGCATGAAAACAACAAATATTGAGAAACTAATGAGTAAAGAAAAGACTTGAGAGAGTTAAAATGGAACATTAGTCACCAATAGAAGGAGATACTGCCATTTGAGACAACAGTGTAAATATGGAGGACATTGTGCCAAGTGAAATACACAAGATGAAAAAAAAAATATTGTAGGACATCACATATATGTAATTTGGAAAAAAAAAAACCTGATAGTCACAGGAAGTAGATTGGTGATTGTTAGGGCTGGTAAATGGAAAACGGGTGAGGTTGCTATGTTAGTGTAAGATTTCAGTTATGAGATGGCTATGTCCTGAGGATCAGTGACTATAGCTAGTAACACTGTATGTTATATAGTAGAAGTTTGCTGAGAGTAGATCTTAACCATTCTCATTAAAAAAAAAAAAGTACTTGCATAATATGCTGTTTTGCTAATCACCCAGGTTCCAGTCCAGCCCCCACTACACTGAAGGAAGCTCCAACTCGATGGCTTGTTTTCTTTAAAAAAAAAAAAAAAATTATTTATTTACCAAAGCACTGCTCAACTCTGGTTTATGATGGTGTGGAAGATTGAACCTAGGACTTTGGAGCCTTAGGCATGAAAGTCTCTTTGCATAACCATTAAACTATCTGCCTCCACCCTGGTTTGTTTTCCTATCTCTCTCTGCATCTCTATCTCAACTTTTTCTAAGGGGGGGGGGGGGGGGAATCAACCCAGAGAGGTGAAGCCCAGGAAACGCCAACATAAGAAGTAGTTATGTGAGGTGATGATGTTAATTAACTTGGTGTAAGAATCCTTTTACAATGTGTATTTGTAGCCTCAGATGGAGGTACTGTGCTCTTACCAACTGAGCCATTTTCCCAGCTATGATCTTCCAAATAATTTTAAAATTAGCCATCACAGGGGTTGGGTAGTGACACACCCAACGGGATGTACTCCAGACTCTGGGTTCTAGCCCTCATTCTCCATCCGCAGAGGAGACGTTTCATGAGTGATAAAGCAGGTCTGTAGGTATCTCTCTGTCTCTCTCCCTCTCTTTCTTCCCCTTCCCTCTCTCAATTTCTCTCTGTCTTATCAAATTAAATAGAAAGAAAAATATGACCACCAGGAGCAGTGAATTCTGCCACCAAGCCCCAGCAATAACCCTGGTGGCAATAAAATTAAGCAAACACGCAAATAAACTAAAGCATCACTAATTTACATCTATAGAAAATTTTTAAAGAAAAAAAATCTCTTGGTGTTTCTGTATATTTTGACAGTCTGAATTAAGTTAACATTTTGGGGACTTACTCTTAGCAGAAAATGTGAAAAGAAATTAAATTTTCACTTCAGAAAGTTCTGGATGTGTGTGGTGGATCTAGAAGGCGGATACTTTCTACCTTTCTCCATATAGCAGCTAGTCTCTGACATCTCTCCTAACATTCTTCCAGAGACTAGAACACAAAAGCTTTTAGTCATTCTTCCCTGGGAAGTACTAGTTAAACTTAAATAATGGTTAAGTAAAATACTTCAAACTTCTTTCATCAGTGACTTGTGGATAATTCACATTGATTTGAATTCTGCGGCTGTGGCTCTCTCCCCAAAATGTCCCTATACCCTTCAATAAATGTCCCTTAATGCCATCACTTCTGATCTACCAATAAAGGCCAAAATTGAGGGAAGAGAAAATATTAAGTAGAAAATAACAAAATATTCTTTAGCAGGAGAAAGGCCATGAGTATTCATGCCTTGATACATTTTATCCTGTTATTTATGTATAATATAAAACTTTTGATTTATCAGTATACCATACTTTTGTGGATCTGTAGTAACCAGTAAAAAACTATAACAATTCTGAAATTATCCTTCATTAAAGATTTAGAGTCTGAAAGGCAAAATACCAGTTATATATTTCCGGTCTTTTAAAAAAATATTCCCAGGTGGAAAAAAACTCAAAATGGGCATAAGATTAAAGAATTAGGATTAAATAAAGCAAGAACAATGACTGATTGATGTAAAATTAATTTATCAGTGTAAAAAGATAAATATCATTCAATTCTAAGGATGAGAAAACTAGATTCAGTGAAACCAAGGGACTCGGGAATTTTTTTTTAATTTTTTTATTGGGGAATTAATCTTACATTCGACAGTAAATACAATAGTTTGTACATGCATAACATTTTCCAGTTTTCCATATAACAATACAACCCCCACTAGGTCCTCTGTCATCCTTCATGGACCTGTATTCTCCCCACCCACCCGCCCCAGAGTCTTTTACTTTGGTGCAATATGTCAATTCTAGTTCAGATTCTACTTGTGTTTTCTTTTCTAGTCTTGTTTTTCAACTTCTGCCTGGGAGTGAGATCATCCCATATTCATCCTTCTGTTTCTGTATGTTTCAACCCATTGTTTCCAACACCATTTGTTGAAGAGACTCTGCTTTCCCCATTTAATAGTCTGGGCACCTTTGTCAAAGATTAGATGCCCATAGGTGTGGGGGCTTACTTCTGGGCTCTCAATTCTATTCTACTGGTCAGTATGTCTAATCATGTTCCAGTACCAAGAAGTTTTAATGATAATGGCCCTATAATACAATTTGAGATCTGGGAGTGTGATGCCTCCGTTTCTGTTCTTTTTTCTCAAGATTGTTTTGGCAACTCTAGGTCTTTTCTGGTTCCAGATAAACATTTGTAGCATTTGTTCTATTCTCCTAAAAAATGTGCTTGGGATCTTGATGGGGATAGCATTAAATTTTCTTCCAATTCATGAACATGGAATATCTTGCTGGGCTAGCATCACAGACAGGAGACCAGGAACTCCTGGCAGCATGGTAATACAATCTTTATTGATGTGGGAGCCCCAGAATCGGGTGTGAGCATAGCAGGTTAAGCCATGTGGTGCCAAACCACAATGGCCACCTCCCACTCTGCACACCAGCCCTTCTCCAGATCGGGATGTGGGACAGAAATGAGAGCGAAACCAGGAACAGAAGTGGGTTTTATGGGATAAAACTGGAGTGGAAAGTTGGGAACAGAGATGGCTAGGAAAGGGGGTGGAGAAAAGAAAAAGGCATGCTGGGAACTTCCTTAGCTGCCATTGCTATGGTTTTAGTTGGCAGGAATTAGCAATACCCTGTGGGGACTTTAGGAAGGAGACCTTTAGTTATATGTAAGACAAAGCAGAAGACTGGTATGTAGATAATAATACTAGCATGGAATAGGGAGGTTTGTGGGCCCTGCCAAGCTCAACTACATCTGCACAATTTCCCAACAACATCTTTCCACTTCTTTGTGTCTTTTTCAATTTCCTTAAGTAGTGACTCATGATATTCAGTATACAAGTCTTTTACTTCTTTGGTTAGGTTTATTCCTAGATATTTTATTGTTTTTGTTGCTATAGTAAAAGGAACTGATTTCTGGATTTCAACTTCTTCTAACTTAGTGTTTGCATAGAGGAATGCCACTGACTTCTGAATGTTAATTTTGTAGCCTGTCACCTTACTGTATTGCCTGATGCTATCCAAAAGCTTCTTGCTGGATTCCTTAGGTCTTTCCATGTATACTATCATGTCATCTGCAAATAGGGAGAGTTTGACTTCTTCTCTTCCAACCTGTACGCCTTTAATTCCTTGCTCCTGCCTGATTGCTATGGCAGACACTTCCAACACTATGTTGAATAGTAATGGTGATAGTGGGCAGCCCTGTCTAGTACCTGATCTGAGGGGAAATGCTTCCAGTTTTTCACCATTGAGTATGATGTTGGCTGTAGGTTTGCTATATATAGACTCCACTATTCTTGAAGAATTTTCCATCTATTCCCATTTTTTGTAGTGTTTTGATCATAAAGGGATGTTGGATTTTGTCAAAGGTTTTCTCTGCATCTATTGATATGACCATGTGATTTTTGGTCTTGCTTTTGTTGATGTGGTGGATCACATTGATAGATTTATGTATATTAAACCAACCTTGCATGCCTGGGATAAACCCCACTTGGTCATGCTGAACAATCTTTTTAATATACTGCTGTATCCAGTTGGCTAGAATTTTGTTCAATATTTTCGCATCTATGTTCATCAGAGATATTGGTCTGTAGTTTTCTTTTTTGGTTGTGTCCCTGTCTGCTTTTGGTATCTAAGTGATGTTGGCTTCATAGAAGCTGGAAGGGAGTATTCCAGTGCCTTCAATCTTCTGGGAGACTTTTCAAAGCAGAGGTATTAACTCTTCCTTGAAGGTTTTGTAGAATTCATTTGTAAAACCATCTGGTCCAGGACTTTTATTTTTGGGAAGGTTTTTGATAACTGTTTCAATTTCATTAGCTGTGATGGGTCTGTTCACGTTATCTACTTCCTCTTTACTTAGTTTTGGAAGTTGGTAGGTACCTAGAAAATTGTTCATTTCTTCCAGGTTCTTTAGCTTGGTGGCATATAGTTGTTCATAGAAGCCTCGCATGATATGTTGAATTTCTGCAGTGTCTGTTGTGATAGCTCCTCTTTCATTTACTATCTGATTTATTTGGGTCTTCTCCCTTTTTTGTTTTGTGAGTCTCGCTAAAGATTTGTCGATTTTGTTCACTCTTTTGAAGAACCAACATTTACTTTCGTTGATCTTTTGTATGGTTTTCTTATTTTTAATGTTATTGATTTCTGCCCTAACTTTAGTGATTTCTGTCCTTCTGGTTGCTTTAGGGTTCCTTTGTTCTTCTTCTTCTTCTAGGTCTTTAAGATGTGCAATCAGGCTGTTTATTTGTACTTTTTCTTATTTCCTAATGTGTGCTTGTATGGCTATGAACTTCCCTCTTCGGGAATTTTTTAATCCCCCATTTTATTCAACAAGACAAAAAGAAATTGAGGGTATGGGGAAGGTTGAGAGGGAGAGAGAAAGATTAGACACTTGCAGACCTGCTTCATCACTTGTGGCATTTTCCCACTGCAGGTGAGGAGCAGGGACTTGAACCCAGGTCCTTGTGCATAGTACTATGTTAGCTTAACAGGGTGTGAAACCACCTGGCTCCCCTTTCTTCTCTTTTCTTAAAGAATAATTTGGTAAATATGATATCTGAGATTGTGACTTGTGACTATCCTGTTCCCTCAAAGTCTTCCTCTTAGGGAGTCAGGCGGTAGCGCAGCTGGTTATGTTCACATGGCGCAAAGCACAAGGCTGAAGAATCCCAGTTCGAGCCCCCAGCTCCCCACATGCAAGGGATTCACTTCACAGGAGGTGAAGCAGGTCTGTAGATGTCTATCTTTCTCTCCCCCTCTCTGTCTTTCCCTCCTCTCTCCATTTCTCTCTGTCGTATCCAACAACAACGACATAAATAATAACCACAACAATAAAACAACAAGGATAACAAAAGGGAATAAATTTAAAAAAAGACTTCCTCTTAGTGACTTTAGCAACCACAGACATTGACAATCCTATCCTTAATCAGTTATCTTACTGCCAATTCTGAGATAATACTGCCAATACTGAGATAATTCCAAGTATCTCCAATATTTCCCTTATCCCTACCCCCCCATCAGTCAGATACTTTTAAAATCTAATGCTACTTTGGGCAGGGGAGAGGTAGATAGCATAATGGTTATACAAAGAGACTCATGCCTGAGTTTCCAAAGTCCCAGGTTCAATCCCCTATACCCCCATAAGCCAAAACTGAGCAGCAATCCTCTAGTGTAAAAAAAAGAGTTTTATTTATTCCCCTTTGTTGTTTTATTGTTGTAGTTATAAAAAAAGTTTTAAAAAAGAATCTAGTGCTACTTAAACTGAGATCAGTGCACCAGTTATAACAGCATTCTCTGCAAGTCCAAACCCCTCTCCTCACCTATACATAATATCTGGGGGAGTAGGAATGGGAGAAGAACATGGGGAAATTCCTGAATTTGCACTGCTACTTACAATACTAGACTGTCTCAAATTTGCCCTGGAGAAACCCCTTCAAACCAGTACTGTGTCCTGTTGGTATGTCCCAATGAGTTTTGAGTTTTTATTTCCTTGCTTGGGAGAATACCTTGTACTTTCCCTACCCTCTTCTCAGATTTAGATCAACTATTTCCCCAGGGAGTCTGGGTCTCTGCACTGGAAAGTGGTATTTAGAAATTCAGCAAGACACTAGTTCAGTTAACTGTTAACTGGGTTGTCACAGTGGACAGGTGTCAATAGAAAAAGTAAGAAAATTATTTTTATTTTTTAACTTTAATTTATTTATCTTAATAAGACAGATAAATTGAGAGGGAAAAGGGAGAGAGAAGGAGAGAGAAAGACAGACACCTGAAGCACTGCTTTGCCACTTGTGAAGATTTCCCCCTGCAGGTCGGAACCAGAGGCTTGAACCTGGGTCCTTGCGCATGGTAATATGTGCACTTAACCAGGTGTGCCACTGCCTGGTCCCTGGAAATATATTTTCAAACAAGACCAATACTTCCATACAACATACATATATATTTTTTTAATCATTCTCAATCTTTATTTGTATCCTTCTACAAAGAACTTTGCTTCCAAAAGCATCAATATTATCTCTCACCTGTCCTATTCTTTCTTTTTTTAAAGAATTTATTTATTTATTAATGAGAAAGATAGGAGGAGAGAGAGAAAGAACCAGACATCTCTCTGGTACATGTGCTGCCAGGAATTGAACTCAGGACCTCATGCTTGAGAGTCCAATGCTTTATCCACTATACCACCTCCTGGACCACTCACCTGCCCTATTCTATATCACTGAACAAAATATTTTCAGGATCACTAAGCCAGTATCACCGTCTCTAATAAATCCACTTATGGAGTATAAGTTTCTTCTTTATCCTTTTCTTTTCTTTTTAAAATTATTTATTCCCTTTGTTGCCCTTGTTTTATTATTGTAGTTATTGTTGTTATTATTGTTATTATTGATATCGTTGTTGGATAGGACAGAGAGAAATGGAGAGAGGAAGGGAAGACAGAGAGGGGGAGAGAAAGATAGACACCTGCAGACCTGCTTCATCGCTTGTGAAGCGACTCCCCTGCAGGCAGGGAGCCGGGACTTAAACTGGGATCCTTATGCTGGTCCTTGCTCTTTGCGCCACCTGTGCTTAACCCGCTGCGCTACAGCCCGACTCCCTCTTTATCTTTTTCTATCCCTATTCAGTTATACATTCAAAAGTTATTTGGTTCTCTTTTTTTATGTTGACTTTAGGCTGATTTTTTTTTGCTATTGGTATTCAATTTTAAGGTTTAATTCTTCTTTATTACTATTTTATTTATTTCATATTAATGAGAGAGACAGAAAGAAAGACACAGAGACAATGATCAGAGCACTGCTCATCTCTGGCTTATGGTGGTGCTGGGGATTGAACCTGGGACTTTAGAATCTCAGGTATGATTCCTTATTATTTTCAAATTCAAAAAATATTTACATGCCTCAAAATGAAAAAAATATATAAAACATTTATTCATAGAAGTGTTTTTTTTTGTTGATTTTTATTTACTATTTGATAGGACTGAGAGAAATTTGAGAGAGTAAGGGGACATAGACATGGAAAGAGAAAAAGAGACACCTTCAGCAATGCTCCATCACTAATGAAGCATCTCCCTTGTAGGTGGGGATTGGGAACTTGAACCCAGGTCCTTGAACACTGTAATGTGTGTGTTCAACTAGGCCTCTCAGAGAAGTCTTTCTCACATCCTTGCTACTCTCGCCTATCTCCAACTATTTCCATTTTAAAAAATTTCTTTTATAAAAGGCTATTTGTTTATTTTTGTGAGGAGGTTTTGTCCTTTCAAATAACTTAATATAAGTTATTTGAAAGTTAATAATGTAAGTTCAAGGATGAGTAGTCTGGGGAAAAACAGTTTGGGTGTTAATATTTCTATTTTGTAAATAAAAACTAGATACATTTAAAGAACAGTCTTGGTACTAGGGGGCAGAGGGAGTGGAATGGGGCAGGTGCAGGTCATGGTCACTCCAACTCTAAAGCAAGAAGACAGAAGCCTTTCTCAAGTTCAGAAGGAAGGTACCATCTATGTCCATAAAAGAGGGCCCCTAACAAACTGTGATGGGGGCAGAAGAAGTTGGGGTCCCATTGCCCAACCTGTTTAGGGACAGGTGGACTAAGACAGTTAGCCAAGCCAGCTGGTGTGAGTGTGGCAAGCAGGCATCCACTGTCCAAGGGCCCCAGCAGTGACCCAGCCAGACCTGGCTGAGATGGCTCTTAGATGAGAAGCATTGTGGGAACCATAGCAGCCCACCCCAGAAGATTTTATTTATATATACAAGATGAGGAGCGGGGTGAGGTGAGAGGACCAGCAACATATTTGACACATAGAATGCTGGGAATTGAATCTGGGAGTTGGGATCTCATGTTTCCAAGTCCAGTTTCTAAAACACTATGCCACCTCTTGGGCCCCTTCATTAGTTTCTGATTTACCATTCTTTTGTTTTCTTCTTGCAAAAAATAAGCAAATGACTATAGTTATAGTCTGGTTTCCTCCTACTTCTTATACGAGAGACCACACTTTATACACACAGAAGAAAATTTTAATTTTTTTGGCTTTTTATATTTATTTTCCCTTTTTTGTTGCCCTTATTTTTTAAAATTGTTGTTGTGGTTATTATTGTTGTTGTTACTGATGTTGTTGTTAGATAGGACAGAGAGAAATGGAGAGAGGAGGGGAAGACAGAAAGGGGGAGAGAAAGATAGACACCTGCAGACCTGCTTCACCACCTGTGAAGTGACCCCTGCAGGTGGGGAGCCGGGGGCTCAAACTGGGATCCTTATGCCGGTCCTTGCTCTTTGCACCACTTATACTTAACCTGCTGCGCTACCGCATGACTCCCGAAAATTTAATTTTTTAAAATTTATTTATTGAATAAAGACAGAAATTAAGAGGGAAGGGAAAGACAGAGAGACAGAAAGACATATGAAGCACTATTTCGCTGCTTTTGAAGCTTCCCCCTGCAGGTGGGGACCATAGGCTTGAACTTGGGTCCTTGCAGTGCTCAACTAAATAATTTAATACAAAGAACAACATTAGAATAACCATTTCAAATACATTCATTTAAAGTAATAAATCTTTTTCAAGTCCAGAAATACTGCAATATACATATACCTGGGGGCAACATTACCAAGTTTTTGTTTCTTGGCTCCTGGCAGTTTTTTGTTTGTTTGTTTTTCTAATTATACATTTTCTCCATTTCATGTAAAATTTTCTCTCAAATGTAATAAAGTACATCCTTAAAATATTTTTAATTCATTAGATAAAGACAGAAATTGAGAGGGAAAGGGGAGATCGAAAGGAAGTGAGAGAGACACCTGCAGCCCTGTTCTACCACTCATGAAGCTTTCCCCCTGTAGGTAGTAACTGGGGGGGTGTCCTGAACTGGATCCTTGTGTATTGCAATATGTGTGCTCTACCAGGGATGACACCACCCAGTTCTATAAAAAAAAAAAAAACTTAAGAAAAAAGCCTTTAAAAGAACCTTAATTTGTACTGAGCACTCATTTTAGGCCAGGCTCCATTGTCATCATTTACATTACCTCTTTTAATAACTATATTCACTCTATAGGGTAATATCATCCCTTTTTTTTTTTTCTAACCAGAGCACTGCTCAACTCAGGCTTATAATAGTGCAAAGAATTGAACTTGGGAATTTGGAGAGTCTCTTTGCATAACCACTATGCCCAGTAACATTAATATATTTTTTTAAATTATGTCCAGTCCCCACTGCACTGGATAAAGTTTAGGTGTTGTGGTATCTTTCCCTCTCTTTCTCTGTTTTTATTTTTTATTGCATTGTTTTTTAAAAAGATTTAAAAAAAACTTTTAAAATTATCTTTATTTATTGTACAGAGACAGAGAGAAATTGAGAGGGGAGGGGGAGATAGAGAAGGAGAGAGACAGAGACACCCCTTCAGCACTGCTTCACCACTCACAACGTTTCCTCCTGCAGGTGGGTACCAAGGGCTTGAACCTGGGTCCTTGTTTTTTAAAAGATTTTTAAACTTTATTTATTTAAATTGATAGGACAGAGAGATATTGAGGGGGAAGGAGGAGAGAGAGAGAGAGATACAGAGACCCCTGCAACAGTGCAGTGCATCACCACTGTGAAGCTTTCCTCCCGTAGGTAAAGACCAGAGGCTCCCTCTTAGTTTTTATAAATTAAAAATGTCATACTGGAGCGGCAAAATCCTGGTACTGAATGAATTAATCAATCAATATATTTTTAATAAAAATATTTTCTAGAATTATGGGGGCTGAGAAATAGCCAACCTTGTTGAGTGCATATTTTACCATGCACGAGGACCCAGGTTCGAGATTATACCTTGTATGAGAGAAGTTTAATGAGTAGTGCTGTAGTGTCTCTCCTGTCTGTGTTTTTCTTTCCCGCCCTCTTTCTCACTATTTCTCTCCACAAAAAAAAGAAAGAGAGAAAGAAAGAAAGGAGAAAAAGAAAGAAAATAATCTGCTGGCATAGGAGAATAGTACAGGCATTAAACCCAGCAAAGCACTGGTGGCAAACACAAGACGAGACATTATTTTTATGAGAGAGAGAGAGGGAGAGAGGATGTGCAAGTAAGAGAGTGATCAGACTACTGCTTAGCTCTGTTGGGAATTGAACTTAGTGACAGTGGGGCCTCAGGTACATGCAAATCCTGTGCTCTAACAGGCTAAGTAATCCTCCAGGCTCAGTACAATTACTACCCTCATTTGCAGAGACGAGAGTTGAGATTTAAAATCACTCTACAATGTGTCCAAGTTTGGGCCATACAGGATAACTCAACATCTGGGAGACTCCTGCTTTGTAGGGAGGGCTTTGTAGGGAGGGCTTTCCTTGGCTGATAATGAAGGATAAATGCTAAACTATAGGAAAGAGCAAGCCAACTAGAACAACAGGAAATATGATTATATAGATATAAGGGCTATTCTGGAGTATACATGTGAACCAAGACTAATTACACAAATCCTTATCATCATATGTACTTTCCCTACTGAATTCATACAGTAAATGTGACTATGGAAAAAATGCTGAGAGTGGCAACATTTCTGTCTTTGAAGATGGAATGAGGAACTGCAAGCCAAGGAACGAGGGCAGCCTCTAGTGGCTGGAATAGATTTATAGAGCTTCCAGAAAGGAAGTGAGTCCTGCCAACACCAACAGAATTGTAAGCTAATAAATTTGCTATTGACTGTAAACCATTATTAATTCCTGCCAATACAATTTTGTTAAAATTTTTAATTTACTTTAGTATAAAAATTAGTATACAATACAACTATTTTCAACTTCAGAAATTTTAGAGGATCACCCCTACAGGGAAATCCATAAAGAGAACAGAACAAGAAAAAAGCTGTAGGCTAGGAGGAAGGGTTCAGGTTTATCAGGCTGGGTGGATAAGGGTCTGCATTTATAAATCAAACACATTGAGATGCAGTTTCATGACCCTGTGTGGAATGTGTATCACTCTAGAACTCACACCCAAGTTTGGGTTTGGGGTAACAACATGAGCAGGAGTCCCATAAGGATGCCTATGAGCTCCAGGAAATGACAGATTAAGAAAACGGAAAAGCAGCTGAACTGTTGGTATTGGGATCTCACACCTGAGGTTCCTGGCTCCACCACTAGCACCAGCATGCACTCTGGCTACTTCTTCTCCTTCTGTCTCATGTGAAGCTCTCTACAATATTTCTTTAAATCACAAGGCTGATAGATTGTATGCAAAGAACTAAAAATGGGCTTAGAATCCAAGATTAAATAAGGACAAGTATATTAGAAAGAGAATTACAGTACAAAAAGAGAGGATGGGATGCTCCTTCCCATGTTCAAGTAAGAAAGCCCTGGAATGTATGTCTGAGCATTCCGACGCCACCTTGTCTCCTGCCCTTCTTAAGACAGAGACCACGGGGAGGGCAGAGACCTTCTTTTTCTCATGCCTATCTAGCACTCGATGATACATTTGAAGAAATGACTTATCAAATTGCTCATCAAAAATTTGTTGGGATCATCTTGACAAAGAAAATTCCTAGAAAACTTTCCCCCTCGATCAAAAGCTGGAGTCTATACTTTCAATGGATGATTTCTTTCTTTAAAAAATATTTATTTTTGGGAGTCGGGCTGTAGCACAGCGGGCTAAGTGCAGGTGGTGCAAAGCGCAAGGACGGGCATAAGGATCCCGGTTCAAACCCCGGCTCCCCACCTGCAGGGGAGTCGCTTCACAGGCGGTGAAGCAGGTCTGCAGGTGTCTATCTTTCTCTCCTCCTCTCTGTCTTCCCCTCCCTCTCTCCATTTCTCTCTGTCCTATCCAACAACGACAACAACAATAATAACTACAACAATAAAACAACAAGGGCAACAAAAGGGAATAAATAAATAAAATAAATATTAAAAAAAGAAAAAAAATTATTTTTGAGAAATAAAAAAAATTTATTGATGAGAAATACAGGGATGAAGAGAAAACCATAGGATTATTCTGGTACATGTGCTGCCAGGGATGAAAGGACCTCATTTGAATATCCGATACTTTACCCGCTGTGCCACCTCCTGGGCTGTTGACTTCAGTCTCTAAGGAGCAAATACTCCTAGATCAAACACTCTAGAGCTAGTTGTAAATATCTAATAAAATGGAGGAAAGTTAACTTAGGAATTACATAAATAAATAAATAAACAAACAAATAAATATTTTGGTAACCCCTGAAAATGGCACAGTGGTTAGGATACTGGATCCTCAAATACGAGGTTCTAAACTCAAACTGCAATATCGTATTGCTAGAGTCAGAGCTTTTCTCCATGAGCTAAAAGATCTTTTCTTGAGGATTTACCTCGAGCTACCAATTTCACCTCTGCTTCATAAACTAATCATATTCACACACGTGAGGTTTATACATCACCAATCAGAGACTGGAAACCAACAGCTGGGAGAGGGAATTTCTCAAGTCTGGCACAATGTCTGGAAAAGCAACCAGTGACTGCTTCTCCACAACAGACATCATAGGGAAAGGCTCCTAAATTTAGTTACAAAGCTTCCATTAAAAACAAACAAACGAGGGAGTCTGGCGGTAACGCAGTGGGTTAAGCACACGTGGCACAAAGCACACGGACCGACATAAGGATCTGGTTCAAGCTCCCGGCTCCTCACCTGCAGGGGAATTGCTTCACAGGCGGTGAAGCAGGTCTTCAGGTGTCTATCTTTCTCTCTCCCTCTCTGTCTTCCCCTCCTCTCTCCATTTCTCTCTGTCCTATCCAACAATGACTACAACAATAAAACAACTAAGGCAACAAAAGGGAATTTTTAAAAAAACGGGGGGTGCAGGGAGATAGTGCACTGGGTTAAGCGCACTGGGTTAAGTGTACATAGTGCAAAGCGCTAAGACTGGAGACAGGATCCTGATTCCAGGCCCTGGCTCCCCACCTGTGGGGTTGGGGGGGTATCATTTCGTAAGAGGTGAAGCAGGTCTGTCTTTTTCTAGTGTCTGTCTTTTTCTACCCATCTTTGTCTTCTCCTCCTCTCTCAATTTCTTTTTGTGCTGTCCAACAGCAGCAACAACAAATGGAAAAAAAATGGCTTTGTCATATAAAGTTTCAGTAGTTTTATCCTTTAACTTTATGAGGGCTGGTGGCTACAGATTTACAACTATTTCTCAGGTTTAAGAATCAAAAATTCAAAAATGAACCATCTCTGTTCCCTGCCATATTTTAAATGTATTATTTCAAGATTCAGAGTTTGTGCTCATTGATACTTCTCAACATCTGAAGTAAGTTGTGTGTTTTATTGGAAATTGAATCTGTTAGGTCTGGAGAGTTTCATGACAGAATCCTTTTGCTATGTGACAACATCTGCAATTGATGATTCTTTATGGTCTTCTCTTTCAATGTATCACATACACAGTTAGGAAGTATTCTTTTCCATGTGTGCTATAGCTATGAGATTTTCAATAAAAATTGTGTTAATGTGAATTTAAGTAAAAACAGACAAACAAACAAACAAAAAAACTGATGTCTTAGCAAATAAAGATCCTGTTTCTTAAAGGTCATATTGGGCCTCTTCCACACTGCATGTAGAATCAAAACCAGTCTCAATTTCCAGTAGAGAGTCTTAGAGGATATGTTTTACTTATTTTTCACAGGTTCATACAAACTGTAGAAATAGACCCAGTAGACTGAGAAGATGACCTCACCAATACTTTCTGGAATCTCACCTCTCCATAGCCCTACCCTAATAGGGAAAGATAGAAATAGGCTGGGGGCATAGATCCCCCTGCCAATGCCCATGTCCAGCAGAGAAACAATTACAGAAGCCAGAATTTCCACCTTCTGTATGTGAGGTGCAGATCCCCCAACCTAGGTAGAGGCCTATCACTTCTACATTGAGTCTTGAGGAGGTAGTCCCCAAGGCTGACCTGGCCTAAAGGCATGTCCCTCCTTGACTCTGTAGGCTGAAATGGCACCAAGCTTAGGGGCAAGGGAGCTGCCTCCTTATACAACATACCCTAAAGGTCCCTGTTTCTCCTGCATGATGCATACATGACCTCCCTTTATAAGGCCACCATAACTTTGGTCCTCATAGGCTGGTAATTTGTCTTTGAGCCCAAGCTGGATATGAGAAGCAGGTGTAACCTAAGAGCACTAGTAAGGTGCGCCTGGGGGTAATTAACATGATGTGAGTGTAACGCGCTTTCCTCATTGGGTCCTACATACTTCCCCTGTGTTCCTATTGGATGGTGATCAGTATATCTAACCCTGTGTATGAACAATAAATGAGCTGTCTCTCTGAAGCACTCCTGGAGGTTGGTCCTTTCCTCCATGCCTCCCCTCACCACCGGTTCCCAGTTCCCCGTACTGCTGGCGTTTTTCCGCTGCCTGGAGGACGCCCAGCAACACGTCTGCATCCCAAAAAGAATTTTGGCCCATACTCCCGGAGGGTGAAATGATAGGGGGAGATGACTAGAGGGCTCTGAACCCCAATTCCACCAGGACCTGAAGTGTTTGTCACTGGAAATCTTGTTTTTATACCATCAATGAAAGGGGAGCAAATCTTGAAAACACCAGAGGAAGTCAGATGTGATTTTGCTTATCTGAGAGGAAAGAGAAAAAAATAAAAGTCACTTGGAAGTATAGTAATAGGTGTATAGGTGAGCTAGAAAGAAAGTTAAGGCAGGACTGTTGAAAAAAATGGAAAAATATGTATGCATACATAGATGTAGTTATGGCACCTGCTATGTCTTCTACCTTAAGATGCTGCTGCTGAGGGGGCTGGGCAGTAGCACAGTGGTTTAAGGGCACATGGCGCAAAGTGCAAGGATCCTGGTTCGAGCCTCGGCTCCCCACCTGCGGGGGGTGGGTTGCTTCACAAGTAGTGAAGCAGGTATGCTGGTATCTTTCTCTCCCCCTCTCTGTCTTCCTCTCCTTTGTCCATTTCTCTATGTCCTATCCAACAATAACGATAGCGATAAACAACAAGGGCAACAAAAAGGAAAAAATAGCCCCCAGGAGCAGTGGATTCATAGTGTAAGCACCGAGCCCCAGCAATGACCCCGATGACCCCGGAGGCAAAAAATGCTGCTGCTGCTGCTGCTGAATGGCCAATGCAGAGCACCACGGTTGGCCAAGGTTATTCCTGGCTTAGTGCTCCTGGACCACAGGAGTGCATTCGTGGCCTAGGAAAGGAAAGTGAAACTTCAGAGTTTCAAAAAGCCATAACTTGAGTTTTCTTTGCAGCCCTTATACAAAGGTGAAACTCTAGGATTGAGTGTTCTGCATGACTGAACAAAAATATATGACTGAAGTGAAGGGAAGGAAAAAAACCAAATCCAAGGGACACCCCCACCCCAAAGTCTAACACTGCAGAAAAATTCTTATGTCTGGCACAGAACTCTTAGTATAAGTAGTCTTGGTGGATATGAGTACCTACACCAAAGAACCAAATCCTGGCAATTCCTGGGAGGAATCACCATTCACATCTCAGTCCTTGGAGTACAATCCTATGGAAACCAAAGCAGCACACAGAGAGTGTTGTCCACCTCAGGACTAACTCAGCCTACACACACGTTAAGTTTCTTCAACCTGCCTAGTCACTTACCAGAACCTGACCACAGACATAACCTTGCAGTTGCTGCACTACAAGTCTCTGGTGAGTGTAGAAAATAAGAAGGCAGGGAGTCGGGCAGTAGCGCAGTAGGTTACGCGCACATGGTGCGAAGTGCAAAGACTGGCATAAGGATCCTGGTTTGAGTCCCCGGCTCCCTACCCGCAGGGGAGTCGCTTCAAAAGCAGTGAAGCAGGTCTGCAGGTGTCTATCTTTCTCTCCCCCTCTCTGTCTTCCCCTCCTTTCTCCATTTCTCTCTGTCCTATCTAACAATGATGACATCAATAACAACAACAATAATAACTACAACAACAATAAAAAGCAACAAGGGCAACAAAAGGGGAAAAGAAATAAACATTTTTAAAAAATAAAGCAGTGCTCTTTCTTATTCAGATCTTCGTGGGCCATTGAAGCTTTGTCAATCGCCTAAGAAAAGACAGAAAGGCTTCAGAAGGGTGCCAGTCTTTCAGCCATCTTAAATGCTAGGAATCAAAACCCAAATAAATGAAGATTTTTCATCAAATCCATCAAATGAGGATTTAAAAAAATTCTTTAATATTTATTTATTTATTTTCCCTTTTGTTGCCCATGCTGTTTTCAAATGAGGGTTTTAAAACCAGTTTTGATGGAAGCACTACCTCCAGACATTTGCTTCAAATTAGACTTTTCTTTTTGGTAGCAGGTGCCATGTCTTCCTTGGCTCCACTTCACTGTGCAGGAACAGCTCTTTTTTTTTTTTTATTGTTGTAGTTATTGTTGTTGTCGATGTCGTTGTTGTTGGATAGGACATAGAGAAATGGAGAGAGGGAAAGACAGAAAGATAGACACATGCAGACCTGCTTAACCACCTGTGAAGTGATTCCCCTGTAGGTGGGGAGCCGGGGGCTCGAACCAGGACCCTTACGCCAGTCCTTGCACTCTGTGCCACGTGCACTTAACCTGCTGCACTACCACCTGACTCCCACAGGAACAGCTCTTAACAGACCAATTTCCTAAAGAACTGCAAAGACTTCTTTTGATGAATCCAAAACTTCTTTATATCCAAGAAAACTATTTTGATCTACTGCTGGGATATTCTCATGGACACATAGACAAAAGTTCAAAACTCAGACTTTGAACACAAGAATCAGCCCCATACTTCCAGGTCACATTCTGTGCCATGTCTCACCAGGGTAGACAACATGGAACAAAAGGCTGGTTTTCCTATGTATTTAGAACTTTCCAAATATCGTGCTCAGAACAGTGCTAGTCTAGGACACCTGCTGAAAGGCCTGGAGTCACCCACACTAGTTCATGAGCACTCTTCTATGGCAACAGTGCCACCTGGAAGTGAAAGATGCAAGAGTCTCCAGGCTTGTGATCCACTCCTCAACCTACAATGAAACATACCTACAACAACTGTTGTAAGTGAACAGCTGTTCACTTACCTCCCCATAGTCCAGCTGAGAGTATATATCCTCCTCAGCCTGGTAGTTCTGGGCCTCAGGAGTAAAGGGGATCAAGACTTCACAAGAGTGCCAGTCTTCCTGATACCTACACTTTTTGAATCAAAAAGTACAGTTATAGCAGCGTTACTATACTGCTTAATAGAAGCTCTACTCTCTTAGTATAACACTTCTACTCAGACTTTTCTCCTTGCAAAATATGGCAAAGATATGGCACCATTTCCATAACAAACAACAGCTCTCAACAGAAAATTGGCTGTCCCTAATAACCTATAAAACTGTCTCTTGATAAACACTAAGGTATCATATACATGCAGCAAATCTAGATTGATCTACTGTAGGCTTATTCTGATGGATCAGGAAGATGCTTTCACACATGGGACAGTGGGATTGGGTCTGGATCAGGGTTCACCAATGAATGAGGGACAAATGATCCCAGACATGAATCAGCAGGCCCTGCACTGCAAATTTCTGCACCCTGTGAAAATAACTAAGCATCTTGCTGAGTCAGGGAAACTGTAGCCAATGCTTGACAGATCTCACTGTGCCTGTAAGTTACTGTACTTCCCCTAAGAAGCTGAGGCACAGGATCCAGCATCTTTTCTCCATCTCCACAAACATGTGACCCAGTTGCGACCCAGGGAAGGAATGCAACAATTCTAAAATATGCTATGTGGGACACTGCAAAAGCTCTCTCATGAATAACAGAGAACAGGAAAGCATATCTGAGCTCTCATGGGCACAGCACGCTCAGGCAGCAGCGGGGAAGTGTCATAATTCATACCCCCACTGCTCAGAACACAGCCCAGGGAAACTCTGCTAATGCCCTGAATAAAATGCCCAGCTAGGATTACCTCAGTCTCCTCAGTTCTACTCCTAACCTGCCATGTCACCTACCTGCAACAATGGTAGCTGCCAGCTTAGTGAAGGACTCCTCCTCAGCCTGATGGTCCTCAGCCTTAGGAGTATGGGCTGCAGCCTAGGAAAGGAGAGAAAGACTTCACAAGAGTGCCAGTCTTCCTGGCACATACACTGAATCAAAACCCACACCTATAGTAACATCACCATACAGCTTGATAGAAGCTTTACTCTTGGCATAACCTGCCTGCTCAGACTTTTCTCTTGGTGAGGAGATGTTGCTATCTGCTTTGACAGCATTTCTTTGGCAAACAACAGCTCTTAACAAAAACTGGCTGTTCATAATGATGGGCAAATATCTCTGTTGACTGATGTAGTTGTTATATATACCCAATGCAACTTTGTTTATTTATTTACTTCCTATTTTTTCTTTCTAATTTTTATTAGAGAAAACAGAGAGAAATTGAGAGAGGATGGGGAGATAAAGAGAGGAAAAGAAGGACACTTGCAGACTTGCTTCATTGCTTGTGAAGTGGACTCCCTGCAGGTAGGGAGCAGGGGCTCAAACCCCGGTCCTTGTGCTTGGTAATATGTGTGCTTTATTGAGTGCACCACTGCCTGGCCCCCAGACTATGTTTTTTCTACTGTACCCATTCTTATGGATTCTCACTTGGAATTTAGGGAGGTCTTAATAGGCCACCTCAAGAATGACTGCCATCTGACTTGAGATTAAACTAGTTGGCCCTACCCCAACAATCCCTGGATTTATAAAAAGACAAATGCCGCAACGATTGCCACCTCAACATGCTTCACCTCAGACTGTATCCAGAGACTTCACGTGTGGAATGACAACCCTTCAGCTTCATTACTCGGGTGAGACCTTTCCTTTTATAGTACACTCTAATTTCATCTCAGGTAGTTCACTTTCTAACAAAGTCCCATAACCTAGATATACACCAGTTTCTGTGAGAGAGAGCTTATGTGCACACGTATCCATAAAATACTGCAAAATATATACCTGAAAGCAGAAGTACACTAGAGTTTGCAGTAAGTATCCCCCTAACACTTCCTCTCCACTATTCCAAGCTTGGGATCCATGATTGCTCAACAAATTGTTTGGCTTCATATGTTAACTCTCTTTTCAATCACCAGGTTCCAGATGCCACCAGGATGCTGACCAGGCTTCCCTGGATTGAAGACCCCACCAATGTGTCCTGGAGCTCAGCTTCCCCAGAGGCACACCTTACTAGGGAAAGAGAGAGGCAGACTGGGAGTATGGACCGACCAGCCAACGCCCATGTTCAGCGGGGAAGCAATTACAGAAGCCAGACCTTCTACCTTCTGCAACCCTCAACGACCCTGGGTCCATGCTCCCAGAGGGCTAGAGAATGGGAAAGCTATCATGGGAGGGGGTGGGTTATGGGGATTGGGTGGTGGGAATTGTGTGGAGTTGTACCCCTCCTACCTTATGTTTTTGTTCATTAATCCTTTCTTAATAAAAAATTAAAAAAAAAAAAGACAAATGCATTATTCAGTGTCAAGGATTATGTCTCCCCTACCACACACAAACATTCCAGCCATGCGTAAGGTTCAGCACTGCAGTCCCTCTCAAAACCTAAGAAATCGGATCGAACATTACTCTCTCTCCACAAACATCAATTCAGCTGGAGGAAAGCGAATGCAGGAAACCTAAGGACCACAATGTGAGACATGCAGAGTGGGGCTCTGGTCTCTCTTGTCCTCTCTTCCTCATCAAATAAGTCAGTACAAAGTCAAAATCAAATGTTTCTTTAGAATTCATTGTTTTATTCACAAATCAATCACTATTTGTTTTCCTATTTTATACCTTTATAGAAAAATAGTTAAGTGAAACAAATAATTTACCCATCCTGAAAAAAAAGGAACAAAGATGACTCAGCACATGAAAAGATATTCATCTCTACTAATAAGAAATCAGTGTATACCACAATAACAATATGATAAGATTTCTCAATGACTTTAATAAGAAGTAAAATGTTTGGCAACATCTTCCTTGAGTCCTCTCCCTCAGGCCCAGGACATTATTTAAAGTAAGGTTTGACTTCCAGAGGAAAAATAAACAGCTGGGCAGTTTCTGGTGCTGAGAGATCTTTGAGAGGTCTATTATATGGCTTGAGCAAAAGTTCAGTTTAAAACGGGGGGGGGGGAGACAGTGGCACACCTGTTTGAGCACACATGTTACCACGATCAAGAACCAGGTAAAGCCCCCAAGTTGAAGATGGAAGACCAAACTATGCAATTTTGTTACATCTTTGTTATATCTGTTTTACTTTTGTAAAGGGAAGAACACATGTCGAGCTGTGAAAAGTTGTGTAGTTTACAGTGACAATGATCTACAAGAACATCAGTACCAACAATGGTTCATGAAATTATGTGCCAATGATTTTTTTTATCTCAATGACATTCTTTGGTCAGGGAGATCCACAGATATTGATGACAACAAAATAACGGCACTGACTGAGCCAAACCTATGTCACACAACATGAGAGATTGCAGAAACTTGGACCATTCATCAATCAAGTGTTCACAATCACCAAAAGAAGCTGGAATACATAAGCAAGCTTGATATTTGAGTTCATGAACTCAAAGAAATTCATTAATGGCACAAATGAACATCTGTGATATGCTCATTAAATGTGAAGAATACAAGCCTTTATTGACGTGACTGATACCTGATGATAAGTGGTGGATTGTTTACAACAATGTGGTATGCAAATGGTCTTGGTTCCAACACTGCTGAGTGCACATATTACAAAGAATCCAGATTTAAGCCCTCGTCCCCACTTGTAAGAGAAAACTTTGTAAGAGGAAACTTTGCAAGAGAAGCAGTACTCCAGGTACATCTCTGTCTTCACCCCTCTCTACCTCCCCTTCACCTCCCAATTTCTCTGTCTACATTCAATAAATAAAATATTTTCAAAAGATTATAAAAAAGAAGAAAATTTTTATTTTTAACATCTAGTTTCCAATAACATTACCTTAAAATTCCAGAAGATGTCATTGTTTTCACTGTGATGGTTTGTAATTCAAAACACTCCCTCTAGCTGAAAGCAGAATTTTAACATGTTACAGAACAGCTGATTTAATTAAACAGGCAATACATGCATGTGGCACAAAATTCAAAACTGCAAGCAGAGGGAAAGAGGATCACAGGAATAGGTTGGTTCTATTTGGTGTGATGTGGCCCAAGATGGTGGATACAATGAATTGTGCACACACGCACACACACACACACTACAGCAATTAAAACATTTAAAAGGTTGAAACAGTGTATGCAGTGAAAGTAAATGCTTCTTATCCTACCCCATCCCTCCCTCATGACTTCTTTTCTTTATCCCTAAGCGTTAGTTTATTCACTCCAGGGGAATGTATATATATATAACCTTCTAGAGTTATCCTAATTATATAACTACTTACATGTGTGAGTGCTTTTTGAAATAACTATAACTGTATAAAATATAAGTGTTCTTGGGACCAGGCAGTGGCGCATCTGGTTAAGCACTCATATTACAGTGCACAAGGACCTGGGTTCAAGCCCCTGGTCCCCACCTGCCCCTGATCCAGCTTTCTATTCCTTTTCCAGCCATGACATCACCTCCCCAGACAATAATCTGGATACACCTGCATATCAGATTTCAGGCTCAGAGGAAAAAAAAAATAGTACAGCCACAGGCCCTTTGGAATATAACTAAAACATGCCTACTAGCTATCTACAAAATGGAGGAGCACCCCCCAACTCTTCATCTGCACTATTCCAGCCTTTAGGTCCATAATTGTTCAACAATTTGTTTGGCTTTGTATGTTAATTCTCTTTTCAGTCACCAGGTTCCAGATGTTAGCATGATGCCGACCAGACTTCCCTGGACAGACAACCCCACCAATGTGTCCTGGAGCTCTGCTTCCCCAGAGGCCCACCCTACTAGGGAAAGAGAGAGACAGGCTGGGAGTCTGGATCGACCTGTCAAGGCCCAGGTTCAGCGGGGAATCAATTACAGAAACCAGACTTTCCACCTTCTGCATACCACACTGACCTTGGGTCCATACTCCCAGAGGGGTAAAGAATAGGAAAGCTCTCAGGGGAGGGGATGGGATACGGAGATCTGGTGGTGGGAATCGTGTTGAGTTGTACCCCTCTTATCCTATGGTTTTGTCAATGTTTCCTTTTTATAAAAAAAAAAAAAAACCAATGGGACTACATCAAACTGAAAAGCTTTGCATAGCAAAGTGAACCTGCACAGAAACAGAAAGATATCCTAGAAAATAGAAGATCTTTACATGTCATCCATCAGATAAAGGACTAGTAGCTAAAATATATAAAGAACTCTTTAAACTCAGCAACAAAAAGAATAAACACCATTAAAAAGTGGGGAGGGGACATGGACAGAATCTTCATCAAAGAAGTCCAGAACAAATGCTCAAAATCACTGATTACCAGAGAAATGCAAATCAAAACAGTAAGATACCACATTACACCTATGAGAATGTCATACATTAGAAAGGAGAAGAACAAGTTATTGGAGAGAATGTAGGACAAAAGTGACTCTACTATATTGCTGATGGGAATTGGTCTAACCACTGTGGAAAAATAGTCTGAAGATTCCCTAGAATACTAGAAGGTATCTATGCTACAGCAATTTCTCTCCTGGGGATTTATCCAAAGGAAGAAAAACACTTATCTAAAAAGATCTACGTATACCTATTTCATAGCAGCACTGCTTGTAAGAGCCCAAATTTGGGAGTAGTGTAGGTGTCCAACAACAGAGATGTGGTTATGAAAGTTGTGGTATATATATGCCTATACATATGGAAAATTACTCTGCTGTTAGGAAGGATGAAGTCCTCTTGTTTACTCATCTTGGATAGAACTTGAAGGAATCATGTTAAGTGAGACAAGCTGAAAAGAGTACAAATACTGGATGATCTCACTTTATAGGTGGAACATAAGAAACAAGAAAAGGTTAAGCGCAGGCGGCGCAAAGCACAAGGACCGGCATAAGGATCCCAGTTCGAACCCCGGCTCCCCACCTGCAGGGGAGTCGCTTCACAGGTGGTGAAGCAGGTCTGCAGGTGTCTATCTTTCTCTCCCCCTCTCTGTCTTCCCCTCCTCTCTCCGTTTCTCTCTGTCCTATCCAACAACGACAACAACAATAATAACTACAACAATAAAACAACAAGGGCAACAAAAGGGAATAAATAAAAAAAAAAGAAACAAGAAAAGAAAACAATGTGAACTTGTACTGAGTTTGGAGTATTGCATGAAAGCAGGGGACTCTGGGGAAGATGAGGAAAGTAGGAATGCAGAGGATGTGGCTCCTAATACCTGATAGTGGAGAGGGACCTAAGTTGGGGATGAGAGTGTTTCGTAGACACCTGTCATGGGAAGAGGAGGAATTATACCCATGTGCTAACAAATGTACTGTAAACTGTTAACCTACCAATAAAATGATTAAAAAATTTTAATATTTATTTTCCCTTTTGTTGCCCTTGTTGTTGTTATTATTGTTGTTGTTGATGATGCTGCTGTCATTGTTAGGACAGACAGAAATGGAAAGAGGAGGGGAAGACAGAGAGGGGGAGAGAAAGATAGACACCTGCAGACCTGCTTTACCACCTGTGAAGCGACTCCCCTGCAGGTGGGGAGCTGGGGGCTCAAACCAGGATCCTTAATGCAGGTCAGTGCGCTTTGCGCCACATGCACTTAACCTGCTGCACTACAGCCTGACTCCCCCAATAAAATGATTTTTAAAAAGAAAGAATACTACATATGCTTCCCAGAAGACCCAGAAAGAAGTAAGGAAGTAGATCTCTATCACAGGTAGCACCATCCCTCCTCTAATAAGCATTTGGAAATGTACAGTTTGTGGGGTTGGAGAGGGGCCCCAACTATTGAGAGCAGCTGTTGATACAAAGCCAATTGTTCCTTGTTCCGTGTGGATATTTCCACCTGTGCCCACCCTGTGATAACTATAAAAAGGTGGGACGAGAAGTGATCGGGGTCACAGACTCTCCCTTTGCTTGGAAGGGTGTTGGTGGCCTAAGCTTAAGCTTCCTAATAAAGGCTCTTGGTATTGCATGTGATTCTGGTCTTCTTTGCGTGAGATTGGGACTCGAACTTCTGGGCATAACATATGGGGCCTCGCCCAGAATCCCCATCTCACGAAAAGCACGTCAGCCTCACTGAGCCTTCAGGTCAGGTATCTGTAGCGAGAGACACTTGGAGTTGAAGACGGACGCGCTGGGCGGCTCCGGGTCCAGGGTCCTGGGAGATGTCCCAGATCCTGTTGTATGGGATTGGATCCCCCTTGCAAATTTGGAAGGGGAGAGTGGGTTGTGCCCACGAAGCAGCAAAAGGCTGTTCTCCCATTTGTAGGGAAGCAGCAGCAAGAGTCTGTCCTCCCATCTGTAGGGAAGCGGCGAGAGGCTGTCTTCTGATGTGTTGGTTCAGAGTGCTGGCAGCTGGGCCACTGGAGTTTTCTTTGAATATGCTGTTGTCTCTGTATTCTCTTTATGTGTGTTGCCTCTGTATTTTCTTTGTGTGTGTTGCCTCTGTATTCATTATCAGTTTTGTCTTTAAGTCCAAAGTCAGGAGTCAGGCTACTTTGACTCCTCTGACTATGGTCCTGAATCATTTTAGAAAATTTAAACATAGAGCTCATGGTTTGGGTCTAGAGGTAAAACAGGACCGGATGATCACTTATTGTCAAAATGAGTGGCCAGCCTTCTCTACCAATTGGCCCCCAGAAGGAACCTGGGACCTGCCTACTATCTATGCCACCAAAGACGTCATCTTAGGACATCCAGGACACCCGGATCAGGTTTCTTATATCCTTACTTGGCAGGATCTGGTAGAGAAACCCCCCTCTTGGCTAAAACTTTTTCTTCCTCCACAGGGTTTGTGACCCACCATTCTTGCTTTAAAGGATTCTCGTTGTCAACCTACTGCCCCTCCCGCGCCCCCTCTCACTTCCCCCTCTTACCCTATTCTCCAAGGTAGTCCCTAAGAAGACCTCCTAGAGTACCCTCCTCCCTACCAACCTCAACCTCCCCCAGTCCCACAGGAACCCCGGCAGCAGGCCAGGACTTGCAGAGCCCTCCTCATACGAGAGCCCATACAGCCTAGAGAACCCCTGATTCGGTGGCCCTGCCCTTCTGAGCCCTAGGAATAAGAATGGCAAACAATTGATGCAATATTGGCCATTTTCCACTAGTGACCTTTATAATTGGAAAATGCAGAACCCTAAGTTTTCAGAAAAACCAGCAGCAGTCATTGACCTGTTAGATTCTGTTATTTTTACTCATCAGCCAACTTGGGACGACTGCCAGCAGCTTTTACAGATTCTTTTTACCACAGAAGAAAGAGAAAGGATCCTCTCGGAAGCCCGAAAACGTGTGCCTGAGGTGGACGGGAACCCCACCTTAAACCCAGCCCTGATAGATGCCGGTTTCCCTCTGATAAGACCCACCTGGGATTTTGGCTCACCTGAAGGTAAGGAGAAGCTCCGGGTCTATCACCAGACTCTAATGGGTGGTCTTCAGTCAGCA